>NC_087440.1:27465574-27774185 GCF_036321535.1 Camelus dromedarius
ACTTAGGTTGCTTCCATGTCTTAGCTATTGTAAATACTGCTGCTATGGACACTGGGGTGAATGTATTGATTTGAATTAGTGTTTGTATTCTTTGGATATATACCAAGGAGTGGAATGGCTGGATCATATGGTAATTTTATTATTAGATGTTTGAGGGATCGCCATACTGTTTTCCACAGTGGCTGCACCAGTTTATATTCCCACCAGTATATAAGGGTTCCCTTTTCTCCACATCCTCACCAACTTTGTTACTTGTGTTCTTTTTGATGGTAGCCATTCTGACAGGTGTGAGGTGATAGCTCATCGTGGCCTTTTTAACTGAAGTATAATTGATTTACAATCATTGTGGTTTTGATTTGCATTTCTCCAATTAGTGATGTGGAGCATCTTTTCATGTGTCTGTTGGCCATCTGTATGTCTTCTTTTGAAAAACGTCTATTCAGATCTCCTGCCCATTTTTTTTCATGTTGCTTTTTTGATGTTGAGTTGTATGAGCTGTTGATAAATTTTGGAATTTACCCCTTATAGATTGTTATGACACTTGAAAATAATTTCTCCCATTCAGTGTGTTGTCTTTTCATTTTCTCAATGGTTTCCTTTGCTGTGCAAAAGCTCTTAAATTTAATTAGGTCCTATTTGGTGTGTTTTGCTTTTGTTTCCTCTGCCTTAGGCAGATGCAAAAAGATGTTGCTATGATTTATGTCAGACTGTTCCGCCTGTGCTTGCTTCAAGAAGTTTGATGGTTTCCAAATCTCTAAGACTTTAATCCGTTTTGAATTTATTTTTGTATATGCTTTGAGGGAATGTTCTAATGTAATTTTTCTACATGTGGCTGTTCAGCACCACTTAAGAGACTGTCTTTTCTCCACTGTATATTCCTGCCTCCTTTGTTGTAAATTAACTGACCATAAGTGGACGGCTTTATTTCTGGACTGTCTGCTCTGTTCCACTGCTCTGTGTGCCTTTGTGCCAATACCACAGTTTTGATTACAGTAGCTTTGCAGTATAGTCTGAAGTGGGGGAGCATGATACATCCAGCTCTGTTCTTCCACCTCAAAATTGTTTTGGCTATTTGGGGGGTCTTTTGTGTTTCCATACAAATTTTAGGGTTGCTCCAGTTCTGTGAAAAATACCATTGGTATCCTGATATTTTGATAAGGATTGCACTGACTCTGTAGATTGCTTTGGGTAGTATGGTCACTTTAACTACATTAATTCTTGTAATCCATGAACACAGTATCTTTTCACCTGTTCAAAGATGACACAGTTTCTTTCCTCAGTGTCTTAGTTTTCTGAGAACAGGTCTTTTACTTCCTTAGGCTTATTCCTAAGCATTTTATTCTTCTTGATTCAATGGTAAATGGGATTGTTTTTGTAAACTCTTCTGATTGATCATTGTTAGTGTATAGGTATGCAACAGATTTCTCTACATTTCGTATCCTGCAACTTTACCAAATTCATCGAGATCTAGAAGACTTTTGGTGGTGTCTGGAGAATTTGCTCTGTATAGTAGTATGTTACCTGCAAACAGTGGCAGGTTTACTTCTTCCTTTCCAATTTGGATTATTTTTCTTGACTGATTACTGTGGCTAGAACTTTGGATACCAAATTGAGTAAAAGTGTCAAGAGTGGGCATTCTTGTCTTTTTTCTGATCCTAGAGAAATGCTTTTCACTGTTGAGTATGATGTTAGCTATGGGCTGGTCATATACGACTTCTATTGTGTTGAGGTACATTCTCTCTATGCCCACTTTATGGAGAGTTTTTTTTTTTTATCATAAATGGATGTTGAATTTTATCAAAAGGTTCTTCATCTATTGAGATCATATGGCTTTGATTCAGTTTGTTAAATGGCATATCACACTGACTTTGCAGATACTAACCATCCTTGCATCCCTGGAAAAAAAGATCCCACTTGATTATGGTGTATCTTTTTAATTGTTGTATCTCGCTTGCTAACATTTTAAGGATTTTTGCATCTATGTAAATCAGTGATATTGGCCTGTAGTTTTTTTTGTATATGTTTGTCTGCTTTTGGTATCAGGGTGATGCTGGCCTCATAGAATGAATTTGGAAGTATTCCTTCCTCTGCAATGTTTTGGAATAGTTAGAGAAGAGTAGGTGTTAACTCTTCTCGTGAATGTTTGGTAGAATTCACCTAGGAAGCCATCCAGTCCTGGACTTCTGTTTGGGAGTTTTTAAATTACTGATTCAGTTACTCTGCTGGTCATTGATCTGTTTGTATTTTCTATTTCTACCTGGTTCACTCCTGGGAGATTTTATGTATCTAGGAATTTATCCATTTCTTCTAGGCTGTCTGATTTTATTGGCATATAGTTTTTCCTAGTTATCTCTTATGGTCCTTTGTGTTTCTGGGGTGTGAGTTGTAACTTTTCCTTCGAGATTTTATTGATTTGGGGCCCTCTTTTTTCTTAATGCCTCTAGCTAACTGGTTATCAATGTTGTCGTCTTTACCAAGAACCAAATCTTAGGTTCACGAGTCTTTTCTATTTTTTAGTCTCTATATTCTTGATTTCTACTCTGATCTTTAGGATTTCCTTGTAACTTTGCTTGTTTTTTTTGTTGTTGTTTCTAGTTCTTTTAGGTATGATAAAGTTGGTCTGAAATTTTTCTTGTTTCCTGAGGTAAGCTTGTATCGCTATAAACTCCCCCCTTAGAACCACTTTTGCTGCGTCCCATAGATTTTTGGATCACTGTGTGTGTTTCCTTTTGTCTCCAGGTATTCATCTTTGACTTCTTCAGTGACCCATTGCGTAGCAGCATACTGTTTAGCTACATGTGTTTGTGTTTTGCAGTATTTTCCCCTTGTAGTTGATTTCTAGTCTAACAGCCTCCTGGCCAGAAAGGATTAAAGTGCTCCTATGTTGGGTGCATATATATTTACAGTTGTTACATCTTGGATTTATCCCTTGATCATTACATAATGTCTTTCTTTGTCTCTTGTCTTGTGTTTAACAGTCTATGTCTTAAAGTCTGTTTTGTCTGATGCAGGTATCACTACCCTGGCTTTCTCTGGATTTCCATTAGCATGGAATACCTTTTCCCATCCCCTCACCGTTTTTAAAGCTGAAAGGAGTCTTTGGTAGGAAGCATATATACAGGTCTTGTTCCTATATCCATTGAGCCATTCTGTCTTTTGATTAGAGCATTTAGTCCATTTACATTTAAAGTCCATTTACATTTAAAGTAATATGTTTTTATTGCCATTTTGTTAATTGTTTTGGTGGTGTTTTTGGTAGTGTTTCTGTTCCTTTTCTTCTCTTCCCTTGAGATTTGATGACTCTCGAGTGTTATGTTTAGACTTCTTTCTCTTTTGTGTTTATCTAGCGTAAATTTTTGGTTTGTGGTTACCATGAGGTTTACATAAAGTCCTCTCTGCATACGTGATGTAAGTTGCTGATCTCTTAATTTTAATTTTAACAACCCTGCATTTGTACTCTCTTCATGATTACTGTTTTTGACATCATAGTTTACATTTAATTGTTCGATGTAGCCCTTAACTGCTTACTGTGGATATAGACAATTTTACTACTTTATTTTAATCTTCCTATTAACTTTTATGCTTGTTGGATTTTCTACCTTTACTGTGGATTTGCCTTCACTGATTTTCCTTTTGTGATTCTCATGTTTTTAGTTATGGCCTCTTTTTTGCTTAGAAATCTGTTTAACTTTTTTCACAAAGCTGGTTTAGTGACATTGAACTTGGCTTTTGCTTGTCTGTGAAACTGCTCATCTCCGTATCAAATCTGTTTGTTTTTTGGGGGGAGGGGAGGTAATTAGGTTTATTTTTTATTTTTTTTTAATGGAGGTACTGGGGATTGAACCCAGGACCTTGTGCATGCTAAGCACATGCTCTACCACTTTATCCAATCTAAATGAGAGCCTTGCCACGTAGAGTATTGTTGGTTGTAGGTTTATCTTTATCGTCACTAAATATATCATGCCACTCCCTCCTGGCCTGCAGAGTTTCAGCTAAAAAGTCATCTGATAGATAGCCTTATGGGAGTTCCCCTGTCTGTAACTTGTTTGTTTTCCTTTGACGCTTTTAATATTCTCTTTATCTTTGATTTTTGCCACTTGAATGACAGTGTGTCTTGGTGTAGTCCTCTTTGGATCAATCTAGTCTAGATTCTCTATGCTTCCTAGACTTGGATGTTTGTTTGCTTTCCCAGATTTGGGAAGTATTCAGCTATTAGGTCTTCAAATATATTCTATCCCTGTCCACTCTCTCTTCTTCCAGGACCCTGCAAACGTAAGTATGCCTGATGTTGTCCCAGAGGTCTTGTAAACTGTCCTAAGTTCTTTTCTTTCTGTTCAGCATCAGTGGTTCCATTGCTGTCTTCCGGCTTACTGAAACAAAGGAATGCATCATTTAGTCTGTTAGTACCTTCTAGCATCTTTGTCATTTCAGTTACCCTTCATCTGTTCGTTTCTATATATTTTCCAACTCTCGGTTTAAAAAATTCTAACATCTTGATCTGTTCACCTAGTCTTCTCCTGAGTTCTTCAATAATCTTTCTTCTTCTGGCGGTTTCTCTTACTTGTTTGTAACGTGTTCCTGTTAATTCATTTTGCCTAAATTTCTGTTTCTATTTCTAGTATCTGGTAGGTTGGTTACATTTCCCAACCTTGCAGAAGTGGCCTTTGTAGGAGATGACCCATGGGTCCCAGCAGCATGCTGTCCTCTCGTCACCAGAGCTCTGTGCTCTAGGGCTGCCCCCTGTGTGGGCTGCTTGGGTCCTTCTGCTGTGGCGGGCTGGTGACTGTGGGTACTTCGGTAGTCTTGGTTGGCCCCCTGGTCTCGTTGATTGCTAAGACTTAAATTTTGCATAGGCTACTGACCACTGGCTGGCAGGGCTAGGTCACAGAGTGGCTGGCTGCAGCTCCCCACAGGTCCTGGGGCTACTGCCAGGTGCTGGGGCTACTGCCTGGCCACTGGCAAGCAGAACTGAGTCCTAGGGTATGGCCATAGGGCTCGGGGGACCCAGAGCTGCTGTTAGACTGCTGGTGGGTGGGGCTGATTGCTGACACAGCTGGCTGTGGAGTCCAGGATGTCCTGAAGCTTGTGTTGGCCTGCTGGTGGTTGGTCCCTGGGCTGGTGCTGGCTCGCTGGTGGATGGGCTGGGTCTGCAGACTGGGGGGCTACCATTTCCTGGGGCTGGGCCCCTTCCCTGGTGTCTACAGGCCCTTGGGAAGGGGCGAGACTGGGTTCTGAGGCTAACAAGCTAGAGGGAGGATTCCACAGTGGTGCTTGCTAGCACCAGTGTCCATGTGGTGGAACAACCTCCCCAAAATGACTGCCACCAGTGTCTGTGTCCCCAGGGGGAACTCCAGTTGTCCCCTGCCTCTCTGGGAGACTCTGAAAGATCACAAGGTAGGTCTGATCCAGATTCATTTCAGATTTCTCCTGCTTGCCTGGGTCCCTAAACATGTGAGATTTTTGTGTGCACCCTTTGAGAATGGAGTCTATTTCCTTTAGCCCTCTGGGACTCCCAGAGTAAGTTCCAGTGGCCTTCAGAGCCAAGCATTCTGGGGGCTTGTCTTCCTGATGCAGGACCCCTGGGGCTGAGGAGCTCGATGTGGGGCTCAGACCCCTCACTGCTTGGGGAAGGCCTCTGCCACTGTCCTTTTCCTTTTTGTGGTCCATTCACCCGAGTGTATGGGACTGGGCTGTACTGTGATTTGGCCCTTCCTACCTGTCTCGTTTTGGCTCCTTCTTCATATCTTTAGTTGTAGATCTTTTCTGGTATGTTCTGGTCTTTTTCATGGACGGTTGTTCTGTAAACAGTTGTAATTGTGGTGTGCCCACGAGCAGAGGTGAGCTCAGGGTCTTGGCCATCTTGGCTGATCTGTCATCTTTTTTTTTTAATTCTCTGGAAGATTGGTGTTCTTTTCCCTAAATTAGTTTTGCTAGTGAAAGCTTTGTGTTTGGACTTCTAATTATGTTCAATTTCTTTAATAAAAAAATTCAGATACTCTATTCTTAGTTTTTGGTTAATTGGATATTAAATTTTCCATTTTACTTATGTTTTAAGACATATTGGTATACAGTTTTTCAATAATTCTCTTACCTTCTACAGCATATGTATTAATATCCCATGTCCCTACTTTCATTATTTTTTTAACATTTATTGATTTATAATCATTTTACAATGTTGTCAAATTCCAGTGTTCAGCACAATTTTTCAGTTATACATGAACATTTATATATTCATTGTCATTTTCTCTGTGAGCTACCATAAGATCTTGTGTATATTTCCCTGTGCTATACAGTATAATCTTGTTTATCTATTCTACAATTTTGAAATCCCGTCTATCCCTTCCCACCCTCCGCCCCCTTGGCAACCACAAGTTTGTATTCTATGTCTGTGAGTCTATTTCTGTTTTGTATTTATCCTTTGTTTTTTTTGTTGTTGTTGTTTTTGTTTTTGTTTTTTAGATTCCACATATGAGCGATCTCATATGGTATTTTTCTTTCTCTTTCTGGCTTACTTCACTTAGAATGACATTCTCCAGGAGCATCCATGTTGCTGCAAATGGCGTTATGTTGTTGGTTTTTATGGCTGAGTAGTAGTCCATTGTATAAATATACCACCTCTTCTTTATCCAGTCACCTGTTGATGGACATTTAGGCTGTTTCCATGTTTGATACTGGTTTCTTGTATGTCTCTCTGATTTGATCGTCTTGTCCAAAGTTTGAAAAGTTTATTAGACTCTTTAAAGAATCAAATTTTGGCTTTGTCAGTATTTTAACCTTTCAAATTCACCGTTTTTCTAATTCCTTGGTAGATGTTAGCTCATTAAAATTGATCTGTCTTTTGTATGTAGAAGTTACTATCTTAAATGTATAAACACTGATTTTACTACATTCTACATGATTTTTCCTCAAACTACTGAGCTCAAATTATCTTCTAATTTACATCATGATTTATTTTTACCTGCTGGTTATTTAGAAGTGAATCTCTACATTTATGGAAGTATTCTAGCTTAAAAATGATTAGTTGAATATGCTTTGTGAAAATGTAATTAAGTAGATTCAGTTCCTTTTGAGACTTGTCTTATGGCCTAATAACAATCAATTTTTGAAAATGTCTTGTTCAAATCTTATTTCTTTTGTGTTTTATTAGTTATTCTCATAGTTTGAATTTGTCTATTTCTCTTTATGGTTCTGTTTTTCCTCTAGTATTCCGAGGATATGTCATGAGATGATTAAAATCTAAAATTATTTTCCTGGTAAGTCTTTTATCATTGTGAAATGTCCCCTTTTTAATCTACAGTAATGCTTTCTACCTTCCAGTAGCCTTAAATGATGCTAATATAGCTACATTAGTTCTAGGACAGGGCTTCAAAAAGTCTCATTTTCTTGAATACTGAATAAATCATGCCATTATCTCCTGGATTTCATTGTTTAGCTTATAAAATTAGCTGTCAGCTCAATTCCTGAAACTTTAAATGATACATTTGTACACTTTATCATCCTTTGACTTTAACCTTTTTGGAATCCATAAATATCTTGTCAAATACAAGGGCTTTTTTCCTCCAAGAAATTCAGCTGACAGAATTTAATTGGAGTAAATAATCTATTTTCCTAATATAATCACTGCTGTGAGTTTAAATCTGTAGTACTAGCCCCTTATCTGTGGTTTCGCTTCCCGTGGTTTCAGTTACCCACAGTGAACCATGTGTAGTTCAGAAAATACTACATAGGAATTGTTTATTTCTGGGATTGTCTACGTTTTAAATTTGGCGCTGTTCTGAGTAGCACGGTAATCCCTCCCTGTCCAGCTCTGTCTTGCTCAGGAGATCCCCAGCCATCGACACTGTCATGGACCAGGGATCTGGGACCACCTGAAGCAGATGATCCTCCCTTTGACTCTTCACCTCACTTCCTCTCATCTCACCATGAAGGCACTGCATCATCTCAAGTAGGGTAAGAATAGTACAATAAGATATTTTGAGGGAGAAAGAGACCATAGGCACATAATTTTTATGTTACAGTGTAACTTTTCTGTTTTATTAGTTACTGTAAAGCTTGCTGTGCCTGATTCATAAATTAAACTATCAATCATAGGTATGTATAGGAAAAAACTTTGTACACATAGGGTTTGGAACTACTTGGTTTCAGGCATCCAGTGGGGGTCTTGGAACACAGCCCCTGCAAACAAGGGGGGACAGTTGTACCATCCTACTATAATGACCCACTAGTTTAAGGTCTTTTTTCCTGTGGATGCGTTTAAGATTTTAAAAAAATTTCCTCAAGTTATGATGTGTCTAGGAGTAGATTGCTTTTAATTTACATTGCTTTGGTTCCTCAGCCCTTCTTGGAGCTGGTGGTTCCTATGTTTATTTGGCTTTTGAAAATTCTATCCCCAAGTCCAGAACCGCTTGGCTACATCTGTTTTCACTGTATCAGTTACTTTTTCTTACCTTCTTGGGTGTTTTACCTGAGTTTCATTTTGAATATTTCCTTCTGATTTGTCTTCCAGTTCACTAATCCTCTATTAAATTATTTCTAATTGGCTACTATACCCAACCATTGCATTCTTAATTGGGATTGTATTTTTCAGTTCTGACATTTTTTTCCCTCTGCTAAATCTGCTCTGTAATTTTCTGTGGTTTTCAGTTCTTTAGAAATGTTGGCAATCTACTTACACTTCTTCCAATATCTGGGGCCTCTGCATATTAGCTTTTAATGACATTTTTCCTACTGCTTCTCGTGTATAACTGTCTCCTCCTAAGCTTGTTAGTCTTGCCACACAATCAAGAATAATTTTTTTAAAAGGGGTTTGTTTTTATAGATCTAGGATGATGTTCTATTCTTCCAGGGGGAAAAAAAATATCTGTCCCAGGCACCTGAGAACAAAGGCAGCAGTCTGGTATTATTGTACCTGGCACTGTTGACATTTTAAGCTGGATAATTCTTTACTGGGAAGGTATTTCCTGTGTTTTACAGGATATTTAGTATCTCAGCCTCTTCCCAATAGACACCAACAGAACCTCTTCCCAGTTAAAATGCTGCCAGATATCACCAGATACCCCCTGCTACTTAAAATGCCCTTTTGGGGAGTTAAAATTACAGTGGTCTCTGATTTCCACTTTTGTCCCCCTAATTAAAGTATTACCCTGCTTTACTAGTTGTCCTCAGTGGAGACTGTATCCAAGTTTGACATGGGGATGTTTATGCACACACACCTTCCTGCTGCCTGGAGTACACCCTGCCGTATATCCAGTTGCAGGTAAGTCCTATTTATGTTGCATGGTTCTCACGTGGGCCATCCTGCCACATGGTAGAGGCTCTTTTTCTTTGCCACACCAGAACCCTTCTTGCTATTTAAACATTTGTCTTGAGAAATGTCTTAAGAACCAATCTTCATTTCTAAACTTCAATGACCCACTCTCAAAGACTGAGTGACTGTCAGTGCCCCTCCATTTCCATTCATGGAGGGTTTCCTTCTTGGTATATTGTGTCTTGAAGACAAGGACTTACAAGATGATTTCTGTAATAGCAGCTCAGAGAATCCTAAATTCCCTCTGGGATTTAGAACTGGGGATCCTGAAAAGCATCTAGTCTAAATAGATGAGCAAAGTGAAGTGCAGAAAGTCCATGTCAGCGATACATGGTTGTGAGGTGACTAGAACTGAAAAAAAAAGTGTCACCTAGAAGAATGAGAAGGGCCAAAAGACATCAGTTCACATGCAAACTTGGTAATACAGTGACAAGGCTTGGGTTGAGGAGACGGGACAATTCTGTCCCGTTGGGAAGGTCAGGAGGGGATGGATCCCAACAGAAAGAGAATCAGTACTGCTTTGCTTATTAGAAGGAAATACTTACTTTGTATCAGGAACTTCTGCCTTATTTTGTTGTACCTTTGACAACCTTTAGGCACTCTGTTTAGAGATTTACCTCCATCTTTAGATGAGGGTCCGAGGTTTAGCATGTTGTAACTTGCGTTAGGTCACAGCTTAGTAGGTGGCAGAGCTGGGATAGAAGGTGGAGTCTAACCCTAAAGCCAAAGATGTGTTTTTCTTAGGCTTTGCTGCCCCTGTAGTTCTTAAGGTCATGACTTCTCATTCAAGGGCATGCAGATTAAAATCTGGGCATATAGATTAAAGTCTGCACTAAAAGATAATCTAAGTTACCATTGGGTGGGGACCAGTGAGAAGAGGGACTCACAACAGAAAGGGCCTCTCTGGTGAGACTGTAAGATGGCCCCAGGGAGAGCTGGGTGAGGTCAGTGTTCTCTTAACTGACACACAAAACCAGAAGTGAAAGCTGAGAAGCAGGGGTGCTCTGACTTTCTAGGTTAGCACACTCTCTGCTTAGTCCCGCTTTCTTCATCTGTGGGACAAATCCCCTAAATTCAATAATGTCTCAAAGGTGACTAAACCATTCTGTTATTTGGAACTAGGCTGGAAGTTTGAAAGAGGGCAAAGTAATTTGGTAACTCCTGATGTCTCCTGGAACCTGAACCAAGCGTGAGTGAGGGCATTTTCTTTGTATTCCTGGTTCGGGCCAGCATGAGAATTGAGCACAATTATTTATTCATAGGCGGTTCTTTCACTAACAATAAAATACTCTCTGAGCAGGATTTAATTTCAATAGCAAGTATCTTCAAAACGACTCTAAATGAGGTCCAGCTGGATCTCAATTTGGCCTCAAATCAAGCAATGGACATACCACAATATTGGTAGAAGGCTCTGGAAATTCTAGCACTGTGTGATCCAGTTTGGTTAAATAGCCTTTTCTGGGGCAAGGATGCTTTTTTACCTTATCATATAAAGTTCCAGATTGATTCATTCATTACAAGCTTACTTTAGGATAACTACTCTGAGGTAGACTAAATGACTGCTTTTCTTCGTCTTATAGTATTCCTCGTGTGGTTCTCACCAACTCCTACTCATTTATGCCTTGTTATATCCTACTTCATCTCATCTGTAGAATGAAGAAAATTCCAGAAGGTACATATTAGCAGATCCTTGAAGGATATATATATAGATATATATATGTCTATATATATCTCCAGTCAATTGGTTTCTTTAGCTTTTCCAGAAGTACTATTGGCTCTAATACTCTTGGGCTAGATACTTAACATTTTGTTTTATCAAGTTTAAAAGAGCAGAGATGTATTATTTACACATTCCCCTTCCTCCTGAGTCAGCTAATACTATCTCTGATTTTAGAGAGGATAGTGGCTGAGAGTGTTTCTCAGGAGTGTCTGAATTCTGCTTTCTCTACTTACCAATTACATGAGAAATTTAACTTTTCCAAGCACTAATTTTCTTTTCTGTAAAATGGGTAGTATAGTAGTAATCACTACCTCCATAGTATTATCAGGATTAAACAAACTGCAATTGATGTAAAACACTACACATGGCACCTGGAATTTCTATTTCTACAAACCCTTAACTTATATAATTAATTTTTAATCACTGTAAAATATACATAATATACAATTACCCCTTTGAACCACTTATAAATGTGCAGTCTTGTGGCATTAGGCACATTCATCTAGTTGAACCATTGTTGCCTTTCAGCTCCAGAATGTTTCCATGTTGCTAAATAATTCCATACCCATTAAACAGCTACTCTGACTCCCTCTCCCCACCAGCCACCCCCTGGGCAACCATCATTCTATTCTTTATCTCTATGAATTTGACTTCTATATGCATTGCATATAAATGTACTCATATAATATTTGTTTTTCTGTGACTGAGGAACACTTAGCATCTTGGCTTCAGTGTTCATCAGTGTTACAGCATAGAATTTTCTTTTAAAGGCTGAATACTATTCCATTGTTAACACCTGCATACTATTATATTAGTCAAAGCTCTATTCTAACCACTGAAAAAGCAAGTTCAATTGCTTTCCAAGGCACAGCTTCAGTGGGGGTCAGTGTCTTTCCTACTACAGTAGAAAATGCAGGCTTATGCTTTTACAGTAAATTCCTAGGCTCACCTTTTTGATTCCTTTTCTCCACCAGCGGTTACAAAACCCCAATTTAGGATCTCATTTTCCTCAGAGATAAAGAATGGCTGGAGAGGGGGATGAAGATGGTGGAGCTCAACTCCCCTGTGAAAACCTCAAAAATACATCTACATATGGAACAATTCTCATAGGAAAGTAACTGGAAACCGGTAGAACTCTTATACAACCAGTGCTGCCAGAAAGATTTCCTCGTGACTGGGTTGGGGGTGGAGGGCAGAAACCACTAGGTCAGAACCTGGGCCCCTGGGAGGAGTCTAAGGGGAAAAGGGAGATGCAAGGGGCAGATCCCCACTGGGCGGTGCGAGTGGGTTTAGCCATGACTGGGCATCCCCGTCCCACCTGGAGGAATTAACAAGCCCCCTTGGCTGCTGGGATAAGCACTGTGACAGGCAGAAGGGCTGCAGAAGCCTAGACTCCACTGGCAAGGAGTGTGTAGGTGCACGGCAGTGAGAACACCACACTGGCTCCTGCCACCTTACCACACACCCCAGCCCCACTCATTGAACATCATAGCTGGGCCCAGGTTCTAGGGTCCTTGGAAAAGATCTAGTGCTGGAGAGATGGCCAGGGGACCTGGGCTGTGGGCCAGAGGAACAGTAGCAGTGGCCATTTTTGGTGCTTGCTCAGCCAGTGCCATGTGAGCAGTGCAGACCTCTGAGGGCAGCACAGTCATTTGCACCTGTAACCAGTATGCCTGCATCCCCTTTCCCAGCAGAGCTAACACTCTGCCCCTGCTCACTCCATCCCACAGCTTTGCACTAGACCTGGGGCAGGCAGTTCCTGGGAAGAGACTCTAGGGATGTAGAGGAAGCGGGGGGGGCAGGATGTGGTTCAGGTACAGCAGGGTCAGCTGGTGCCCCAGAAGCAGCCCAGACCTCTGGTGGCGGCACAGCCCCTTCAATTCCTGTAACCACAACACCCTGACCCCCCAGTCCCAGGCTAATGAATGCTCTGGTCCTACCTACTGCATGCCACAACCTTGCACTAGACCTGGGCCAACCCCAACAGGGAAAGGGATGCGACTGTGGGCTGATTTTGAGGAGAGCTGCAGACACCTACACAGGCAGTGCATCAGACCTCTGTGCGCACATGAGCTTCATTTTACCACTCCCCTCCTTTGGGGCAAAGGCTCCAGTTCAGAGACAAGGAAAAACATAATGAGAACAGTCTGCCTGAGCCCAAAGCTCAGGTTTTCTGCTCTAGCAACAGTGGAGCAGACCTTGCCCCTGACATGGCAGCAGCCATGGAGCATAGAGGAAGTCCTGCCACACACTGTGAGGAAAGACATGACTGGCATCCACATCCAAGCCAACCCTCACGCACTGAAGATGCTGGGCACACAAGGTTACCTAAGAATGCTTCCACCGTACAAAAATCCTTTGACACCACAGTAGGTACCATTTCTCCTACATTCATAGAGACAGAGAAGGTTAAAATGCAGAAGACCCACTCACAATTGGAAAAGCAAGAGACAACCCCTGAAAAAATAATGAAACTGTCTTCCAGACATTGAGTTAAAAATGTTGGTAGTAAATATGCTGAATTTAAAAAGTATCAAAATAAACCTGGATCCTTTTAACAAGGAACTATAAACTATAAAGATGACCCAATCATAATAGATAATTCAATTTCTGAGATAAAAAGCAATCTAGAATTAGTGCATAACTAGAATTAGTGCATAACTGACTAAATGACACACACACAAAACCACACAAGTGATTTGGAAGATAGATGGAAATCACCCAATCAGAACAGCAGACAGAAAGGCAAATGAAAAAAAAAAACAATACAGAAGATCTATGGGATAATATATAATGTGCCAATCTATGCATAACAGGGGTTCCAGAAGGAGGAGAGAAAATAATTTATCAATTTAAAGCAAGCAGATATAATTTTGGATCAACATACATGACCACCAGAGTAACCTCAACTCAAAAACCTCTAATAGATACACAAAAGCAAACAAAAAAAGGAACTCAAGCGTACTATAGAAAATCATCAAACCAGACAGGGGAAAACAAAGCACAAAATGAAGACACAAAAGAAAGAAAAATTACAAAAACAACTAGAAAACAAATGGCAATAAGTACATACCTATTAATTATTTTAAGTGTCAATGGACTAAATGCTCCAATCAAAAGATAACAGGGTAGCTCATTGGATTACAAATAAGACTCTTCAATATGCTGCCTAGAAGAGACACACACTTCAGGGCAAATTTCATGCAAATGGAAATGACAAGAAAGTAGGAGTTATAATGCTCAAATCAGAAAAAAATGACTTTAAAACAAAGACAAAGAAGGACCTTATATAATGGGATTACCACAAGAAGAGGATATTACACTCATACCATATACTCACCCAATATAGGAGCAGACAGATACATAAAGGAGAAACTGACAATAATACAATAACAGTAGTAGACTTTAACACCCCACTGACATCAATGGACAGATCATGTGGCAACAGAAGTCCTGAGTGACACAGTAGACTAGTTGGACTTGATATCTGCAGGACACTACATCCTAAAAAAGCAGAAGACACATCCTTTTCAAGTGCACATGGAATATTCTTCAGGGTAGACCATATACTGGGTCACAAAACAAGCCTCAACAAATTTAAGAGGGTAGAAGTTACATCAAGCATTATTTCCAACCACAACAGCATAAAACTAGAAATCAACCACAGAAAGAAGAATGGGACAAGAAGAAATACGTGGAGACTAAACAACATGCTACCAAAAACCAATTAAAGAGGAAGTCAGAAGTTAAAGAAATTAAATGAAATTTAAAGGAAATCAGAAAATACCTTGAAACAAATGCAAAAGAGAACACAACTTGACAAAATCTATGGAATGCAGCAAAAGAAGTTGTAAGAGGGAAGTTCACTGCTACACAGTTCTGCCCAAAGAAACAAGAAAACACAGAAGCAGTGCTTACTTAACCTACCACCTAAAAGAATTAGCAAAAGAACAAACAAAGCCCAAATTCAGTAGAAGGAAATAATAAAGATCACAGAGGAAATAAAGATTAAAAAACCAAGAAAAAAGCTAAACCAAGAGTTTTTTGTTTTTTTGGTTTTTTTTGGAAAGAGAAACAAAATTGATAAATCTTTAGCCAGGGTCACCAAGAAGAAAAGAGAAGACCCAAAATAAGAAATGAAAGAGGAAAAATAACAACTGATACAACAGAGATACAAAAAAAATCTTCAGAATACTACAATTATATGCAACAAGTTGGACAATCTAGAAGAAATGGACAAATTTCTAAAACATAGAGCCTGCCAAGTCTGAGTCAAGAAGAAACAATCTGAACAAACTGATCACTACAAATGAAATAGAATCTGTAATTAAAAAAAAACTCCCTGCAGACAAAAATTCAGGACTGGACAGCTTCTCCAGGGAATTCTACCAAACATATAAATAAAAACTTACGTTGATCCTTCTCAAACTATCCCAAAAACTGAACAAGAGGGAACACTCCTACATTTATTCTAAGAGGCTACCATTCCCTGATACCAAAAGCAAAGACATTACAAAAAAAAAAGAAAATTACAAGCCAGTACCCTTGATGAATATACATGCAAAAATCCTCAACAAAATATTAGCAAACCAAATCCAACGATACATAAAAAGGATCATACACCATGATCAAGTTGCATTTATTCCAGGGTCACAAAGATTGTTTAACATACTCAAATCAGTCATTGCGATACACATTAACAAAAGGGAAGACAAAAACGACCATCTCCAATAGATGCAGAAAAAGCATTTGACAAAATTCAACATCCATTTATGATAAAAACTCTCATCAAAGTGGGTATAAAGGGAACATACCTCAATATAGTAAAGGCCATGTATGACAAATTGACAGCCAATGTCACATTCAACAGTGAAAAGCTGAAAGCCTGCTAAATTCAAGGATGCCCATTCTTGCCACTTCTATTTAACACAGTATTGGAAATCCTAGCACAGCAATCAGGTAAGAAAAAGAAATAAAAGGTGTCCAAATTGGAAAGGAAGAATTAACACTGCCACTATTTGCAGATGATAAGATACTCTATATATATAGAGAACCCTATAGGCTCCAACCTAAAACAATTAGAACTAATAAATGAATTCAGCAAGGTTGAAGGATACATGGTTAATAGAAACACAGAAATCTGCTGTGTTTCTATACACTAATGATAAAATACCAGAAAGGGAAAGTTTTTAAAAATCCCATTTAAAATCACATCAATAAAATAAATACTGAGGAATAAACTTAACCAAGGAGGTTAAAGACTTAACATGCTGAAAGCTACAAAACATTCATGAAGGAAATTGAAGATGATTCAAAGAAATGGATGAAGAAATGGGAAGCTATCTTGTGCTCTTGGATTGGAAAAATAAATATTAAAATGGCCATACTACTAAAAGCAATCTACAGATTTAATGCAATCCCTATCAACACATCCAGGACATTTTTTCACAGAATTAGAACAAATAATTGTAAAATTTATACGGAACCACAAAAGACTTTGAATTGCCAAAGCAATCCTGAGAAAAAAGAGCAAAGCTAGAGGTATAACCCTTCCAGACTTCAGACTATACTATAAATCTGCAGTAATCAAAACAGCATGGTGTTTGCACAAACACAGACACAGATCAATGGAACAGAATAGTACAGAAATAAATCCATGTGTCTATGGTCTGTTAATCTATGACAAAGGAGGCAAGAATATACAATGGAGAAAAGACAGTTTCTTCAACAAGTGGTGCTGGGGAAACTGAATAGCCACATGTAAAACAATGAAATTAGAACATTTCTTCACACCATATACAAAAATAAAATGGTTTAAAGATGTAAATGGAAGACATGAAACCATGAAACTCCCAGAAGAAAACATAGGCTAAACCCTCTTTGATATAAATCGTAGTAGTATTTTCTTGGATCGCTTTCCCAAAGCAAAATAAATTTTAAAAAACAAACGGAACCTAATTAAACTTAAAAGCTTTTGCACAGCAAAGGAAACCATCAATACAATGAAAAGACAACCTATGGAATGGGAGAAAATATTTGCAAATGATGTGACAAGAGAGGTTAAAATCCAAAATATATAAATAGCTCATACAACTCAATATCAGAAAAACCCCAAACAGCCCAATCAAAAAATGAGCATAAGACTTGAACAGACATTTTCCAAAGAAAACATACATATAGTAAGCATTGCTAATTATTAGAGAAATGAACATCAAAACTGCAATGGCGGAGGGTGGGAAGGGATAGATGGGATTTCAAAATTGTAGAATAGATAAACAAGATTATACTGTATAGCACAGGAAAATATACACAAGATCTTATGGTAGCTCACAGAAAAAAATGTGACAATAGATATATGTTCATGTATAACTGAAAAATTGTGCTCTACACTGGAATTTGACACAACATTGTAAAATGATTATAAATCAATAAAAGTTAGAAAAAAACTGCAATGAGATATCACCTTACACTGGTCAGAATGGTTATCATCAAAAAGTCTGCAAATAACAAATGTTGGGGAGGATATGGAGAAAAGGGAACCCTCCTACACTGGTGGAGGGAATGTAAATTGGCATAGCCACTATGGGAAACAGCATAGAGGTTCCTTTAAAAACTAAAAATAGAATTACCATATGATCCAGCAATTCCACTCCTAGGTACATATCCAGAAAAAAATGAAAACTCTAACTTGAAAAGATATATGGACCCCAACATTCATAGCAGTACTATTTACAACAACAAAGACATGGATGCAACCCAAGTACCCATCAACACACAACTGGATTAAAGCGTGTATACACACACAATGGAATACTACTCAGCCATAAAAAGAATGAAATACTGCCATTTGTAGCAACATGGATGAACCTAGAGAATATTATGCTTAGTGAAATATGACAGAGAAAGACAAATACTGTATGATTTCACTTATATGTGGAATCTGAAAAATAATACAAATGAACATACATACAGAACAGAAACAGACTCAGACATAGAAAAGAAACTTGTGGTTACCAAAGAGAAGGAAATGGGGAGGGACAAATTAGGGGTATGGAATTAACATACATAAATGATTGTATACAAAACAGAAAATCAACAAGGATTTAATGTATATAGCACATTATCTTGTAATAACTTACAGTGGATTGTAATCTGCAAGAATACTGAATCACTACACTGTACATCTGAAATGAATATACAGTATTGTCAATCAGTTATACTTCAATAATAATAAAGAAACAAGCCTGCATTCAGAGGAATAAGCAAACATTTCTGTGCTCTGATACGCAGGCAGAGAGAAAGAAGAGTTGGGGAAAACAAGTAGGGACAATTTTGAAAATAACCTAAAATTTAGTTTTATGACAAGAATAAGAACAAGACCAGATAGAAGAGGGCAAGCTACTCAGACAGATTGTGTTTTCCAAAGACAGTTGCACCACATATACTATTTACAATGTGGTTTTGATGTTCTTCCATCGAGAGGCGGGTTTTCTCCACCCCCTCAACCTGGGCGGAGCACTGTAAATGCTTCAACCAACAGAGCATGATGAAACTGACTGGATATGGCTTTTGAGCCTCTGTCAAAAAAAGCATTACCTGTTTCACCTCGGATCACTCAAGCAGCCCTGTAGGGAGAGAAGCACTGAGGCCCCCCGCCTAGAGCTGGCAACAACTTTTTCACCCAAGTGAGTCAGCCACCTTGGGTGTGCATGTTTCAGCCCCACTCAAGCCATCCTGGTGACTGCAGACCCAACAGATACATCACAGAAACCTATGAGATGCCAAGTGAGAACTGTCCAGATGAGTTCTCCTCAAACTAACAAAAACCATGAAAAATAAGAAGTGATTATTGTTTATTTCATCTACCAGATTTTGGTGGTGTTTTGTTATGAAGCAGTTGATAACTATAACATTACCTTATCTTACCTTTTGTCCTCACGCCACGGTGGGCTTGAAGCACACGTTACTTCCAGGAGACTCAGACGCGGAGGCACACAAGCAGGCAAGCCCAGTGCAGGCCAACTTTAAAGTCTTAGATTCCATGAATGTATCATAGCCAGGTGAAATGGGCAGCTAGAGTCAAAGGGGAATATTCAACCTCGAATTTATGGCCTCTTAGTCAGACTATCAGCACACATGGGTTATTTAAAGAACAGGCAAAAATGATACTTAAAAATTCCACAGGTATCACTCTACTCAGCAAGGGTGAGTAAATCTCAGTTAAATGAAAGAGGAGCTTCTTCCTACAGTGGAGTCAATATTTTTCCTAGGGCCTCTGATATATAAGCCTCCACTCTTTTAGGTGCTTTAATTCAGAGCAATTTTAATAATGGTTTCTACAAACCTTTAGCTGCATTTGGACCCTCCTTTCCAAACAACAGTTCTAGAACTCTTCCCCACAGTGGAGTCTTTTAAAGAAAAAAGTTACCACGTGATAAATGAGTTGAGCAGCGACCAGGGCTTTGGCCGATATGGATTCTAGTCTGGTTTCTTTTTTTTGGATTCTAGTCTTGATGTGTTTACTGAGTGTGACTTTCAGCAAGTCCTTTGAATTTCAGTAGTTTTTACTCTGTGAAATGGAGATTTTGTCCAGTGTCTGAAGATTTTTGCAGCTCTATGACTGATTTAGAAGACTACCTAGTGATGAAATGTCTCCCCAGATAATAACATTTATGTTCATTAAATGTATCTGTACACACTGGGGTACATTTCAGCAACCTTCTAGAACTCAAGAGCGCATGGCGTTCAGGAATATGGAACAAATGACTCAATTAAAAAACACAGAGTCACACTTCTATTTAACAGAAGAGTGTTTTGCCGAATGTCTTTTAGTTTTTCTCTAAATATCTGCACGTGTCGTATCATTGCTTGAAAAGAATTTGCACCTTGTGTTTAATGTTAGAATACAATACAGTTACATTTCTGTTCTGTTTCCCTATGCTATCGCTTACCAACCCATGACACGAAGTCACGGACCCTTGTGGTTCTGCATCCCACAACCCCACCTTGGGCAATTTGTGTTCAAGAAGTGTTGCTTTTGGGTCAGCATAGCTGAGCCCGTGATTGGCTGGGTTTGTCTACTCAGTGTTAACCTTGAAGGGTGAGCCAGGTTACCTCTGCTGGGGTGATGGCTGGGGAGAAAGAAGAAAGAAGAAAACGTGAATGACAGTCTTACTGAGATCCAGCTCTTCTTGCAGCTCAGCAGTCATGCCGCACTTGAGCTGCAGGGAAAGAAATGACTGGCGTTCTCCACATCATTGTACTGTTGGGATGCTGTCTTAAATGCCTCCTGAAAACAAATCTGCACCGCACACCAGACGGACATGAAACCGAGATTTATTAAAATACCCTTAGCATATTTACAGTTGGAAGCCATGAATGTTGTTCTCTGCAAATTCCAAAAAATAGAGTTCTGTCTCTTAAATTAACAGAGTTATCAATAGGTTGGGATAAATATAATCTATCGCAGAGATAGAATTCTTTGAATAGACAATCTACATTTTCTAACCAATATATATTAATGTACAAAAATACTTGATGTGGGGACCAAGTAGTGTCAAGGAGGAAAAAATATATATATACACACATGTATATTTTCATTATGTACAAATCAATATTGGTTCCTTCACCCTTTCTTTTTAAAAATAAATACTTCATTTGGTCACAAGTAACATTTACAGATTCAACTAGTGAGCATTTCTCAGCATTGACAAAATTAAATATGCAAACAAATTAGAAATACATATTTTTAAAAATTTAAAGGGAAAAAATACCTGAATCCAATTAGCTTATTACATTAAAAAAATACCCAAGAGCATGTAATGTAAGGTTTCATGTCTTTAAAGTGCCTTCTCATTTCTTAAACTGTCTTCATTACTGCTTAAAATCCTTGTAAGATTACACCCACAGATCGGTCTAATACTTAAAATAGGAAAATCAACTTTTTCCCAGGTCAAATGGTTGACTATTTAAGACATGCTTATACTTTCCTTTTAAGTACTTACTTTTAAGTGCTTTCACAAGTGTAACAGTTACTATCGATCTGAAAATAACCACAAATTGTCAACATCCTGATCCAGATTCGCAAAGATGTTTGAATCATGGTTAGTAGTAAAAATCAAATGGTAATAAAAAGCCTGTGATTCAGAATGTTTGCAAAGAATTAAATCGCTTTGTCCAGCAGCACAGAAAAGTTACTTGAGATTCAAAACTTGAGTCTTATGCATCATAGCTGGTGACCTGGACTGATTTATCACTTACCAGAAGAATAGTCCCTAATTAGACAATTTTAAAGTAAAAAAATCTCTGAGACATCGAGAAAGACTGGAATCACCGTCCCCTCAACCTCCTTAAAATAAATTAGAATAAAACAGAAAAAGAAATGTATTTTCCATTTCTTTTATGGATTTTCCCCTCTGCCTAAGTGATGAGGTGGTGCTGACATTAACAAGAGACACACTCACGCCGCCGTGTCTCTCTTGGTGACAGCAGCGCTCCCTGTCCAAAGGGCTGCAGGGCGGAGCACAGGGTGTGAGGGCTCAGGGGGACATTCAGGTGTCTGTAGGGGAGAGAGGCAGAGAAAGCTGGGTCCTGGAGAGACTGGAAAGGTAAAGTGAGGGAAAAATAGCTGTTGGGTACGAAGGAAGAGGAGGCTGATTCGGAAGACTGAAAGGAAAAAAGCGAAAGGAGGCTGGATGCCAAAGGGACTTTTAAACAGGCATAGAAGAAACAGGGAGCTCCATGGACAACTGACCCCATGGAAGTAGATCTGAAATTTGATGGAGTTATTTCAGTTTCACTGGGATCCCTGCTTTTCCAGCACATTGTCAGGTATGGACCGACACGAGATACGGGGCACTCACATCGCCCTTGTACACGTGCCTTGAGCTGCCTTTGAAAGGCTGCCCATGATGCAGCCACAGTAGTGATCACCAGCTCCCTAACCAGGCATTGTATCAGCAAAACACTGCACCCTGCCCTTGTTCAAGTTTTCCTTCTCTCCTGCCTCTGTGTTTTTTTCCATCAGCCCATCACCCGTAGTCTCACAAGGTAAAATGAAGACACATAACTGCGTGGGTCAAGTTAATTTTCAGAAGCAGGGTCCAGGATGTTGCTAAGGAAATTAAACCCTAAAGGACTTGAAATAATTGACATTTCTGTTAAGCCTGATTCCTATTAGGACCCTGACTGATTTCACTTAGGTTCTGGGCATGCAGGCCAGTGTGGGTTTTCCAGGCCAAAGCATGATGCCCTAAATCACCATGTTAGTCTAAATTAAAACTCAATGACAGGGAAAGACTACGATGAATCAAGGACATGTTTTCTCTAAAGAAATCTTAAAGAAGTATTCAATTTCTAAAAGTTTCTGCCTTTTTAGGAATATCTTAGATATTTTCTTTAAAGGAAGCTCTTTTTTCTTAATACTTATACTCTTCAAAGATTATACATCCTATTAACAGTAGGGTCATATTATTTTTGTCTTGGGAAATTGAAGAATTGTAGAATTATAAAATTACTGTTTGAAATAGTCCTATCCCTTTGGTAAACCTTAAATCCTGTGTGTCACCCTGGGCAGAGAGGAGAATTGTCACTAGACTGTTTCCTTTACTTATGAATTGGTTTCCAAAGGAAATGGACATCTTTAGAGAATTATGCAAAGTGAAACCACCTTCTTAATGCCTTGGTGGTCAGATGTGAAGAAATAAGATGATAGCTAGGGACAGGTTGCCAAGAAGAAGGGGAAAAAAATGAGCTCTATATACATCACTCAAACCTACCTAAAATGTAAAGCTTCAGAACCCCCTAATCTCTTGCTGGGGAAAATAGTACAATCTTTGTATGCCATTCACCCATTTTTATACATCTTACAGAAACATGGAATTCAAAATCCACCCCGAGAGTTCCCAGAGAGCTGTGCATTCCTGAACACACCCATCCTAGTCACGCGGAGGTAGGGAGTCATTTCCCCTTACGCTCAGTGGTCTACAGGATTGGCCTCTCATTTCGGAAAAGCAGACCCAGAGGAATCAACAAAAACACGTTTGTTCCATGAGACAAGAATCAAAGCAAGCCCTGGAAGAGAACAATGAAGCAAAGTATGTACAACTTTGCCAAAGATGTTGACAAACCACTGGGAATGAAAACAACTCATTTCTTACTTGATAACGCTAACTATAAATCACACACCGGCAGCTCACACTGTATAGGAGAGATGTATTCACCCTCTTTTAAGATACTCGGACAGTTTTAAAAACATGAGAACCCCTTAGTGTCTACACAGATAGAATTTAGGGAAATGCTCATCCTACAAAACAGCCTAAGGGTGACAGAAGGTTGTTTCCTCCATGGGGAAGAAGGCCGAATTTTTTGGAGGTGAATTTCTGTGGAACATTGTGGGCTCATCGGCTAGCCCAGTGCTATCAAATTTCACAAAAAGCATAAAAAGCAAATAGCCCACAGAAGTCTATGAACCAGCTTTCAGAAAAGGAGATAGACTGGAGATTCTTAGCATATTTAAGAGATTAAAAAAATAGCAAGTTCTATGAGCATAGCTGGAATGCAGAAGAATAGATTAATGGCTTTGGCGACCGCTTTCATATAAAAAAAAAAACGAGATTAAATCAGTCTCCCCCAGATCATAGCATGAAGAAGATATTCACCAACAAGTACTTCACAGACATAATATGTAAGAATTCGTTTGAGCTCTGACTGAAGCAAACCGTCATACTAGAGAAGGGAAGGACAAGAAAAAAAAGGTCCTCTGTGTTACTGTTTACCACCAAGGTGGCTGGGAGAGGGGCTGGGGACAGAGAGGAAGAGTAAGCTCCAGTAAGCTGCGGTGAGGACAGGACCACCGACTGAGTGAGGCTCCATTGGCTTCCCTCATCTCTTTGTTGGTAGAAACTGCACAGGGGCTTAAGAGACAGGTAGCTCGCTGCCATTTCCTTATCGTCACATTTCCAGGTAAGCTGTCAACTGCACACATTTCCCAAATGCTAAGTTTATATCACAGTGCTGATTAAGGGTCTTGGAACAAATAAGATACTGAACTGGCTTCAAGTCTGACACGTTAAAATCTCTCCCGAATCCACTGCTTCCCAGCAAAGCACTCATCTGGGAGGGTCTGGGAGACTGCCCACTCCTTGGGAGGGGAAGCAGACAACTGTGAAAATACTATTTGGGGGCTCTAACAAGGTGTCAACAACTGACGGGTGTGCAGAAATGTCACAGAATGAGCCTCTCAGTCACATACAGCTGTGTCACTAAGCCCACCGATGCCTTGACTCACTAACGGAGTTATAAATACCGTTCTGTGAGTCTAAAGGAGCCAGACCTGCCGAGGCCTATTTTTAAAGGTGCCTTTAAGTGACTTCTGCACCAATAACAGACAAGGTTCCAAGCAGCCAGATTGTCTCTCTCCAGAGTTGGAAAACGGAAATGTGTCCAACAAGTTATAAGCATTTTGGAAAGGTTAAAAACTAGCCATTCCTTTCAAATACTGTTAAGTTGGGCCACACAGACTCATTTCTCCTGGGCTGCAGATTTCTTTATGATGACAAAGTAGCTGACATGAATGAAACTCATTTCTTTATTCAATCTACTCTCTTCAGTTGTGTCCCTAAGGTACAAACCTAACTTAACATATGAAAAGGGGTATTCATGGTCTTCTGGATGGTCCATACATTTATAAACTGCTCTTGCAAGAGAACCAGAGGTAGGAAATTATAATGGTCTAGCACTGCTTCCACTTAAATTACAGCACTTCTCCTTGTATGTGGCTTTTCCAAAAATAAACTGTTCAAAGCAATACTTGACTCTCTTGAATACACAGTAAAAATCGCCCGGTTTAGGCTGAAATCTCAAGTGGGCATTAGACAGCTCTTACTTTGTCTACACTCATCAGCCCTCATAGCTGTGCAAATTCTTACGCGCCTCGGACTTCCACAACACTGGGTTTCACAGTATGTACCCCCCGCCTTCTGATGGTTCAGGAAGTAATTAATTTGTGGATTGCCAAATCTGTTGCTGCTTTTTCTTTCCCTTCCACCTTTTGGTCATTTTTTTTTTTCTTTCTGATTAGAACAGGTAGGCAGGATCAAAAAAAAAAAAAAATGAAGCTCACATCTAACAGTTCTTGTTAGCAATTTTTAGACAATTTATAAAATTGGATATTTGATATTTGCATTAGATATTGGGGGGGGGACTATATTTTTTGAAGTTCTTCCTTCCCCTTGACACAGAAAGCCCCAAACTGGTTTTCTCTTTGTTTGGGGGGGGGGTGGGGAGTACTACAAAAGAGATCAATCAGAATGTCAGGGAATGAAGTGCCTCCCAGGCCAATGTTATAGTCTGAATGTCAGGGAATGAAGTGCCTCCCAGGCCAACGTTATAGTCTGGTTCCTGCAAAAGAGCCCACAGATCTGCACTGCTAATCCCTCTTCAGGGCTGGCTGACGAGGCACTGTTTGCCGGGCTGCCGTATACAATGATCTGCACCAATGACACAAGGCAAGAAGGAAGTAGAAATAGAAATGAGAAAATACGATGTCTGAGAAAGCCTGAATAGGAATAAAATGAAAATTCCTCTATATAGTAGTATAATCAAGAGAGAGAGAGACGCAATCCCAGTCCAACAGGGAAACCTTTGCCAAAAATCCACTTACACATCTCTTGCTACATCTGGTCATGGTCTTGGAAGGACCATGCCGATGACTTCTTCATCTGGCTGGAGGTTTCCAGTATCAAAGAGTTTTATTCCTTCCTTTAGTTTTTCCGGTTTTTCTACCAGCAGCATATGAGCATTTCATTTAGGGAAATGCCTTTCCTTATGGTCCTTATGAGAAAAGGAGGTACCTAAGAGAGGCTCAGCAGGTGTGTAGCTTCTACTGTCCTTACTGGGAAGAGGAGGGGGTCGGAGACCAGCACCCAGTCTGGCATTCTGTTCCTCAACCACGTTGCCAATTCGTTGCAGCAAGAACATTTAAAGATGGAAGAGCACCACTGGATCTCCTAATTCTACCTCCCAGATTTCAGAAACTCTTTTTCATAGTTCCTAGGTGGTTGCAGTGAATGTTTAAAGAGACAACACAGACATCGACCCAACGATTCAGAAGGCAACTGCTGGGCAGCAGGTCCCCAACCTGTGACCCCTGGGCCTCTACCATCATCGTACCATCCATTTCTTCTTGGCCATCTTTCCCCTTCACCACGCTCCCTCCTGTAAGCTGCCTCTTTTTGAGTTAAAAAGCCACACAGCACACCTCCGCACCTGATTTTTGATGCCCCACAGGCCTGTTTTTAGCCTAACGTGTTTGCACCAGGCTTCCGTGCAGCACACGATGTGCTTGTGTGCTCGATGCCTATGCCAGTTACTCATGCGAGACTCCGAACTGCTCTCTGCCGTGTCCTCAGATTTAATGAGTCTTGGCTAGGAAGAGATGATGATGTTTATAAGCTAAGGTTTCTCTGAGTCGGACTCGTAAGTCAAGTGTGAGTGTGTGGTTAAACACACAGTAGAAATACTGGCCACTGTCCCTGTCGCTCAGGCAGGGCTGTGCTTGGAAAAGCCACTTCGACCCTGCTGGCCAGAAGTGCCCAAGGTGCTCAGTGCTACCCCAGCTACTTCCTCCCCGTGAGAAGCTCAGAGATACCTCTGCAGTTAACACAATCTCAGCTGTGATTGGGAGGGATCGTTTTAAGTGCTTGAAGGTTGTTTTAGACAGCCCACCTTGAGCAGACTCTTGTAAACCTTTACCTGGCATCAAGTTAGGAATGAGGGTGCTGTCCCAAAGTAGTCCACGTGTGGACTCGGGAGGGGCGTCCAGACATACAACGCAGGATACAAACTGGGTGAGGACAGTGGGGATCCTGCCACGGTGTCTTAATACACTCACACACACTGGACTCGCTGGGCTTCCCCAGCAGAGAGGTAGGCAAGCTGCGCCCTTTAGGTATTTTACTGCCAGTTTCTAGTCTGTCCACGAGGATGAAACCCAACTTGGGCTGCACTTGTCTAATTCTCAAACTCAGTGTTTGCACTCATTATTCTTCAGCACTGGGTCCCTGAGAGCATGGTCTTGCAGGGTCATGTGGCCAAAGTGACAGTCCTGCTTCTGTCCAGTGGTTTTCTTGTGAGCATCCTACTCAGAGACCTGAAGTGGCCTTCATGGATCCCAATGAGAGCCGCCTGCTGCTGTCTTCCATCAAGGCTTTAAGGACTCAAAAGGATCTAGACTTAATGTTGTTCTCTGAGCTCAAAGTTGATGCCCAAGGCCTGGGCAAAACAGGCGTTTTTTTTCTTTTGGACGGTAATACTAGAAGGAATGTCACAGAGCACGGGGCGGCTGTAAGGAGCATTTGTTTTAAATTGAGAAATTTGTTAGGCTTTCTTCACAGTTCGGTGAAAATGAAGAGAAATGATCTAAGAAGGCCATATGAAAAGCTTGCTCACAAGCAACTTCTTCTAGTCATGTAAGTTCTTACTGGTTCTTCTGGGCTGGCTTGTCTTATCCTTTTATTTGGGGGCGGAAAAAAGAAACCACACCACAGTATTATGTTCTTTTCTTTTGGGTTGTCAGAAAAGGTGGTAGCACCTACATGAATATGGCTTCTTGACTTGATCTGACCCTGACTGTGCATTCTTGACTCCCAGGACGGGCATGGTGTTAGGACACGGTGCTGCTTTAATTGGCTGAATCTATTCTGGGGTCCCTGAGGGGGCTGATGTCTAGCAGGCATGTTCTGGGTGAACACTCAGGTGCCTGGAAAGGTGAGAGCGTCTGGGAAGGTGCTGGGGCGACAGGCAGGCCACATGTGGCAGCCAGATCAGGGAGGGTTTTAAGGTTCCTGCACATCTCCACACTGTCCTCTGCCAATCAGAGGAGAAAGCTTGGACCTCTCTCCCTTCAAGGTTGAAACTTGATAGACTTTGATCCTCATCTCAATTCACCCTGAGTCTCCTCTCTTCTCCCCTCGCAAGACAGATGTGAAGAGTGGTGGCTGAAGGTAATGGTGTCAGGAGAGCAGTCCAAGGTGGTTTCCCTGTGACTCAAGGGGTAGTGGTCACACGGGCTTCCAGGGTCAGATAAAGCTGCTTACGCAATGATATTTCACTCCAAGTTCGATATCAACGTAATTACCTTCTTTCCATTTTGATGGAACAAAGAACTTTTTTTCTGCCCTGAATTATTTTTTGACATCAAAGACCCCTGCTTCACTGTATGTCACTTGCCTGTCAGTCAAGGTCATGATAAAAGGCTGTGAGTAGCATTTGCTCTCCTGTCTACAAACTGCCTCTTGGAGTTGGTGGGAGAGGTCCAGCCACACATGGTCCCAGGACATGGCGTACAGCTCAGCTGTAGATCAGTGTGGCATCACCCACACACGAACGACTGGAGATGTGAAATGTGCCCTGACTGATACTGGGTCACTCGTCCAAGCAAGTGCTTTGACCCTAAGTCTGTCCCTGCTCAGGTATCAGTTTCTTCTGGGACAGAAGGGGTGGAGAATCCAGAAAACCACAATGAACTGATATGAAAACAAAAGAACGGGTCTTGCTAATGGCTGATGTCAACTCCCTGTATCATACTTTGTTCTCCAGGATGAAGTTTATGGCTATTTAATGCCCTTCTCCACCCACATATAATTCCATTTTCTGTCTTTTCTATTACATGAAAAAAAAAATGGAAAAAATATCCATTCCTCCAGTCTGGGAAATACATAGTCTTGGACCTCTTTTAAAAAGTTTAGTAAATTTCAACATTTTTGGCGAGGAGGGCACGTCAGGATCTGGCTGCGGTAGGGTGAAAACTAAGATCAGTAATCAAACCAGCAGTGTGTCCAGACCAAGGCTTGAACTTGCTCAAGGCGATCGTCAAAAAAAGACCCTTTTCTTCTTCTATCACAAGTTTACATATATCAGGCCTGGGTTAGAAAGCTTGATATCTCTGCTTTAAAAAAAAAAAAGAAATGGAAAAGCTTGGTGTTTATTCTGGTCTTATAACAGAGTGGACTTTGGACCTCTACAACAAACAGTTCCCAAAAATCCTGCAATGTTTCCATCAGCAGATTTTCACTGTTCTTATGGTTTAACAAGGCTTCCTTAAGAAGGCACGAGGTGCTCACTGCCGATGACCTCAGAAAGGGGAGCAAAAGACACATATTAGTAACATATCTTTCAAGAACTTCCTGTAGCACTGGTGTTACAAAGGACCACGCGAGGTCCTCTGTCTCGCCATCGTCATTTCTCTGTGCCTCTGTTTTAGCTGGAGCTCACGCTGGCTTCCTTCTGACGCAGTCTTTCTTTCTGTTGTTTGAGAAAAAAAAAATGGAGTGTATTATTCTTCCTTTGTCTAAATTTTCACCTTTTTCAAATTTTGATACATTTCTCAAGTGTTAGTCTAGAATACTGAAGAGAATTGTACCACATGCCCTAGAAATGAGAGAATCTCTATCCTTTTTTTCCTGAAACCCTGTTTCCTACCCCTTCCAATCTTACTCTCCCCAAACCAACCAAACCACATGAACAACCAGCTAGTCAACCAACTATATCCATCGAAAACACCAGCCTTTACAATGCTAGTCTGCTCCATTCTGTTCTCGTTTTCTGCAATAAAGTTCCCAACTTTGTGGTGTTACTCAGACTCCTCTCATTAGGGAATGCTCAAGAAATAGTTCCTAGGGAGTCTAGATATGAAAAACCACTCTTTCCAAGTTGACTGTGGCCACCTATAACCAACTTGGCAGAACTGAACAAAGGCTGGGCAAAACGGAAAATGACACGATTTCGTCTATGCTGAATGGCACAAGCTCCCGTCTTGCCAAGGATGTTCTGCTCTGCTCTTCCTGAGCTTCCTCCCCAGGGACAGCCTTCTAATGCAGAAGGGCGTGTAAGTCTGCTGGTGAGATAAACAAGAGTACACAAAGCAGAAAAATGGACTCTCGCTGTTTCTACGACTTTAGAGAAGTAAATATATTAAGCATCGTAAGAATAAGAATGAGACTGTCTGTTCTTCAAGGTGGACAGAAGGAAGGCTAAAAAAGAAATGGGACAAGTGCATTCCTTTGGAAAGAGCAGGTGCAGAGAGGAGCCCTTTGAGAATAAGTTCTCAGCTGCTTGTGAGCTATGAGATGTGACAGTGCAGAGAATTACAAAATTGGCCTGGATGTAAACTCAAGATAATTTTTAAACACCCATCCTGAGTTTGGATCCCATCCCTGACTTGTGAAATTGAATCAGGAATCAGTTTATAAGCTCCTCCCTAATTTCCACCAAAACAAACTGGCAACAAAAGAAACAACCCCAACAAGTCAAAGATCACAACCAGGAGCCTGCGCACCGCGGAGGCAGCACCTGTAAGAGCACGCCCCGGTCAACTCACGGCTTCCCCTTTGTCCACAGGGCTGAGTCCATCCTCTCTGCCCCTGGAAATAAGGTCTGGCTGTAAAAGTTAGCCCAGAGGCCCGGGGAAAGGAGTAGTGGCCAATGAGGGAGGACGACAAAAATCAGAGTTTGAGCCCACTGCCACCAAAAATCATACAAGTGAGGGTGATGAATACACTGTCAAATGAGCACAGAGATGTGTCCATTCTGTAGGAGCGCTGTGTGCTGACTGTGGCTGTCCCTAACCAGGCTGTATGGCCCCGACTTTCCCATTTCTCACTCATCGACCTCACTCAACCTTCCTTTAGCTGCTGATGGGGCTGTCAGGAGAATGTCTCAGACAATCAACAGAAATAATCTCACTTGAGAATTTATACACCACTTAGATTGTCGAAGGATTTAAAGCAGCTGGCAAAAAAGTACTAGTGAAGAATGAAGAAGCCCAGTAACTTCACTAAGGCTTCGTAACTAGTAAGTGGCTAAGCTGGGATTTGAACCTGTACACCTTGGGTTCCTAACCATTCAGGATTTCTACTGTAACATGGAGAGTCCTTGCAATCCTTACTGAAAACAGGACTGTGGAGGAGAGCTTCCCCTCGCAGCAAGGAAGACTGACTAGCCTGCAAGTGTCAAACCCAGGGAGAGACGTCAGGGGACCCAGGATCTGGTTCTGGTTTCTGCTATCCATTTGTGAAGTGATGCTAGTGAGGTAGGCTGTATCTTCCTGCATCTCCATTTGACCAGCTATCGAAGGAGCATTGTCCCCGTCCCTTTCTTTAACAGAGAAAAGGGACTGATGAAGGTGAAAATGCCCAAACATTTCAGAACGGTGATTTGAGATCGGGGGGCTCATGACGTGGAAGGGTGTGAAATGGCAAGTGACTACACCTGGTTTATCAGGAAATGACCTTATTCCAATTTGCTGGGAGAACACATGAAGCTGTGTTTCGTTCCTCACTCCGTCATCCCCTGTGTTCTTTCTTACCATATGCTTCCCTGGGACGGGAACTGAGAACCCAGATACTACTCATTCCTCTGAGTTTTATCCTTTAATTCAGACCCACTCCTGGGTGCACCTCAGTGATAATGAAAACCCTTGAGGTCGTGACGAAACATGCATCTCACCAGACTAGCCGTGGGGTTGATTTTCTTCGTCTCTACTTTCTTCTCTGATGTTAACTTGCTGACTGATTCCTGAGCCATTTTCAACCTGAAATCAGGTTGGGGAAGGGGGAGGGGAGAGGAGGAAAAGAAAGGAAGAAAAAGGAAGAGGTCAGGTTAAACAGAAACCCAAATGCTGTTGAATCAATCAACCGGCAGTCTGAAGACATAAGGGATGGTTTTCAGTGCTTTTCATTAAGTTCAAACTCTGCAAAGGTGTCTCTTCTGGGTTATCAAAATGGAACTCCCTTCACTGGCGGAGGGGCTCACTACATGTCTCTGGGGAGCCTACGCTTTTGAGACCAGTGATGGAGTTTCTGATCTACGGAATACTAGTTGTACTCACTTCACTTTCAGTGCATACTTCAAGGCTTTCTGGCTTGTGATCCACTCAGCAGATAAAATGAAGACAATTTTGAAAATCGAATTTTGGGGGAAACATATGAAAACTACAGATATTAAAATTCACCAATTCACATCAAGAGAGTGAAAAGACAACCCACAGATGGGAAAAAACATTTGTAAATTATATATCTGATAAAGGACTCGTATTCAGAACACGTGAATAACTCTTACGACTCAAAGAGAAAGACAAAACCCAGTGTAAAAACAGGCAAAGGGTCAGAACAGACATTTTTCCAAAGACATACAAGTGACCCACCAGCACACCAGTTATCAGAGAAATACAAAGCAAAACCACAGTGAGATACCACTTCACAGCCACTAGGATGGCTAGAATGAAAAAGAGAGGCAGTAACAGGTTTGGAGGTGAGGATGTGAAGAAACTGGAATCCTCATACATTGCTGACGGGACCGGAGAATGGTACAGTCACTCTGGAAAACAGTTTGGTAGTTTTTCAAAATGTTAAACATAACTGCCATATGACCCAGCAGTTCCACTGCTAGGTCTATAAATAAATGCGTAGTCAAGACCACGAAAATGTATGTCCATATAAAAATTTACATATGAATGTTTATAGCAGCTATTCATAGTAGCCAGCTGTTCATAATAGCTCAGAGTAGAAACAGCTCAAATTTGTATCAGCTGATAAGTGGATAAACAAAATGGGGTATATTAACACAATGGAATATTACTGGACTGTAAAAAGGAAAGAACTGCTGATATATACTACAATGTGGATGAACCTCAAAAACATTAATGTAGATGAAAAAATCCACATATTATGTGCTTCCATTTATGTGAAATGTCCAGAGTAGACAGATCCACAAAGACACAAAGTAGATCAGCAATGCCAGGGGCTGGGGACAGGGTTGAAGAGGGAGTGACTTCCGATGGGTCACGGGTTTCTGCTAAAACTAGGGAACAGTGACGGCTGCCCATACTTAAGAATATACTGAAACCCACTGAATTGTACACAAAGGGTAAATTTTACAGTATGTGAACTGCATCTCAATAAGGCTGTTACAAAAAATCCAAGTCCACAAGAAGATATTATTTCTTATCCATCTCATCAGTTCAGCAGCATGGTACTTCTCATCCATCAGATCAGCAAATCTAGCAGTCAGACAGTTATCAGCTATTATTGTGGACGTGGGGAAATGGGAACTGCCAAGCAGTGCATGAGCGCGTGTGAATCGGCACAGTGGGCTCTGGCAGCGTCAAGTGAAACTGAAAACACACATACTCTGTGAGCTATCAGTTCTTCTTCTAGGGAGACACCCGAAAGAAACGTTTATAATTAGACACAGGGCTTTCACTGGGTCACATTCACAGCGGCAACATACGCAATCATGGAAAACTAGAAACAACCGAATTATCAGGTTCGATAGGACAATAGATGGATGATGACAGGAAACAGTAATAGCTAACATTCACCGCGTGCACATCCATGCCAGGTACTGTTCTACCTGCTTCATTGGAATTAAACCATGTAATTTGCACGACCACCTGTTAGATAGAGACTTTCACTATTTCCATTTTATAGCTGTTAAGCACCATCCAATGTTGTTTACAGAGCATATTCATTGAATTCATTTAACCATGAAAAGGAATAAACTGCTTCTATGAACTCAACAACTGTGGGTATCAGAAACATGACACTGAAAGAGTAACAAATTCTGCAGAGTGACAGAGTGAAGAGGCCATCTAGCCTGGCAGTCAAGTGCTCAGGGTCCAGAGCCTGACTGGGATTAATTCTCAGCCCCACTACTTAGTAGCTGTGTGACCCTGAACAAGTGACCTCTCTGTGCACCTAAAAAAGGGGATAATAACAACACTGTAGGTTATGTAGAGTCAATGAAGGGACTGCTGCCGCTCTAGACACAGTGTAATCATTCAATACACTTCACTACTATTGTTACTGTGCGGGAAATATGCTACCTTGTACATATGTCGGGGAACAGTGCCCACGAAACAATACTGTTCACGGATGCCTGCACCGTATATGTAAACATACATGTAAACATCTATTTGTATTTATATGCAGACTGGAAAGATACTAGTGTTCATGATAGAGGTGATCACTAGAATAACAGAAGAAGATAATGGCACTGGGAGGCAGTATGTCAAATAGAATTTCACTTTTATCTATGATACTTCATTCTTTAATTGTAAAATCTTAAAGAATATGTGGCAAAATGCTAACAGTTAATTCTAGGTGATGGGAACATGGGTGTTACAGTATCCTGAGTATGTTTCTTCATTTTTTTTTAATTGAAGTTTAGTTGATTTACAATGTTGTGTTAGTTTCTGGTGTGCAGCATAGTGATTCAGTCATACATATAAATATACATATTCTTTTTAATATTCTTTTTCATTATAGGCTATTACATGATATTGAATGTAGTCCCCTGTGCTATATAGTACAACCTTGTTTATCTGTTATATACACAATAGCTTGTATCTGCTAATCCTAAACTCCTAATTTACTGCCCCTCTTTCCCTTTTAGGAACCATAAATTTGTTTTCTATGTCTGTGAGTCTCTTTCTGTTTTGTAAATAAGTTCATTTGTATCATTATTTTTTTTAGATTCCACATATAAGTGATATCATATGATATCGGTCTTTCTCTGACTTCTTAGTATGTTCCTTTATTCTAAAAATTTCTTCAAAAATATCTAAAAAACACTAAAGACCCACCAAATGAGACACTAAAAAAATGAACATGCTTTTTCTTCAGGGCCTCAGATAAAAATCTTTCACTCAATATTAATCACACACTTGCTTAATATTGAAGTGGCTGAGCACCTTAGCTCTTTACTTAGGAAATTTTGCACAATTTGCTTGAAACACATGCTTAGTAATCCAATCTCCCTGCTCACATGCACAAGTTAGTTAAATCAATTTAACGTGCTGACTTGTGCGCCAGAAAAGAAAGAAAAATGAGACAAAGATGAGCAATGATTTATACAGCCAAGAAATACATCTGCAAAGCTGCCGTGAGAGCGGGCACTTCTCAGCACTGGCACAGGTCTGTGTGTACACACCACATTGCCTACTCAACTTGTCTGTTTGCAGCAGCATCTCTGACGACACCCACACAAGTAAAGAATGCACAGAAGGATCAAATCAAGGTCAGACTACACTGGAGACTGACCACCGAGGGATTTGCAGACAAGACGATGGTGTCGTCAATGAGGCCCCAGCTTGTAGCATCTACTCTTACTGGCTTCTCTCCAGCGAGGTTTGTTGTCAAAGGGAGCACCTATTAGTGACACTTTAATTTCAATGCCAGTGGAATGGTTTAGAATGACTATTTCTCTCTGAGCTCCCTAACTATTAGGGAACTTTTGGGGGTCATCTTTTGCTTAAGTAGTTCCTTTTCACCTTTAAATTCTGGTCTCTTCTTTCGGAGTCGGTCTTGTACTGTGCTCCTGGCACCGCAATGCCTCCCCCAATTCCCGAATTTCTCAATCACTTTCCACGTTCTCTCAGTATCTGGGGTGATGTTGGTTGGGGATGTGAAGGCAGGGAGGCTGCGAGCCAACTTAAGGTCCGGTCTTCACTGCTAACCTTTTTGTCCTTGGTCAGTGGCTGCTCGGCGCACTACAGGCTGGCATGCACACCGCAGACTTCGCAGGACAATTCTGATCTCGGTGACTCCATCCTGCTCCCCTCTAAATGTTCTCATTCGATTATTGTCTCCCTTTCACAGGGCATGCTTGCAAATCATAAAGGATCGGGAGAAGGCATAGCTTGGTGGCAAGCAGCTTCAGCACCAGCGAAGCTTGACTCTTGTTATCAGACTTGGAGCAGGTTAATCAACTTTTCTAAACTTCGGTTTCCTTATGTATAAAATGTTATGATACATACAATACTAACCACATGGTATTGTTGTGAGGACTAAGTGGATTAATACATCTAATAAAACATCTAGTACACCTGACACATAGCAAGTGGTCAATAAAGGAAAACTGTTATGGAATCTCCATCACAGAGATGAAGGAATTCCTTAAGAATGCAGGGCAATAGTTTTTCACTACAAATAAAACAAATGGAGCTATCATCTAATTACTGTCTTGCAGTAATATCATTTAGGTGCGCCCTGAAAGAAAACGGAATCAACTAATGCTATTATTCCAAGACTTAGCAAACCAAGGAGCTCAGCTCAGTTTTTCTGATCTGAACACAAATTTTAAGAGTCATAACCAGAAGCTACACTTTGATGCAGGCATGACACAAATTTTTCAGCCAAATAAATAAAAGAAATGATTAAACTTCAAAGATTGCATCTACTTCCTCATATTTTTTTCCAAGGTTCTTGGAGGTAAGTATTATAAATAAAATTTAAATTTCAAATATTATAGAACTTCTAAGTATATTTATCAACCTCGTTTTTCTCATAACCAAAAGAACACTTGTTCCTTGTAGGAAAATTATATATTATGTATAATAAAATTATACATTATGTACTAATATATTATATATTATAAAATTAAAATGATGTATTATGTATTTATAGATGGAAATTATATACTCAACCGATACTGTATATTTAAAAGTATAAAGAAAAAGTAAGATTCACTGGCCATTTAAATGCTTTCCTCAGAATGCAGTTAAAACATAAGTGGACCAGATAATGAATATTATCACATGCAAACCTCTCAGACAGTAAGATACAAGAGGGTAGAGATGGTGGCTGTCATTTTTACTGCTGTGTTCCTAGCCCTTGAGACAGCAGCTGGCATGCATACACATGCTATGAACAAACCAATGGAACAGCAACTACACCCTTTACTAAAACACTGCTCACTTGAATTTCTTGCTGATGCTGAGCCCACGAGGCAGCCCGGGCTCGTAACCCGCACAGCTGCACGAGGCGCCTTAGTTTAACACACTCCAATCGCTGTCCTGAAAGTCTTACTATATGAACAAGGAGCCCTGTAAGTATGTAGTTGGTCCTGTCTAAGACTTTCTAGGACACTTAGAGTCACTTTATTAATAAAATGGAACGTCTTCCCACCTTTTCCTATCCTGAGGTACATTTATTACATAGAGAAAGGTAAAGCTGGTGGGATATAGCTGACGCCTCCTGCCAAGGTCGTCTGTTTCCCTGTGCTGTGATCGTTTTTATGAACCTGCCTTTTACACTGAATGGGAGCTTCTCAAAAATAGGAGAGAAGACTTCACTGTTTTCCTTAGCATTTTGCACAGTAAAACTGCACACACTAAGTGACCCATAAATACTAAGTTAATGAATGAACAAATAATTGTAAGTGATTAATCTCTAGTAATGTTCTTTTTTTATTGGCAGGAAAGGTAATTAGGCCGGCTGGCCTATCTATCTATCTATTTTAATGGAGGTACTGGGAATTAAACCCAGAACCTTGTGCATGCTAAGCACACACTCTACCAGTGAGCTATACCCTCCCTCTAAGTGACTAATCTCTAAGCTGTAAAAATTCAGACATCAAGAATGGTTTGGGGAAAATATTCAAGTCCATTCAGGTGCATTAAAATATGAAGTCCTTTACTCTCACCTGAATACAACATCACCGATGCTAAAAACCAGTCCTGCAAAATACAAACCAGCAAATTCTCGCTAGATTCTCTGTATGTCCTTGACATTAGAGTCCACATCACTTGTGGAGGGCAAGGCTGTTTGACAGTGGCTTTTGTATCATATGATACAAAACTTACCTATGATAAAAAACAAATGCTTAAATATTCTGACAGTATAGTTGTCTTAGATACATTGTTATGACAGAGCATACAGGCAGCTCTTAAAAACTGCTTTGACTTGACAAGGGATGGATGGTCAGATGACTGACTTGTTGGTCGGTCAGCCAATCTGTCTGTCTCCAAATGTTCTTCAAAAACTATGGGCAAAGGGTCTTATCCTTGTGGAAGAAGCTACAGCAGCTGCCGCTGCTGGTCATGTGACATTCACGCAGCATCAGTATTCTGGTAATGACGTGGGAAGAGACTGCGAAGTGGTGGTCGGCAGTGTGGTCAACCTCAGAGGGTTTACATAAATTTGAATTGCATTTCCTTCAACCACAGGACGTTTAAATAAACATGAGTTCAGGTGCCAGCACGTGGAATGCAGACACTCCACAGATGAATCTGAAGTTCTGACCTCCCCTGTCAAACTGGAAGGTGCGGCAGCACCTCGGTCTGCCTCGCTTCCCATCATGCCAGTCCTGTCCTCAGCCCCGAGGCCGCCAGGCGGTGCCGTCTACTGGCTCGTTTGCACAGTGATTTTCCTGTGCCTGCCTAGACTCTCTGAGCTTTGAAGTTTTGGTTGGAAGACATGCTGGGAGGCTGCTGTCATAGTTCAGCAGTGCAGTGACGACAGCCCGCCCAACTGAAACAGGTCCCTCTGACCCATCCTCCTGATCAGTGCGGTCTCAGTTAACAGTGCACAGCTCCCAGAATGTCACTTCCCTTCCCTTCTCAGAAACTCTCAGCGACTCCCAGTCAGCTCCAGCCAGGGTGGCAAAGGTCTTCTGTAAAGGGCCAGAGAGCCAGTATTTTGGACTCTGTGGGCTGTAAGGTCTCTGGGACGACTCAACCGTCCTGTTGCGGTGTGAAAGGAGCCCGAAAAAATACATGAGGGAACCACAGTGCGATGCTGTGCTCTAGTCAATTTAGTTCCAAAACTGGAAGTGGGCCGAATTTGGCCCACAGGCTGTAGTTTGCTGACCTCTGAACTACAGTATATGATCCAAATTCCTTACTCTGGCAATCAAAGCTCCCCCTGTTCTAAACTTAGTCTACTGGTCTGTCTAACCTTTTCAGACCCAGAACTGGTCTTACACTGTCCTTGGACAGAGCACTTAACCCTCCTGAGCCTCAATTTCCTCACCTGTTAAATGTGAGAACAATACGGCACCCAGTAACACAACTGCTGTGCAAATTAAAGAAAAATGTTACACGTGGTCACTTGCCAACCACCCTTTCCTCCAGCTCACCCCTCGTGCTGTCCCCACCAAACCTGCCACTATTCTTTGCACCAGGGCTTTCCTCACCCTGCACCTTGCTCTCCCTGCTCATTCCCTCAGTGACTTTCCTACTCATTTCCAGGTGTTCAAATCCTCCCCGTTCTCCTCTTCCCGGCTTAAGTGCCAAAGTCATGAAAGCTTCCTTCGTCTCTCTTAGTCAGAAGTGATTGCTCTTCTCCCAAGTGAAAGGGCACTTTGTGCCTCTCTTAAGGCACTTAAGACTTTTCACATTAGGAGTGTAGTGGTGTCTTATTTCCCTTAAACCACTGGAACCACTTGAGGACAAGGATCACGCCTTCTACACGTCTGGTCCTCCCCCATCCCTACCCCAGCACCATGCCACGCACCAGTCAGTCGTTAGGAAATAGCTAAGTGGCAGACTTAGATCTGCACGATGACTTGCATTCATAGCTCTTCCTCCTACTTTAAACAAATCTAAATGTTTCATAAATACCCAGAGTTGTACAACGATCAGCTGTTGCATTCACTCTTGGGGAAAAAATTAAAATGTAAACACACACTAAACAATCTAGCTCCAGTTATTGATTAGCTGATTGAGTCCTGAATAAGGAAAAAGGGTGCTCAAGGGCACCCAAATGTGCTCAGTGTTTATATGTGTCCGATTACGTACACATTCGAGGGCTCCTGAGAAGTATCCACGTCACTCTGCTCCAAAGGAGACTGAGGGTCAGAGAGCCTATACAACTTCTCTCAAGTCTGGAATCTGCTTCTCCCTCTAGACTTTTCTGCATGCAGTCAAAGAGAACTGATCAATTTCTAAGTACATCCATGCTCAATGTCCCTCCTGGCTCCACTGCTCAGGGACTTGTTTTTGGTTCTGGCCTAGATATGGATTCTATTTTTGTTTCTGGTCTCTAGAAACAAAATATTTAGATTATCACATGTAGTTAGTTGCTCAGGATTACTCACAGGCAAATACCTAGATTAAATTTCAAAGGTTACATTATACATCATATAAGAAAAATCTGAAATATAGGGGAATTAAACAAGTCAGGGGAAAAAATAACAATTTTCAATTTAGAAATGCTTAGTAAAATAGATTTTTGAAAACCTTATCTTTTCTTCTTTCTCGTTATAACACATCCCTAGAAGGCTACTGAGGGCCCCGGTAAATAGTCCACGGAGGAAAGACACAAATATGAAATGGGAGAGTGACGTGTGTCCTCTGATGGTCCTGCTTAGTCCTTACTCTCAAGAAATCATCTCCAACCTTGGCTGGTTAAGGAGGGAATTCTGCTTCCACTTAGAATGTAGAAAGCTGCAAGAGAACATTACTTCCATCCTAAATGAAAAGAGCTTGATCATGTGCAAAATCATCCTTTTTCTTTCACCCATCAGAGAGCGGGGGTCACAAGGCAGCTGAGGGAACTGCATTCCAAAGAACGACATGTCTTTCCATTTAGAAATGTAGGATCCCCACTTTACAGCCTCCTTTTCTGGGAGACCTTGAAACTGAGCATACTCTGGGGTTTCTACAGGCTAGATGTATATTCCTACAGCTGAATCAAACCAACTCAGAACCCAGCCCTCTGTGAGCCTGAAGACGTACGATGCCTTTATTGTTTTGACATCCAGTATTTCATTGGCTCATGATGTACAAGGCAGAATAGACTGAAATCATCATGAATTTTACAATAAGAGAAGTGCCTTCATTTTCAAGCGCAGGAATTACGCATACCAGCCAATTAGGAGGTGGGGTAGGTAGAGTGTTCAGGCTGTTTTGCAATCCTCATCACTAATGGAAAAACCAGTAACTCAGCAGTGTTTTCAAACTGTCTTCCAAAGAGCCTTAACCCTCAGCCTCAAGGCAAGAAGGAAGAGTTTAGGATTCTCCTGACCCTAATATCTTCAAGACTGCTTCCACCAGAAAAGCTTAATTTTATCAGTTTTTATAGATTGGGGTTTCATGTATGTTTTCATTTGGTTAAAAAAAAAAAGCTCTGCTGTTAAAAAAGAAAAAACAAAGATGGAAAACTCCTTGGATGGAACTCAGCAGAACCCACTGAATCTCCTAGGGGGAAAGAGAAAGAAAGAAACTTCTTGTCCAGGAGAAGGACAGCTAACAGAAGTCATCTTCCAAAAGAATTGTCCAGGGATATCTTGGAGATGAACAGCTAATTAAGACAAGACTTCTTAAAAGGATGATTCTTCTGACAGCCACAGCCACTAGATTCCAGCTTTGGGGCTCGAATGAAAAATCAAATCTTTAAAAATCAAAACACAGCCAGTTCTGCCACTCTTCTCTGCCTCTGTTACTTCTCAGATATGGTCTAAGCCTGGGAGATGAACAGTCTCTGGCAAATATGCACAGATGGACACAGTGGGGACAGACTGAGATGAGCCTAAGTGTGGGAAAACTAAGTGCTCACCGGGACACCCACTTACTTCTCTGTTGTAAAGTCAGGAATTACCTTATGTTGCATTATGATTCATTATCTTTGTGGTCTTCAGAGAATTTTAACTGATCTTCCTGATTTCGGCCCTACTTTCCAGTTTTTATTCGCTTCCTTTGCTCTCAATAAACCCAGAATGAAGATGACATGAATCCACTGGATCGCACTCGAAGGTTTCTCCCAATTTACTTCTGCAACTGCAGTTAACATTTTTGGGGGTCATCTGTTTGGGTCCCTTTTCCTTTCTTCCCCATTCCAAATCACTGTCTAAACTGTAACAAGACTGTCAACCTATGAACTTTTGAATAACTCTTCAAGTATGAGACTAGGTGACATTTTTAATTAATTGGGGTCTGAACACAACTGACCTCAAATCACGGCTCAGGCTGGAATCTACACTCTAAAGAGTGGGGTCAATTTTAGTGTTTAAAAATGAGTAAATGTTCTGGAAAAGGCAAAACTATGGAGGTAGTAAAAAAAAAATGGTGGTTGTACAGGCAAGGAGAGATGAACAGGCAAAGAGCAGAGGAGGTTTAGGGCCATGAAAATACTCTATGATATTATAATGATGGATTATGTTATTATACAGTTTGTCTGAACCCACAGAATATACACACTAGCAGTGAACCCTAAGGTAAAAACTACGGACTTTGGGTGCTTATGATGTGTCAATAACCTTCATCTTTGGTTAAAAGAAAGGTACCCTGATGAGTGAGTTATGCTATGCATGTGTGGGGACAAGGGATATATGGGAAATTTTTGTGCCTCCCTCTCAGCTTTGTTGTAAATCTAGAACTGCTCTAAAAAAATATTTTTTAAAAAATGAAAGAAGAGAAAATGGACCCCACAAAATACCATTCTGTTTTAAACATCTGTTGGTGATATTTGTTAGAAATTTCTAAATGATAATGACCAGTTCATTTCAGCAAGTGGAAAACAGACAATCCGGTAATATTACCAGAGCATACTTCATAGATCACTCACTCTTGTAATATTCACAATGGGACTGAGGAAGAGAGTTCAGGATTATGGAAGTAAAGTTTTTGCCTACAGTGCTACTAGCTTCAAAGAGGAAGCTCTATTGGCCATCCGGTACAGTGTGACCTGGAAACATTAATTACTACATGACCCGGACGCTGTACACATCTTCACTGAAGACATTCAAAGTCAACGGCTTTGGGAACATCAGTGTGAAGGCAAAGAAAAGGCAGGCATTGCAGGGAATATAGTTCATGAAATGCATGTTAGTAAAAGCATGAAATCTGACCTGCTGTAATGTGAATCTGTTTAAAGAAGACTTAAACTTACAGATGTAGAAAACAAACTGTGGTTACCGGGGGGAAGGTGAGGGGAGGGACAGCTGAAGAGTTTGGGATTAACAGACTCACATTACTATATATAAAATAGAAAAATAGCAAGGACCTACTGTATAGCACAAGGAATAACTTCTTGTAATGATCTGTAATGGAAAAGAATCTGAAAAAAATATAGATAGATAGACAGATAACTGAATCCATTTGTTGTACAACTGAAACTAACACTGTAAATCGACACTTCAATAAAAAATGAGAATTAAAAAAAATAAGACAATATCACTCATCACCAAAGAGGTCAAAATAGTCTAGAAAGGGAATGAGGCAGGCTCTGTGTGCCAGTATGTACAGTCATGGGCCTTTTAAGTCAGGTTGCTGCAGGGAATAATACCCAAGTTCGCTAAAAAGCAGGACAGTAAAAGCTGAAGGACCAAACTACTCTGACCCTAGACTTCTCCTAAAATTCGAAGACGTGTGAATCTGCATCTACCAAGGACGAGAACTCTTCATTTGGTGGCTATTCTGAAATACATGGGAGAACATGATCAGCAAAAGAGCATGAGAAAAACATGCCCTTGTCCACTTTCGAGGGGCGGATAAGGGTTTTGTGGGAAGGAAAAGGTGCTGGCACCTACTGAAGATCACACCAGTAAATAAAAAACTTGCCAGTCTGGCTTCCCAATGTGGGATGGCTTTACCAATCATTATTAGGGACAGCTTCTTCTACAAGCACATGATGATATTTTTATGGTCTCTCTTCAGGAGAAAAAGTCAGAGACAGTGTACAAGAAGCTGTAGAGATGATTATTCACTCCTTTCCCATGATCTCCATGAAGCCTTGAACTTACTAGCATCAGGTCAAGGAACAAAGAGTACTGTCCAAAGAGACCTTGGGGAGGTGGGGCGGCAGCTTTGCTGAAGAACGCTCAGCACCACGTGGTTTGTGGTGCTTTACATGGAGAAGGTTGAGGGCGCCAGCTTGGAATTTTCCTCACTGGATATTCCCTGCCGCATAGATGGTGTTAGCATGATAGGAGCTGTTTTTAATGTTGTACTTTTGGAGAGGTGGAGCTACACCAGCCTTTGCCCAGTAGCCTGGACAGCAGAAGGAAGGCTCTGTGTACTCTGCGGGGTTTGTTTTGTATCTTTTGATACTCCTTAAGTCTCTACAGTTACTGTCCTCAGTTCACTGAGTCAGGATGCTTCTCCACAGCCAGGGGAAAGTGGGCTAACATCCAGTTTCGGTTCTACGTGAGTCAGTACAATCAGGGAGACCTGCTGGGGCTGTGGGAACCACTCTTATTTCCATCCACCTTGACAACCGTCCTTCACTAGGTATTTCTGAATTCTTCATATAACTATTCCACATAGATAACAGTTATGAAAGTCAATGAAACAGATAAAGTCACTCTTCACTATCAGTAAAAAAAAAAAAAAAAAAAAAAAATCACAAAAGACTAAACTGATTAATCCCCTCAATGTAAAGGGAAATTTCTCCTTCCCTGCAGCTACTGATGAAAACATCATGGACTCGGCTATGTGGGATGTCTCCAAAGGGTAAGAAAATAAAACTCAGAGAAGACAGCCATAGACAATATGGAATAATGGGTGGCCTCAAAATCATTCATCTCAGGCAGGCCAGCAGGGCTACAGACTTGGACAGACACACACTCTTCTAAGCTTATACCCTCTTCTGAGCCTGACCCTTGACCCTGACTACCCCTCCACCCCTGCCCGACTCCGGGACCAGTTTCACCAGCAGCCGTGGTAAGACAGACCAGCAGGAAGTAAGAGAAGCCTTAGACTTAAAAGACTTAGCTCCTTACACATCAGAATCTAGCCTCTCAGCTATTCCATGATAAATTAGCCCATCACTTCCACTTCCTAAACTTGACAACTTTCCCTACCTCATTCCTAAGATATTTTTCTGTTTACAATGAAGGAAGACCTCATAGAGGTTGCATGTCACCAGCTACGCAATCAGCCACTTGATAGCTTTTGTGGGTTATCACTTGTAATACCCAAACACACTTTGACTTCAAATGATTAATTGCAGAACAAAGGCCGCTTCCGTTGGCAGAGCGTCTCCCCCAGGCCACAGGGGAGTGGAAGTGGGGGTGGGGGCGGGGGTCCTGGACTTGCCCTGGAATGTGTGATCAGTTAAAGCCAATCACTCTGCACTTGGTAGACGAAACACCCTGAGCCGCCTGGGCGACTTAGGTGCGGAGTGAAAGGTAACAGCATTGTGTTTCCTTGTTCAGGAAGAGGCGTCTGGGAGACAATCTGGAAACTCAAGCCGGTCCTGGGACATAAATCTGCAAGTTTAATTGCAACGCACTGCTAGTCTTAGGAAGACATTTCTAATCCTAATAATGAAGACACGCACATCCTTGGAGGTGCCAGCTCCCCCACTTTTGGTTTTGAAACCTGTACCACCTACCAAGTCTCACCAAAAACTGGAACTGATCAGAGCCTGCTTGCACGGGTGACTGAAACAAAGAGGGGGAGGGAACAGGGGAGATTGGGTGGAGCAGGCAGCCTTTCTGGCGCCCCTCAAATCACACTACCCAGGCAGCCCCCTACTCCATCTATTCTACGCCCAAGGCAGGAGCTGTCAGGAGTCCCGCAGATAAGCAATTTACAAATATTCTAGCTGAATGAAGGGGACTTACTTTGGGTTTCTACTGCTGTCTGCCAAGCTAGGGAAATAGAGTGTGGACAGATGCTCTCAAAGGTTCTTATTTGAGCTCTAAAGAGATTTGAGGCTTGGCCAACCATGAATCCCAAGTATCTTCACTTCCTTATTCTTTTTCTAGTTCTTTTTTTTTTTTTAAGGCAAATTGAAAGTAATACAGAGAAGGTGATTGTTTTACCCCATTAACTAGCCTTTCTTGTTTTGAACACGTCTATCCTCTTTAACAAAGCTGTAAAGATTTTAGATACTTGGGCAGAAGCAACCCATATGGGATATATTTGGGGAATTCTACCACCAAAGTCTAAATAAATAAGATCTCTCATCTATCAGCAGTAGACAGCAAACTCTGTAATCAGTTTCAATGTGGCAAAAGAAAACATGGTGATTGTTTATTTGTTCAACAAATATTAATTGAGCCCTCATTACGTACAAGGAAATACAAGGTGCTAGAGGGAGAACAAAGAAGTACAAGACATTGCCCTGGTCTTCCAGGGCTTATGATTTATTTGACGGAGAAAACGTCCATAACAAAATAATGGAAAAGAAGTCACCAACGCCAAAATTAAAGAGACAGTAACCACTCCCCATCTGCTCCCTCCATGGAATTTTGGAGGAAAGAGCTCTCTTGGGGAGAGCTTTATGAAGGAGGCATTATGGGATCATGAGGTTAAATTCTTCCAGAATGGGGTCTTGTAGCTTGTACAGCACTTAAGAAGTAATAGATATTTTAAAAATATGTGTTTAAATCAAGCTGATTAAGTGGTGCAAATTTATATCATGGGAATGCAAACTGCAAACATGTGAGAGACGGTGTGGACTCAGAGGACACAGAGAGAACACGGCAATGAGGCTGGCCCCAGAAATCACACTACTTGATTCCTCCAAAGTGTGTGTCAAGCCTTCCAAGTCCAGGACTTCGGCACGTGGTTGCCAAAAGGTCCTTACCCCTTTCTTCTCTATGGAGCTGAATTCATCCGCTCTGTCCATGTCCAGTTCATTTCTTACCTAAGATCACAGGACATCAGCACTGGAAGAGACCTTCACGATCACCTGTGTCTAGCCATTCCTAAAGTTGGCTGAACAAAGTAAGAAACACTGGGAAGATGAACAACTTCTTCCCTTCTCCAAAGCTTACCTGATGGATTTAAGCAAAGGATGGGTAAAGCCAAGACATTTATTGAAGCAACCAAACACAAAATGTATTCTTGCTCACCCTCTCTCTGCAGGGAGTTTTCTAAAACTGCACATCCCTGAGCTCTACCCCCTGGGATTCTGACTTGGTGGCTCTGGTTATATTTTTACAAAGCTCTCCAGGTGACTTGAAAGATCTGCCAGATTTGGGAGCAGCTGATTTCTAACATTCCGGTACTGGCTTCAGAATTGCTTCTACAGCTTTCGCAGAGGGTGGCCCCGTTTATGGCTCACCATCTTTCCCAAGCCCTCCCTAGCCTCCACATTTCTTTGGAACCATTTCATCCTCCAAACTGTTACACCGCCCAGATCTTCAATGCTCACTTAGTATCATTTTGTACTATGTTGAAGTCCTTTCTAGATTAGTAAACAATTATTAGGCTCTGTGTTGGAGAATGTGTCACAGCGTATATAACCAGGAATGGGTTTCAGTCCTAAAGGTGGAAAAAGACACATAAAGTGCTAAAATAACCAGTTGGGATGAATTGAGTGCTAGAGGATGGTAAGAAAAACATGCTGCCCGACACCAGAGGAAGGTATAATTCTTTTACTTAGGGGCATTTCAGAGATTTTTAGAGGAGAAGTTTTGGAGGTCATCCTTAAAGGATGACTATGTTCTGACCAAGAATTAACTGGGGACGATGCAGTGGAAAGAAATTATCCAATGAGAACACAAGGCAAGAACGTGCAGATGGGAGAAACAGAGTCAATATCATAGGCACGTGGGAGATGAGGATACGGGAAATGAGGTTGGAAAGTGAGCTAAGGCAAGTTGTTGGAAGCTCACTGCTCTCATTTGGGAGAAATAGGGAATCCCTGAAGGAGCTCAAGCTTAGTGTCACATAAGACCTAGGTCCTTATCCACATTCTGTTGCTTACTAGCAAAACCGTGATGTTGGTAATTCATTTACTCTTTCTTGTGCTTATCTGTAAAGCAGTAATACACATTCTAGGGCTGTCATGAGGCCCCCCAAAGTTAATGACTGTAAGTACCAATCATGGCTGATTTTCATCCCTCGATTTCAGAACAGAACATGTTTAAACAAATAGATACGATCTCATTTCTGTTTTAGAAAGATAACTACACATAATATTAAAGGCCACTGAAGAGGAAAGAGAAAAACTATAGGCAGAGAGAACAGTAAGAAAGATTTTCAATAATCCAGGTGAGAGACGAGGTCCTGAATTAGGGCAGAGCCACTGAGAAAACAGGGTAAAGAAGCAGAACTGCTGAGGAGGCAGCAGTAGGGGCAAAGTGAATCTTGCAGCATTAAAGATGATTCCGGTTTCCAGCCTGCTTTGGACACAAAGGGGAGGAGAGTGGTACAGTTGAGAGCTGGAGCCTCAGGACATACTAAAGTGCAGATGAAGGCTGGGCATCCTGTGGGAATGTTTAGCGTGTGGTTGGAGGTCTGGGTCTAAGATTTTTAGAACTAAGAGGTTGGCTCTGGCTAGGACTTGGCAAAGAGGTGACAGGCGAAGCTGCGAGAGTAGTTGAGACTAGCTAGGGAGAGACTACAGAGCAGAAAAGAGGAGCAGAGATCTGAACCCTGGGGAAGGGCAACACATAAAGAAGAGAAGAAAAAGAGGATCCAAGAAAGGAGATGAAAGAGGGGTGGTCACCTTTACCGAAAAAGACTCAGAATGCGACTGGAGCATTTTCAAGATGGAAGAAACTGTCGTCAGTGTCAAAAGCCAGTAGTGGCAAGGAGTCAGAAAGAGTCATTTGATTTCACAAATGGGAAAGGTAGAAAGTCTGCTGATGGTCTCAACAGCATTTCTCCTGCTCCCTTTAGGAGTGGAACCCATGAGTCTTTAGCTGGGTACATGGCTCCCAGATAGACCTGCATTTCCTGGTCTCCCTCACGTATAGCCGTGACACTAAGTCTTGCCCAGTGAAATATGTGAACCTTCCAGGCTCTTAAGTGTAGACTCTTAAAAGGAAAGGGGGCGCCCTCCCTTTCTACTGGCAGGAACTCAGCCGCAGCAGCGCTGACGGACACGAGGTGAGCCATCTTCAGCCTTGTGAGTAAGGACCACAGCTTAATGATGGCGGCCACGAAATAAAAGGAAACTGGGTCCCAGACAGCTACACAACTTGCATTCAGATTGTTAAGCAAAAGTTGCTTTGGTCTTTGTTACAGCAGCTGAAGCTTTATCCTCACTGATACAGAAAGGAGGGACTGTGTGCTAAGTAACAAGAAGTGAGGAAATGGATATAAACTCTTTTTTAAAGAAGCTGGAAGGGACAGGAGATAGTTTCCAGAGCAAAGAGGGTCAAAAGAGGTGTTTTAGTTTTTAAAAATCAATGATCCTACAATTTTTACCATTTAAAAGCCTACTATCTCCTCTCCTTAATTCATGGCATATTTTTAATTTTGCAGAAGTTGTTTTAAATTTATTGCTTGGGGGAAAAGCAGGTTTTATCCTTTGTGATTATCATAATCACAAATTCTGTTTATAAGTTAGCTTGCTGGGATATTTACTCTTCATGTATTTGCACAGAACTGCCTTCAATGTGACTTAGCAAAAGTCAAAGTTTTGCCCATTAACTGGGGGTGATCATTTTTCTTATTAAAGGGGTTTTCTAAAATATGAAGCTTCTTAGCAGTTAAGTATACGCAAACCATCTGACCACATAACAGAGGGCTAGAGAATAGAAAGTTACCTTATTCAGTTATCATGAATGTAGGTCAGTAGAAAAGCAGAATTCAATGACTAAAAATGTTAGTTTACAGAAATTTTTCCAGGAATAACTATCATATAAAGAGAGGAATTCCTTCAATGTCTACATCACAACCAACGGCTCATTTGTGGGTTAAGTGACCACCTTTTTAGCCCCCAACTCCTGGTCCTAAAGTGAGCCGAGCAGTAGGGAGCTCTGAGAACAGCTATGGGATAAATCCCACAACAGCTCTGAACTACCTGCAGTTGCATCATTAACCATCAGAGCTGCAAGTAATACACTTACAACAAAAATCCTGTTGGTTTTTAGCTGAACTAAAACAAACAAGCAAACAAGCAAAACCCAAACGGACCATCCATTCCCATAACCACTCATTACATCCGCGGTGTAAACTACAGCTACGTATATAATGAAATGTCTTATTAGCATTTTGCATAAAATTCAGCAAACTCCTCATTCGCTCCTTACTTACCCATTATGGGTTTTTAAATGGCACTTTTAAAGTTTGCTTTGGCTCAGGGTGAATTACTTGCCAAGACTTTATTCCTGGAGTCATGACTCCCCTGGGACTTCTTTACCTTCTGCAAATTCATAGCTCACTTTGTGGGCAGTAGTGGTTCGTGCCCTGTGCATGTGCACGTGTGGGCATATGTGGGAAGCAGTATTAACATATCCTAAATAGTGGGAAATTTCATGAGGGAGGTTGTATATCTCAGAACAATTCAACAGGGGGAGAAAAAGAAAAAGCAGAAAGTGAGTGAAGAATAGTCAGTAAAGGTAGCAGCAAAAGTTAGGTTACTTCCTTGCAATTACGTACATGCTCAAGTAACCTGTTGACTTAATAGGTGGAAGAAATGTGTGTTACAGAACTCTGTTCAGTGTTTGCCTGTCAAGAGGCACAAATACAAAAGTGCATGAAAAAGTCAAATTGAGGCAAAGCTGCCTCTGAGAATAAGAATCATGATGAACTTTTATAAACCACTAAATGCGATGTTGGATGCAAACAAACGGAAAGATTTTTTGTGTGCATGCTTCCAATTCAAAAATGCGGTCTTCAAGATCAACCTTAGCATTTTAGGGGAAGAACTGGGGGCGTGAGGGGAGGTCACTGAAAGCATTTACCAAATCCAAATGGACAATTACACTTCTCTGTGGCCCCATATCTCTCCCCCACTCACCACCAGACTTTGCCTTGAAACGTCTTTTAGCATGGGCCCTCACGGGCTCAAAAGCAAAGGTGAGGGGCATCATCTCAGAAATAAAACACACAGGTTCTCAAAATAGCAAAAAAGTACTTTCTAGATTCAGAGGACTTTTGAGCTAGAAAAGATTGTAGTGAACATTTAGTTCCTGATCCATCCCAATACACGCATTTTTACAGATGTGATATTTGGGTCCCCCGGCAATAAGGGACTGGCCCAAGATCACAAAGCAAATGAATGGCACTAAAATGCTGGTTTTCAACCCTTTATGCAGAGGTCTTTTTTTTTTTTTTTTTTTTTTTTTAACAGTACTGAACAATGCCTGTACTAAGGATGGGTAAGAGAAGGGCCCGGCACATTTCACTGGAGGATGAGTTCCAGTACTTGGGGCAGCGTGAGGGCTGTGCGGGTCACAGACCGAAGCTCTAGGGAGCAGGGCAGTCTGGATTTGTGCCTGGACACCCAGGTTTGCTGTTTTGCCTAACACTGGCTTACATGGCAAGGGTACGTTTAACACAATATACCATCATTTAATAGCTCGCTCTTCTACAGATAGAGTTAATCTGCAGGTGAGCCATCTCCCCAGTGAAATACTAGCTCTCTTCTACTCAAACACAGACTCGTGCCCTGTCACCAGCTCAATAATAATAGGGTTTGTCATTCATTCGCGAGGCACAAGCACGTTAGACGTCTTATCAGTCATCTGTGTGTTCAGGCTTCGTTCTGAGTTTCATGAGGGGTGGCTGTTACTCGGCTGTGGGGCTGCATCATCTCAATTTCGCACCCAGTTACTGTGTGTTCATGGAAACCATACTAAGCAGAACAAGAAGGAAATATTCTGCGTCACCTAAAATTGACCTCAAGTGGCCTAAACTAGTTTTCAAAACTTCCATTTCATTTGGGAGTGAATCTGTCCCTTTGAAAATACTGTTGTTGATTCTTAATTTTCCTCAATGATTCTGGGGGTTTTAGTTGGCCTTACAAATACATCTAAAAATCAAGTGGATGAAATTCCTTTGGATGGAATCCCAAACTACAGTTTTTTCCCCTAATAATTACAGGCTGTCAGGTTTTCATTTGGTTATGAACTTAATTTTTGAAGATATTTTCATACTGTTATGCTACCTCCTGACATTTAGTGTTGTTAAGATTTATTGGAATTCTGGGGAAAGTATAGTTAAAAAGTGACAATATCAAATATCATTAAATAGGGGTCAAAACAAAGCAATCATACTGATTTTCATTTGATTATAACCATAGAATCAAGTTAATTTGCCTATTTCACCATAAGGAATATGTGATTCCAACAGTTTAAAAGCTAAAATCTGTAGCAGGCAGAGAACAATTGAAAAAATCCTCACTTGATGAGAAAACCCTGCATACTAACCAGTTTGTTGAACTGAATGAGCAGTAATATGCATAACGTGCTAACATCGCTTAACAAGTAGATTTTGTAAACAGGCTGCCCCACAAATATTTTATGAGCCATCATTAACTTTCAGAGATGTTTTAGGTTAGAAACGTTGGTGATCTAGCTCACAAAGTACGGCTGGGATGAAGAGACCCCTGAAATTGCTAAATGAGAAGAACTGAAAAGGGTCCCGGGAAGTCACGACCTTTTAAAGGTGTTGGTTTACAGAGTGTGAAGTGGGCAATTCACCAGCTGCACCCGGGAAACAGCGCTGTAAGTGCCCATCGCTAGGAATCAGAGAGCAGGTCATCCTGAAGGGCGGCTGCGTATCACCGCAGGCCCACAATGGGTTTCGTCTAACTTCTGTGATAGGGAAAAATTCCCCCACTTGGAATACAGTTCATTATTTCAACAGAAGATTATTCAAGTGAAAAGCAATTAATTGCTCTCCCAGTTGGTTTTTGTGAATCATTTTTAGGGCTCTAACAACAAGAGCAAAGTCACTGAGGGCTATGATCAAAATCTGAACATGTAACATCTTAAGCAAAGGCTGGACTTTCAGGGCCCATGAGGGATTCCCTGGCCTTTGGGTGGGGACACGGAGGGCTGGCCGGCCAGCTGCTACCCTGTGGGAGAGAGAAGAGCTCGGCTCTGTCACTTTCCTCCGAGACTCATCAAACACAGAATGTAGTCCACGGAAGCTTATTTTAGCTTAAAGGGCAAAATAAGTGATTGCAGGGCAAGAGCAGTGAGTCAGATGTCAAGATTTTTAGGATTTTTGTCATGTTATTATCAACAATCTATTTTCTTAACAATGTCCCTTAACTTTTCTCTGCTTCAGTTTATCAACATAATGGATATACTCAAGTTTAATACCCAAGTTCCAAAAGAGGTAATGGTGGGAAGATTGTGTTGATAAATATTTTTGAAGCTCTTTGACTTCCTTAGAAAAAAAACAGGCTTTTGAAAGAATTCCCCACGAAAATATTTAGAGACTCAGAAAAAATGAGTCCAAAAAATCTTTAAATTAGGCTCCCTTTAGTTTTTTAAGGTAAAACATATTAGTGTATTGTGTGTGTGTGTGTGTGTGTGTGTGTGTGTGTGTGTGTGTGTGTGTAGATACATTATGTATACACCTTTTCTCTGATTACAAAGTAAAGCACAAAAATACTGAATAATGGAATTTCAGGTCTCCATGTTTGGTGAGATATAGATGCTACACTTAAACTGGTTCCCTTCATTTGTCTCCTCCTCCACTTCGAATGACACTCTTATACATCTGTTTCTCAGGAGTAGCAGCAAGACCTGTTTGAAGTTTAGATCCATGACACCCTTTGCAGAACAGTGGCAACCCGATCAAAACTGCGATCAAGCAGAAATGCTTTCTTTCCAATAAACAGGGCCAAATCCAGTCTCTCTCCAAGGAGAACACACACGCCCTCCCTATATTCAGAGCCGAGGTTTGCCTTCTACCCCCAACTAATAAAATCAGGAGGCTGCAATGAGGCCGAGCGGCACGCAGTTTGATGTCCTCAGCAGGATACGGGGAGTCAGAAGTGGCGCTGTAAATCCAGAGCGGGGCTTCAACACTGTGTTAAGTGTGGCCCGAGTCGCAGAGATTTCCCTTTGATGCAAGTTCAGTGTATTAATGGGAAAAGCATTCACTTTTATTTGTCTGTACTGTCTGCGACAGCAAGGCTGCCTCATTTAGCCTGGGCCAACATGAAAATCCGCAGAGAAGCAATCTGTTGCAAATTAGCACAGCTCCCCTTTCATTTACTAGCTAGTAATTGGAAGGGGTTAAGAAAGTGTAACTTATCAGATCACGTGAGTGTATCTGCTTGTGCGGACAGCAAGCCTCCCCCCTTGAATTTCCCCACGAACCCCGAGGCAATAATCCTCGCTCCATGTCCACTGGCTCTGAGAGGCAATACTGACTGTGTGAGGTGGGCACACTTCGTGAGGTTGGAGAAGGAGGTTTCCCAGGCTCCGGGTGTGTGCGTGTTAATGAATCTACTAGAGCCTTACCTTTCTTTAGATATGTTTTTACTCTCCCGTTTCCAAATTGTCTTGAAGTCACTGCAGAACTCGTACCACACCATAAACACGTGGTTGGGTGTGATCTCCTTCTCACCAGACTTTGGCTTCATCCCAAAATATCCCACTGTTGTTTCAAAACTGCAAATGTAGAGGAGAAAACAGAGAGAGGGAGAGGGTGAGAGCCTGTGAACACCACCAAAACCCATTAGGGGGAGGAGAGGGGACACTGGGGCAATTTCCCGCGTGTCTCTTCTCTAGCACAGAACCCTAGGCTCGCAGTGACTGTGGCTTATCCTCAGCCTGGGCACAATCTATGTGTTCAAGCCGATTTTCTAAGAAACTCAGCATGATTGGGGAGACTTCTGGGCATGTCTTATCTGTCTAAAAACCAGCATGTATAATTCCAGGGTGGATGCAGGTAAAGCTTTCGGGGTTTGTTCGTTGTCTCAAATCTATGCCATTTACATGTTCTTCTCCATGTTATGTGTAATGATTACATGAAACGCTGATGACATGTGGATGCCGTATCCCCAGCAGGGATCACTGAGAGAGCCCCCTCAGAATAATTCATCTGTCGAGTGGTCCCCAGAAAATCAAGAGACTGTCCTACCCTTGTTCTGGCATCTGCTGGCTTTGTCCTCTGGGTCAATCATTCATCATTAGAGTCAGTTTTCTCAAGAGTAAAACAAGACACTTAAGACCCTATGATCTTTCAGAAGGTTACATTTTAAAGCTTGATGTGATACAGGAATATAAACCACCGATGTACAAAAATAGATATAATTGAAGGTGTAGCAAGGATGGGAGGAAAAATCATTTTTGATCTTTAAAAAGGATCTCTAACCCAGTGAGAAAATAACTTAGTTTTACAAGGTAGATTCCCAGATAACGCTCAGAACCTCCTGACCTACCCCATGGAGGCTCAGTCCCAGCCAACTACCCGGGCCTCCCAGGCAGCCCTTCTTGGAGGCACTAGCTTTGCAGCAATTTATAGCTCTGCACTCAGGCCTTCCCCTCACCCACTCCAAGCCCCACAAGCTCATTTGCCATGAGCAACAACACTTAAATAAATGGCCCCCTTTTCTAGGGTGTTGGAAACTAATCAAAGCAGGACTGGCTGGCCAGGTTTATTACTCAGTGCTCTATCATCTGTTCAGACACAGTGTTTTTTTTTTTTTTTTTTTTTTTGTGGCCATCCTGAATACTGAGTTCCTAATGGAACTCTATTCAATGGCGATTGTAAAACCCTGAAGCCCCGTTACTCTTCCAGAGCATACTTTCATCTCGTTCTCAGTTGTTGGGCAATATGTATCTCATAAGATTTTATCACATTTCACAGATGAACTGTTAATTGATTCCATAGCTATGATTAGGCGAGATCCAAGCTGGAGCGGCAGCTCTGAGTCCCATAAATTCTTTGTGTTTCTGTAAATAATAAATCTGTTTTTAATGCAAATTAAAACTACTGGTCAGGGAATTTTGGCTCCCAGTTATTAAAAGGCTAGGAGTGCATAAGTGGAGAAAGGCAATAACTGCAGTAATTTCTTAAGGGACTCTCTTATAATTCCAAACACACATATTCTGGAGCAAAACCAGAATGGAGTGACGTCCACTTTCGCCCAGACACGACTCCTAATTCCGTGGCAGTCAAAACACTGATAAAACCAAAGGTACACTCTATGGCACATATTTTATTTCATTCGAAATGAAAATGATATTGACTGTAGCATGGAAATACCTAAGCAGAGAGTTCTGTAACCAAAAGGAAGAGGCCATGGATTTCCCACGGAGTCACCAGGCTTCAGAGCTGGAAGGGACTTACAGGGCAACCTGTCCAGTGTTCTCATCTTACAGATGGGGAAACAGAGACCTGGAAAAACTGAATGACCTTATTCATTGGCAGAGCTGGGCCTCCAGAGTGGGGGTCCCCTGATTCTCAGTGAAATTTTTCTGCTTTACCCTTCTGTTGCTTACACTCACTGACCCAGGCATTTATGAAATAAAATAGTCATTTTGGGGGTTTTGTTTCCACTTTAGACACAGTTGCCGCCTATATCAGACACAACCTGCGTTACCCACCCCCCCTTCCCCCGAAGAGCACATCATTATTTTTTCTCTCTTCCTTATGCTCACTTTCTACAAAGAAACAGATCTATGTGTGCACTGACTAGAGAAGAGAGTGCCTTTCACTTTTAGCATTCAGAGCAACAAATGATCTTCCTACTTTTCAGCAAGACAGAGTGAAGAGCTCAGAAGCTCGGGTCACTGTGCTCACAGGTCAGCCGAACACCTCCAGCATTATTTGGAATGTAGGCTGTGAGACCAAGTATTGCAAACATGGCTGCAGTTTTCGAGGATGACAGCATTGCATGGTGGCTTATCACAGAGCCTGGGAAGAGCCTATCACCAACCGGCGGGCCTCCCTTTTCTCAACACTAAACTGAAGCTAACCATGGACCCTCACCACCTCTCCCCCGGGGATCTGTGAGGCCCTGCTCGCTAACCCTCAAAGAGGATGAAAATGAAAGGAAATACTAAATTTCAGCATTTTTTTCCCCCTATGTGTTTAAAAAACTAAGAAAGCCAGTGAACCTCTTCAGAGGAACCAAAGCAAACAGAGTTGCAGAGGATGGCCTGGCTTTGGCACCCTGCAACTTTAAGAGAGATGAGGTCGCCCGAGGGTATGTCTTTTTGGATTTCAGTGTTATCCCTTTGTTCAAGGAAAAGTTAAAAGCTAGAAAAGCTAGAATGTGAATCTCCAACTATCTGATAAGGTCTAGACTATTGTTCCCCCCCACCCCTCCCCACTGCCAAAAACTTTCTTCCTTTCAAATTCAATTTTGATTCACAGAAGACTGGTTATTCTTTTTAAATTTTATTCTTTGTTGAAGTGTGGTTGATTGGCAATGTTAGTTTCAGGTATACAGCAAAGCAATTCAGTTTTATATATATACACATATATATATAATGTGTGTGTGTGTGTATTTTTTTTCAGATTCTTTTCCATTATATAATAGTAGAGAAGACTGGTTATTGAAAATCTGAAATTTGGGTATGAAAACCACTGATATTTAATAACCAGGGGAATTTTCTCCAGTTGACAAAGGGGCAACAGCGCTGTCTGGAATTTCTGGTTGTCAGGAGAGAACTCTGAAATAGCTTTTAGGTTTTAAAAGGTTGATTTCCAATCATATGTTATGTTTTATAAAACTTCCCTGCTCCACTCTGAACTATTCCCTGACTCCTCTTCTCTTTGCTGTAATTCCTAGTCTGATTTGTATCTTTTTGATTCAGCTAAATATTTTCAGGGTACAGACAACGATTATATCAAAGAGCCCGCGGCAAAGCGAACTGTTGTGCTTATGCAGTGCTGAGACGCTGGGGCGGAACACATCCTCTCGTTGTGCTCCGTGCGTGCCTTTAGAAACTGCTGAGGAAAAGCAAATATTCCGTAGCCTCAGAGTAAATTGTTTCTCTTGAGGATAAAACATAAGAATTTACTAAATCTCACACGAATATTGCAACACTGACCACCAACCTCCTTAAAGAGTGTAACCAAACAACTGCGGTTTCTACATTAAAGATGGGATCTAACATATTTCATGTATGACATGAAAGCTCGGCTACCTTCACCACAAAGTCACGGAAAACGCTGACAACCAAAATTTATGACCCCCCTCAGCATAGCTAATGCACAGCAGCAACTTCGGCCCCTCTCAGACGGGCTCCCTTTTCCTGAAGCAAGAATCTTGAAGAAGTATTAGAAATTTGACATCCCCCCTTGGAAAGTGAAATTCTGCTTAGCCTGATACCCATGTGCTCTTGTGGATGGTCTTGCTTTTTTTTTAATGCATGTAGAATATTTCTACAACACAGACACACTAGCTTTACACACCGAGGAAGGGAAGTTTAATACAGAGATAATGTCTACACATATACTACATATGGGACGAAGCCAATAAATGGGCATAATCTAAAAATCTAAAGACAGAAACACGTGATCTTCTCAGTTGTCAAAGAGTGTCATGCAAGGATGATAATCATGATTCAATAGCATGTCTGCACTCAGAAAAACGCAAGACATGCCTTCACCTCGGTTTCACCTGCATTTTAATTTTATTGGCGCTTTTGGTGGGGATTGTCCGTCAAAGGCCTTCAGAACCCTCAGAAATCATGGCAAGGTGGGAAGAAAGGGGTCCACTTCCGGAGCGTGTTCACATGCATTTAACCGGCTCCTCTCCTCACACGTTGGTAAAGCGCATTTTCCCTTACATGATATCTGTTTCCTGCCCGTATCTCTTCAATGTTCTAGTACGTTTAGAATTGGTCCCAGCAAAATGTATCTCAGTTCTCAGCCTTGAGTACAAGAAAGCCTTGGTGTACCCCCACCCACCTTTCTAAGAGGGAGGGAGGGAGGGCAGGCCAAGATGATTAACCTGCTCAGCTGAAAAAAGGAAAAACCCCTCGACGGGATCACAGCCAAGGATCGTGGGGCTCTCCCAGGTGAGGGGGATGGCTCCACTCAGGTGTCATGGAGGGAGAAGAGGAAAGAAGAGGCACAAAGAGGGTGAGAGGCTGACCAGAAGACATCTGAGGTCTCCTCCCCAACCTCTGGGGGAGATTTCCATGCAGTCCCTTCTCCCCAACTGTCCCTTGTTTACAATACCCTCCAGGATCTGAGGGAAGACATTACATGTCTCGGAGGTGTTTGCTGTAACTGGTTTAATGTAGTTGTGACACTAAGAAGGAGAGCATTGTTCCCCGTGTCCACGAAGCGTTCAGGAGAGAGTGATGGAGGAGAGGCAAACACACGGAAATGGCGTCAGCACGCAGGAGGCAGGGGAGTCACTCCTCGATGAGTCCCTGCTTCCTGAGGAAAACTGTCCCCAGGTCCCCTCACAGTGCTTTCACTGCAGCTCTGCACACAGACCTCACTGTTCCTGGATGCAGAGTCTTGACAGATGGGGTCAAAAGAAGAGCTAGTCATTCACTATATGAAGTGAAATAAGCCAGCATGGAAGGCAAAGTTCTGTACAATCCCACTTACACGAGGCACTCAGAGCAGTCAGAGTCACGGACAGGAAGGAGAAGGGTGGTGCCAGCGGCTGAAGTAAGGAGAGAGAGGTGAGGATTGGGGCGGGGGGCGGTGGTGGCGATGGTTTAGTGAGTAGTACAGAGCTGCCTTTGAAGATGAAAAAGTTCTGGAGATGGATGCTGGTGATGGCCGCACAACAATCCAAACGTTTTTAATAATAATAAAAAAAGAACGGCTAGTCAGAGAAAGCCTTGGGGCCAGTTCAGAGCCGCTTACCTTTTCTGTGCAGTCTCCAAGTGACTTTCTTCCATTTTATGCTCTTTTTTTGCTGTGAAAGAGAAATAATTTTAATTAATCCAGTATTTTCGTCCATCACCTCCTTTGTGTAACCTTCTAACTTTGATTATGACCATTTGTTATCAAAATAAGTCTGATTTCCGGGGTCGGCAGCCCCCTCCCCCCCACGTCCTGCGATAGCACTCAGTTCGCTCCATCCACTAACTGCTACTTTCTTGATCACCGCTAGAGCCAATGTTCACACGGCAGTTTTCATCGGGACACTTCTGAGGGTGAAAGGGTGATATTAATAATGAACACTTGGACAAAAGCTTAAACTGGAACAGTCCTGGCCAGACTGGTACGTGTGGTCACCCTCGCTTTAGCTGGCCTCTCTGTGAGCCCTGGCGTGTGCTCAGCACTGCCTCACCTCCCACACCAAAAAAAACCCAATGACACAATAAACCCACTACTGTTTGTAGCAGTTCTGCTCAGATTCAAACGAATTCATAGGAATCTCTGAAAACAGTCTCTACAGCCATGGTCCCCTTTGGCAGTCTAGAGAAGCCAACGGTCTCTTTTCCCAGAATAATGTTTCTTAATGCGTTGAAAAAATATTTAAGGGAAATCAATGACACTGAGACAGAATTCTGAATTTGCAGATTAAGAACCTGCGCTCTGGAGGCACGACAGGGAAACTGGGAGGCTTCACTTTGGGGTGGCTCTTTTAAATACTTTCTCTCTAATCAGAGGATAATACTGTTATGTATGATAGTACAACTCTTACACTTTAAAAATGTCTAGAAAAATCAGCAAGTCACCATCTCTATGAGCCTCACGATTCCTCACTTAAGGCTACAATGACGTAAAATAGAGGCTGGTGGTAGAGCATGTGCTTGGGGTCCGTGAGTCCTGGGTTCAATCCCCAGTGCCTCCATCAAGCGGGGAGAAAGAAAATAAATATCACTATTTAATTAAGCCTAAGTTTACCACGTACTGCCTGGGGGAGTGTGGGCAAGTCACTCATGACCAACTGTGTAGATACGGCTCCATCTGTCCCATGAGCACAGCCACAGGGACTACCAGCATACAGCTGGTATAAAGATTAAATACGGTAATACATATCAAGTGCTTAGCACATAAGAGATGCTCAATAAATGTCATGACAGGCATTATTAGTGCCTCACCATCATTCACTTCATAGCTGATGTTAAAAGATAAACTCTCTCAAGGTACTTCTCTGCCCAAAACCTTCCGACAGCTCGATGTCACCCTCGACGTAACCTCTGAAGTCTTCACAATGGCCCAGAGGCCTGGGTCCCCTGTGACGTCGCCTCCTCCTTCCCACACTCCTTCCGTTCCAGCCTGGCTGGCCCGCTGGCTGGTGGAGCACACTGAGCACGGCCACTGGGGACCTTTGCACTTGCCTTTCCTCCAGCCTGGGGCACCTGCCCGCAGCCTCTGCATGATGGGCTCCCTTGCTTCGTGAGGTCCCAGCCCAAATGTCACCTTCTCTGACCCTGCTAAATTAAAGATCATCCCTTGTCAGGCGTCCTCCTCTCCCCCAACTTTCCCCTACAGCCTCTGTCTACCTGACAGACCACTTATTGGCTCGTGTGTTTATTGTACAACATTGAATGTGAGCTCTGGGAGAGCCGGAACTTCATCTGGCCCGTTTTCTGTTGCGCCTTAAATGTGAAAAAATGCCTACATATTAAATACATTATTTTAGCTTAAACTAGTATATATTGGACAACGGTTGCTTAAAAAGAGAGCTACTAGACTTCCTAAACATAAAACTTCATATTCAAAATATGAACACAGGCGAAAGAAGAACGTCAGGCTGAAGATGTATACTATTGAAAGTCCAGTCCATTCCACCAAAAGCGATTCTTTTATATTAAAATGATTTGGCTTTGATAACGACATCCTTTGAGGTAAAGTCATAGTCATTGCCATCTGTGTGCTCTAATTTCCCCCCATCCTCCTAGCAGGAATCTCTCTCAGTTAGCTGGGTTCTTAGCCGATCAGATACAGAAAAGCAACCTGTGTCCCTCAGAGGCTACCGAGTTCCCCCAAATGTGAAACAAACGGGTGGTTTGTTCTTATACAGTGATTATTAGTTATGCGCATGGCCAAACAAGGGGAAAAATTCCTCTGAGGCCTGAGTGATCTTCCTGGAGCACTGCTGCTGTTCTCCGTCAGCAGGAGTTTCTAGCTGGCTACTTCTACCTGTGCTAAGCAGACTGTGGTTGACCCATCATTGCATATACATTTAGTGACAAGAAAAACCCTTTCCACACTGAATTAGGCATTAGATAAGATTTTGCAATAGCTCTGTGAATGTGCTTATTTGGAATAAAACAGCATCCAAGTGTAAAAAGAGGCATTACTAAGAGGTAGCGCATACCACAGAACTTCTGAGGGTTTTGGGGAAAATGAGACGAACCCAGAGATAGCAATTCTTCCTGAGCCGAGGGCCTAGGTACTGGTAGAAAAGGCAGTCACCTCCCTGGTGTGACCTCAAAGCTCCACCATCCTGAAGTATTTCTCCTGACACAATGTGCGAAATTTCCAACCATATCATTATACATTTTAAGTCCTCAAGATGCTCTAAGCAAAACAAAAAGACATTACATGGAAAGAAAATGTTTATAAAGACTGGAGTCACAAACTCAACTTCTAACATCAGCAACAAACCAGGTAATGGTAGGCCAAGTATAAGAATCGGAGTATTCTCAAACTCCATCCCTAGATTCTCAACTCTGGGACTGACACAGTCTCGGCACGGGGAAGCCGGCAGGTAGGAGGGACATGGGAAGGCCACGCCCCAGCCACAGCAGGGGAGACACTTGTCCCTGCTGCCAGATCTTCCACCTTTTCCAGAGAAGCTGGGTGTTTTAAACACACGCTCCCAACTTTAAATAAATGTTTCAAACAGTCTGTAGGACAAAGAGAACATTCCTGTCGGCCCTACCTGGCTCTGTAAGCTCTCGTAGCTACTGACATAAGGACATAGGTGGCTCTGTTCTTTTATTCCATGTGCCAGACCCTTTTCTTGGGATTCCCTGTGAAGAAAGCAGATAAAGGTCCCTAGAGAACTTCCATTCTCATTGGGGCAGACAGACAGTTAACCTTGAGAGATTACGAGACTGGTGTGCAGCCCCCTGCACTAACTACCATTTACAAAATAAACAACAAGTTTACACTGTATAGCTCAGGGAACCATATTCAATATCTTGTAACCTATGGTGAAAAACAATATGAAAACAAATCTACCTATGTTTCTATATGACTGAAGTATTGTGCTGTATACAGAAATTGACACATTATAAACTGACTATACTTCAATAAAAATATATTTTTAAAAAAGAGAGAGATATTAAGATGCAGTGTAAGTAATTTTTGAGTCAGGGAAGCCAAAAAGTAAGAAAAATTCCAGAGCATGGACTGTTGCCTGGAAAAGACCCTACGTGGGTTACTGAATTAGGGGTGCCTGGGCAACCAGAGCAGGACACGCAGGTATGAGGCACAAAAAAGGGACAACGTTTACGATGAAGACGGCAAGTCTTCAATGAAAACTGTCCTTCCGCTACACATCTGACTAGCAGCGGCCCAGAATCGATGTGTGGGATTTACTTAGTTTTCTCTTCTACGAAGCCACATGGATGAAGTATTTCGGTGTTTCTTTTTCAGTTTAGATTTGGTGCTCGGTGTGCGGGGCCAGGGGGTGGGTAGGCTTCGAGAAGAGGATGTTGGGAGGCACTGTCAGGTACTGATACAGCATCAGGGAGACAGACAAGTGATGGGGATCCCCGACCCTCCTCTCTCTCCTCTTTCTTTCACAAGAAGCTGTCTCCTTGCCTACAACAAGGTAAATTATTTTTCAAATCATGGCAATAAAACAACTGCTTCGAATGAGGAAAATCTTACAGTTTAAGATGATCAAAGAAATAAGAAAAACAAACCAGAGTACTAAAAATGAGACGTTTTGCTGAACATCGATTTTTGCCTTCCAAACTCCTTTCTCCAGGCTAGGGAAACATTGTGATGATGGAGATTTACTGCAAGTGCAGGGAGAGAGTTGAGTGGGAAGTCTGCTTGGTGCCCACCTACAGCATACTCTAATTTTTCTGTCCCTGCCAGAACTGTGCTGCTTTTCTTACATTTTAATTTTCTCTGTTAAAGAGCAATAGTTTTCATAATTCTGTGCCACAGAGAGAAAGCCACATGGTTTCTTCAGAGGCTGTTTTTTTTTTTTAATCTAAGGGATATTTATGTGGGTTTTGTTTAATGCAGCCATTACTGGATAAAAGCCATTTGTTTTTGTGTAAATCTTTAATGCTTCGGAATTTTGTTTCCTGGTTCATGTGATGGCCACTGTCTCATTCGTTATCATAAAATCACCCCACGATAACGATTCTGAAATTCGTAAGTACTGTGGTCTACCAAGTGAAGCAGAAATGGCCCTTTCTATTCAATGGTTGTGGGCCCAAGGAATGCCAATCAGAACTCGAGATACTTTAATGCCAAGTTTTAAGCCCAGCTCAGCCATTTAAATGTCATGGACCCGATGCACGTGTCCTGTGTTCCAGCTTCCTCCTCTGGAAAATAATGATAACGCCTACCTCCCGCGTGGAAAGGGCACAGCGCCTGGCTGAACCAGAATCACTGCAGTCAGATCTTCGATGGTTCCACATCCTGTAGAGGCTGCTAGGGAGTCAAGCTTTCAGGGGATGGCTGCTCCGACAGTTAAACACAGGTACAGTAGAGAGAGCTTGGACTTTGTGTCGGGCAGTTGAATTTCTGCTCTGCCACTTATTAACCGTAAGACCTTGGGGAAGTCACTTAACTGCACTGAGCTCTACCCATAAAACTGGAACAGTAAGATCCATCTTACCAGGTGGTTGTGCCCACTGGATGTACTGAACGTGAGCGATTAACACAGTGACTAACATGCTGGGCAGCTACAGGGGCACTCCTTCATCACTAATTGGCTGGAAACAAACGCTAGTGGTCTCTAGTCCAGCTCTCTGCCTTTGGGATGAATAATAAAAAATCACAAGCAAAATGCTCCTTTCTTTCTTAAGAAATGTCTACAACCACTCTCGTAAGACAATAATTTTCCAAGTGATCATTTACAGGTCAGATCAGGTGTCCTCTGCTCAAAACCTCACTGTTTTCCCATTTTACTCACAAAGTCGATATCCTTACCCTAAGCTTTTTCCACAGGAGGGTGTTGCCTATGTCTGTCCTCAAGTTATTTTATTTGCTGTTTCAGCCCATTTTGTTCTATTTAATCCTCAGAAGAGAAAGAGAAGCTCACGGATAATTTTGCAAATACTGGGAGTCAAGGGGGTGGGTTTGATGGGAGAGGTGCTTCTGATGATTCTCACCTAATTTTTTTTAAACTTAATGATCATAGGTTATGCAATTTTTGACCTAATTAACTGAATCACTCCTCCAATGCTAAAGGAAAGACAATGACATGGAAGTCTGTTTGAAAAAGGTAAGACTTCTGAGAGCAAAGATTCCTTCTTTAAGTAAGAACTTAATTATACAGGACCTGTAATAGACTCTCTGAATTGTCACCAGGTTGCCAGTTTAAAAGGCAAAAGGCATGATGCTACCGCTGTGCTTAGTGTGTTCACTAGCTGCCCTCCCCCTCCCCACCGCCCCCTGTCCAGGGTACACTTTACTCACGTTGCACAGGAAGAGCTCCACAACCTGGCTTCTGCTACGTCCCACTCCATGTCCCATGCTCCCATCACGTGGGACTCCTTGCCGTTCTTGGCACTCATCCTATTTTCTTGTGCCTTTATATTTGGGTATATTGCTTCCTCTGCTTTTATAAATTTTTAATTTTTTGTTGACATACAGCTGATGTACAATATTACATAAGTTACAGGTGTACAATATAGTGATTCAATTTTTAAAGGTTATATTCCCTTTATAATTATTATAAAATATTGGCTATATTCCCAGTGTTGTATAGTATATCCCTGTAGTTCATTTTGTACATAACAGTCTGTACCATTTAATCCCTTACCCCTATGTTGCTCCTCCTCTCCCTTCCCTCTTCCCACTGGGAACCACTTGTTTGTTCTCTATATCTGTGAGCCTTTCTTTTTTGTTATAGTTTCTAGTTTGTTGTATTTTTTAGATTCCACATATAGGTGATATCATACAGTATTTATCTTTCTCTGTCTGACTTCACTTCACGTAATATCCTCTAAGTCCGTCCATGTTGCTGAAAATGGCAAAATTTCATTCTTTTTTATGGCTGAGTAGTATTCCAGTGTGTGTGTGTGTGTGTGTGTGTGTGTGTGTGTGTGTGTATACACATATATATCTCACATCTTCTTTGTCTGTTGATGGACACTTAGGTTGCTCTTCCATATCTTGGTAATTGAAAATAATGCTGCTATGAACATTGGGGTGCCTATGTCTTTTTGAATTAGTTTTTTGGGTTTTGTTTTGTTTTGTTTTGTTTTGTTTTGTTTGGATATAAACCCAGAAGTGGAATTGCTGGGTCATATGGTAGTTCTATTTTTAGTTTTTTTTGAGAAACCTCCATAATGTTTTTCACAGTGGCTGCACCAATTTACAATCCCACCAACAGTGTACGAGGGTTCCCTTTTCCCTATATCCTCATCAACATTTGTGCTTCTTTGTGCTTCTATGTGTCTTTTTTGTGATGATAGCCATTCTGACAGGTGTGAGGTGATATCTCATTGTGGTTTTGATTTGCATTTCTCTGATGATTATCAATGTTGAATATCTTTTCACATGCCTGTTGGCCATCTGCATGTCCTCTTTGGAAAAATGTCAATTTAGGTCTTCTGCCCATTTTAAAATGTGTTAATTTTTTTATGTTGAGTTGAATGAGGAGTGATATATTTTGGATATTAATCCCTTATTGGTCCTATCATTTGCAAATACTTTCTCCCATTCAGTACATTTGTCTTCATTTTGTTGCTGGTTTCCTTTGCTGTGCAAAAATTAAACTTTTAAGTTTAATTAGGTCTTATTTATTTATTTTTGCTTTTGTTTCCTTTGCTTTGGGAGACAGATCCAAAAAATTATTGGCATGACTCCTGTTTTCCTCTAGGAGTTTTATGGTTTCCCATCTTATATTTAGGTCTTTAATCCATTTTGTGTTTATTTTTGTATATGGTGTGAGAAAATGTTCTCATTTCATTATTCTATATGTAGCTATCAGGAAGAGAAATTAAGGAAACAATCCTATTTATAATCATATCGAAAAGAATAAAATACCTCAGAATAAACCTATTTAAGGAGGTAAAAGACCTGTACCCAGAAAACTATAAGACACTGATGAAAGAAACTGAAGACAACACAGATGGGGAAAGATAGATTGGAAGACTCAATACTGTTAAAATGACCATACTATCAAAGGCAATCTGTAGATTCAGTGCAAACTCTATCAAAATACCAATGTTGTTTTTCACAAAACTAGAACAAATAATTTTCTATGGAAACACAATAGACCCCAAATAGCCAAAACAATCTTGAGAAAAAAAAAAAACAGAGTTGAAGGAATCATGCTCCCTGGCTTCAGACTGTACTATAAAGTTCCAGTCATCAAAACAGTATGCTACTGACACAGACACATAGATCAACGGGACAGAACTGAGAGCCCAGAAATAAACCCCTGCACTGAGGGTCAATTAATCTGTGACAAAGGAGAATATATAATTGAGAAAAAACAATCCCTTCAATAAGTGGTGCTGGAAAAACTGCTTCTTCTGCTTTAAATACCTCCTTCTCCTGCCTTTCTCCTTCCCAAACACCCCTGCTATAAATGTTTTCCTTTCTTCAAAAACCAAACCTTAAAATGACCTCCCCTGTGAAGCCCTCCACCTGGCCTCTCCTCCACGGGCTGGTGGGCGTTCTTTCTGCAGAACTTCATCAGCGTTGTGTTTGCACATGTGGGACACAGTACTGGGATCACTGGCTGGCAGTCTGCTTTTCCTACTAGACTCTGTGCTTCTTGAGGGCAGTGACCAAGTCTATTCCACAGTGTTCCCCTCAACTAACACCTAGTATGTACTCCACTTATCTGACAGCAAGGGACCCACACTAACAGAACACACTGCCTGCTCACTATCTTTCCCCCAGGGGACCAGAGCCCATTTCCCAGCACAGCAGTTTCTAATCTTCCATTTTCTTTTTGCAGCAAAATAGAAAAGAGTCCAGCAGAATCAAAGGGCAAGAGAGAACTATTTATCATCCTTTTATATCCCGTTTTAGATTGATACATTCTTTAGATTGATATATATCACAGGCACAAATGTTAACCCTTGAGTTTCATCTGCATCAGACTGAATTTTTAAAATAGTCATTATAAAAAATGTAACATTCTTATAAGTAAAATGACACTCCCAGAAAATAGTCAGACTATGAACATTCATCGCCTAGATATACTGAAATAACCAAAGTTCTATCCTCAAGAGGGTGGCATTCACGCACTGAAAGTGGCTGAAGGAGGTTACTCTTCAAAGAAAGTGGGGGTTTTATGCTAACCACAATTAAGTCATATTTATGGATGCCCATCTGGGAGGTAGTAAATTGTGAAATGAGGGCAAGGGATAGAGGTTGGAGTATCTTCCTAGTATTCTTTACACAGTCTATTACACTTTAATATACCATGGTTTATGGACCTGACATGGTTGGTATAAACCAACAGGACGCACAGTAAAGAAGCTGTTTTTATTACAGCTCTACAAATAGAGGAGCTGGTGATGCTAATAAGGAAACAAAGGGACCGCACTCCACTTCATGTGGTATCCATCTGATGTGAGCACGGCAGTCATTTTTCATTTCTTTGAAAATCACCCTGTCATGCACTTTCCAGGAGGAAAGAATGCTTTCACCGACAGAGGCAACGGCACACTGACACTGGAAAGAGAGATGAGTTTTTAACATCTATTAGAGAGGGGAAAATATAAATATATGGAATCACTGAGTTATGAAGAGGTCTTACCCTTACATTTTTTTTTTCTTTTGGTATGCTTACCCACAAAGGATGAGTTCCTCCTATTTATTTAGTCTTCCTATTTTACTAGTTAAACTAATAAAATTAAACTAAACTAGAAGAATGATCATTTTTGGTGTGTCACAGAGTTTACATTTGCAAAGGTCTAGTTAGACAGTAAAGTTGAAGCGAATAGATGGCCATTTGTGAGATTTTCTGTGTAAACGGGCGAGGCTGTGGAAAGGGTATGGAAAAAGGTTCCCAAGAGATGGGTATAATTTGATTTCCAGGTCACCTGTCTAAGGCTAAAGTGGACTAGAAAACGCAGGCTTTTGATCAGAATGCCAAGCAAAAGACACTGGATCAGGAGACTTTGAAGAGGTTTTAGAGTCATAAAATCAAAGGGACCCAGATAAAAGGAGTGTGAAAAGTCATCTAGTCTAACCCTCAGGCTTGTGTTTGAGCTGGGATCCTCTTGAGTTCAATCAGACTTGCCAGATTGCATCATTTTCATCATTTTTATCTGCCATTTTCAGTTGTCTTTATAACTAAATCTGAATATTTTTATGGGCATCAAAGGAAAACAAAACAGCGGTTATCACCTCACTTGGGCACCTGGGGCCTTTCTCCACCAAGGTTCTTCATTTGAACTGCAGAACATGGAAACTGACTTGAACAGCTGTTCTCTCAGTCTCCCCCACCCACCTCACACGCAGACAAGTACTGCCCTTCCCAACGCACAGGGATAATGTCGCCCCATTCACTCCACACAGTGGAGCCCTCAGGGCAAGAGAGCTTCTCTCATCAATGGCTGGAAAAGAGTCAGCCTAGATGGAATCAAGCTTACAGACGACTTTTGATCTTAAGTCATTTATATTTTAACATTTCAAAACCTCGGCCTGAGAATATTCAAATACCTCATAAAATACCTTGCTGGAGTAATAATTTGAACTAGGAAAGTCTCCTTGGTTATACAATGAGAAGAATTATATTATTCTCTTATATTCTGTGATGACTGTAATAATTATTTGTGTAGGTAATGGGTACAGTTTCAGGGACCACAGTGTAAATCTAAGCGGTCACCAGATTATGCAGCTGGTTTGTTCTCTGTAGTAACTACTGCAGAAGTAAACATCTCGTCCATTCACAATTCTAGAAGAAGTCAGGTTACCAGTGTCACTGGGATCTAAGTAAATTTATCCACTGTAAAAGCTTTATGACTCTGTGTTTTCAATATATTTCCATCTTAGATGAGATTTTTTGCCCAGTCTTTCACCCACTCACAATATTGACACAACACTCAACTTCAGACTTTATAAGGAATTCTGCTCGTTACTCTTAAACGCAACCTTTTGATTAGCTGCTAATGTTCCACCATCTTTTTTCCTCTGCTTCTATACAGTCCAGTGAAGTCCCTCAATGCTGTCCAAGTATCTGTACAGAGCAACTTTTTGATTTCAAGGTGATACAGATGCAATTACTTGAGAAAGTTAGTAAGACAATATAATTTACAACCCAGCTATAACCTAGTCCCACAATTTAATTTTATAGAAATAAGAAAATGGATACCCAAGCTGACGAAGTTACTTTCCTGGGTCACAGTAATAGTGGTAGAATCCAGGTCTGTTGACTCATAAACCAATATACCTTCCAGTGTCCCCTCCTGCTTCCCAACAGGGCAGTGTTTTTCTCCAGAATTCTCAAACGCCAGGGTGGTATATTGGAGCTGCACTATTCAGCTCATTTTCCATAGGAGTATATACATCAGAGAGGAAGTGCCAAGATGGAATTTCAGCTTTCACTCTAAATTTCCTGATTCTTGATGCTTTAAAGCAGACCATGGGGATAACATTTTAGAATGGTCTGTGAGAGGCTCATTTACATTAATGGGAGTCAGGTGGTTCCATTCTCAAACAGGGCCTGAGATTCTCCATGTTATCTCAGCTTCTAGGCCCACATATACCTTTAACTTATCAGCATTAATAGAAGAGACATGCCCTTTGTAAGAATGTTTTTTCTTAGTTATTGTTTTATAGATACTTTAAAACATACATACTTATAAAAAAAAAACACCAATTTTTACTGATAAAAATTATACATCAATTATAATTATACATCAGTCTTGTTTCTTATAGTGCCTACCTTGTCTCCTTGCCATCTCATGCCCAGTGGGAAGGCTCAGACCATCTACAATGCTTTAGAATTTTTTCAAGGGTCATGGAGGAACAGTGAATTCCATCCGTGGCCTCATCATTTAGGGAGCAGACTCCAAATGAAGCATCACTCAGGAAATACTAGGAACTGCAAGGAAGCGAGCTTTGGAAAAGAGGGCTGCCCCCATTTTGCTTCATGAAGAAACTTGGTGAAATTTCAAAGACCATGGTGTTGTTTCAAGGCTCTAAATAACTATTTGGTGACAAACTGCAGGTATGCTAATATTGGAAGAAGGTCTCCTTTTCCAAACAACTCTGTCCTATCTTGGTGTTAGTGCTAGCCTAAAGGTGCATCATTTCGGGAAGGCATGGACTCTGTGTGTGAGCGCGTGTGTGTTTAACTTTGTGTTCAAAATGCTTAGCACTTGAGGCTATACGTTTAATATTAATCAGTCAATGATTTTTTGCTCCACTAACTGGTGAGAGTGACTACAAAGCAGATTATGCTAGCTTGAATCTGAAGGCAGGTTCTTCAGCAAAGTGGTAACAGGCTCCGTGCTCATCTTTGTCTCTAATTTAAAGTAGTGCGCTCCAAAGCAAGGGCCTCTTTGTTTATTTCACAGCATTTTAGTACTTGGTTTTCAACAAATCTTCCTTTAAGCACCACATTAACAAATTAGGGGGGAAAAAGTTCACCAACTGGCTTCTTTGGGTTTCTCATAACTTCCTTCAATGACTGTTCAGGTATTGAGGGTCAACACTTGATTCTTTGTACCTCAACGTGCCCATCTGCCCAATGGAAAAAAATGAAACCTTACACTTGGGAACTTTGGAGCTACGAGAAACCTAAGAAATTACCTAGTGTTAAGCCTCTCATGCAACAGTTTAAAAGTGAGCTAGGTTAAACAAGAGGGTATTGAATAAATCAATAAATGTTGGATTTTATGATAACAGAAGAGTGTACAGGGCTGTGGCCCTTTCAGCCCACCAGTCACAGCTAATGGGATCCAAGGACAGTCAACCTACCAGCCGATCAGCTGCTTAAGAAGTGGTTTAATACAACTGACTAGCGGTGGCAGCGATAATGATGAATATTCACTGGGGCATCTTCAGTGTGTGCCAAGTAATATGCCAAGGGATCTGCATAGATCATTCAACCTCTTCAGTGCACATATCAAACGGGTTCTACATTATGGACAATAGTGGAGTCAAAGCTTCACATTGTTCTATTACTTATTAGCTGTTGGCGTTGGGAAAATGTTTAATTTGGCTAAGAACGAGTTTTCTAATCTACAAATGGAAGTTAATAATAGGACCTATATTAGACAGCTGTTGTAATAATTAAATGAGATCTTTGTAGGTACTCAGACATTGCACCTGGCACATTAGCTCAGTAAACATTAATTTTTACAATCGTTGCTATCACCACCACAGCAATTATCCATCCAATGACGCTTGCTTGTTCAACTTTTCTTGGATTCCCATGAGACTTGTCTGAATAATCGAATATCCTGTTCTTTTCTTTAGTAACATTTGTATTCCCACATCAAACCCCCCAAGACCTGAAGCAAACATACTAGATCCAAATACCCAGAATACTGCTTTCAAAGGATATCATCGGAAAAATGCTATGACATGGTTACAAGTGACAAAATTCTGAATATAAAGCAGTAAATACATCATGACTAAAATTACAGTGAAATGTATATCACAGAGATAAATGATTTAACTATTAAAAACATCAGAAGGGAATATACCAAAATACTGTAGTTGCTATTTCTGCCTCTGGTTAATAGGTTTTTTAAAAATTTGTTTTTAGTTGCTTGAAGAATTAGCATCACTTAATATAATCAGGAAAAGAAACAATAGATGCTGTTTGGAAGAAGCAGTGTAACACACTGAGAGTGAGCGACCTGCCTAAGGTCCTGCCGCTGGTTTGGGGCAAAAAAGCAAGAACTTGTCCCCTTTAGTCTAGTTTCCACTATCCCACATTGTTATTCTTTATAGGTTCCTGCTTAAAAACTGTAAAACTATCCTATCATTACAGAGTGGGAAATTAGAGAAATAAGAAGTCATAACTGAAAAACAAGCATTCACAAGAATAAGTTAAATTTAAATCCACAGTCACCTAGTTTAAAGTCATTTATTTATACTTTAGATACACGTACACAAATGTGAGATTCCACTGTCTCTATAAAGTAACCATCCAACATATTTTTATGAATTGTCTAGAAATATATCCAAAATGAAGAATGGTTTTAATCATATTTTAAAGACTAAAACTCAGATAAAAAGCTGTTATGCATGGTCAGAGATTTTAATAGTTTAAGACTGATCTTAACTAATCAAAAACAAAGAGGAAAAAAGCTGTACTTACATATCAGATAAAATAGAATATGGAACCCATACCTTTACAAAGGAGAGTTCCTCTTCATCTAGATTTATTTATACAAAACCTCTGATATCTTTATAACAAAAAAAAAAAGATGTTTATTAAATGATGGAAGCAAAAATAAGTGCTCAGCTGTTTAGTCATGGACATGAATGGACCGCCAGAATGTCTGGTAAATCATCACGGAACACCTATTGATACCCTTAAACCAGTCTTCTTTTAGAACCTTGGCAAAGCTAAGGTGTACTTAGGAAACCGTATTTACAGGGCCACAGTAGCTGAATAAATTCTACCCTGATAACTGCCACTGCTTTGAACATCAGAAAACTTTCTTATCTTCTTTCCTTTCATATGGTCAAGAATTTGTCCTCGCTGGGGATTTAAAATGGCCCACTTGAAACGGTACCCAAGAACTACCAGAACTTCAACAGTTCTTATGGTACCAAGAACTCAGGCAGGGAAGGTAAGCAACAGCCTGTTTTCTGAGAAATATTGCCAAGAAGAGAAAATATTGGGATTCCCACAGAAGATACTGTAGAAGACAGTTTCCAGATGAAAGCACATTTAATTTGTTCCTCCAGTCAAAGGTATGCAGAAGGCCCATGAGCACAAGGGATCATTATCAGAGTCAGTAAAAGGAAACAAAGAAATGAGGCTTGGTTTTAAAACTGACCACGCCGCTCATAAGGGTGCTGAGGCGGAAGTGCTGATGGTGAGGGTAACAGAATTCCAGGCGAGCCCTCTGGAGTCATCGTCCAACGATAACTGTCATCCTCCTTTCCCCTTCTCTTAAACAAATCTTTATATTTTTTTCCAAATTTTAAATGAATAAATCCTCTTTGTAGAACACTTGGGTATTTGAGGAAAGAAAAGAAATAAGAAGATAAAAATAGTACCTAAGCTTTTCCCTAAATAATGGCCTCTATTAATATTTTGATTCATTTCCACAAATGTAAGCATATATTTATGATCACATATACTCATTTGTGCTTTTTTAAATACAGTTGAGGTCATACTGAATATGTAATTCAGTTTCTTGCTTTTTCATTTAACGTGTCAACTTTTAAATGAATACTTTTATAGATAATTTATAATTATTGAAAATCATTGTTGAAAAATAAACCTTTATTAGCAGGTATGGAACCTATTCAAATAAAACAAAATATTTTTCTAGAAACCCAAGATAGCATTTTAAAACAATTTTCTGAGAGTATTTCTTAAATGAGATCTTGTAGGAGAAAAATTCTTGGCTACAAAGCACTACTAACCTGTTATCAAATACAATTAAAGCAGATTTTTATCTGTTGATTCACGTTGGAAATAATCCATTGCTTTACCATTTAGTCTTCCTCTTTTTGTGGCTTCATAGAGAAATGTTCTAGATGGCCACAAGTATTAAAAATCATGTCGAATGCTGCAAAGTAAGTTAAAATTTCTATCCATGGCACTTAAGCGTAATATTCCTGTTCCATATTGGGAAAACACAGGATGAAGAAAATATCCTAAATAGGAAAAAATACTGAGGGCCAGTACACGCTTAGAAGTAAGCAGGAGGCCTCTGAGCATGCGACAACCACTGCCCCCCCACCCCGGCCACATCTCATACGAAAGCGGTCTCCCTGAACGTCCGAGAGAGGTGGAAATGTTCAAGTATCTGCTCAATCAGAGAAATGCCAAGGTCTCCTTTAGGCAGAAGCCTGAAGCTAACTGTGCCAATGACATGAAACTGATTTCAGAAAGGAGCAAGGAAGGAAACAAACAAAACCCAAAAAGATCATGAAACCAGAGGCTTGAAATGCTTTCCTGGAGAAAACCCATAGCACTGCCTCCTCCTGTGGGATGATAACAATGATTTATGAAGCTGAAGTCATTTCTTGTGATTGCGCTTCGGGGAGATTGGTTTCACATGATCTGTGAAGCCCAGCCACACGAGCTTGAAGAACAGACCTACATGTTCCACTGAGGCTCGGATCTGCCCGTTTCAAGGGGAATCCAGAGCCCTACAGCGGGGGTGGAAAAGCTATTGCTTTCTGATCCATGAACCCCCTTCTCCCCTCCCACAAGCTCATTAGGTGGACACACGGCTCTCTTATTCTCTCTCTCCTTTTAAAAGTATTACTACTTGTGCTGTGTGGGAGTAGAAGCTCATTGTAAATGCGCAGCAGGATAGTGGCGTAGCCGAGATTAATTCCCCATGGATTTATAAGGGTTGTTCTCACCCACGATGACTTGGACCGTTTCAAAGGTGCTTATGCTGCTGTTTTTATGGCTGGTCACTAACTTTCTTCTGGCATATGGCGGTTGGCGCCATGACATGGAGTGAACATTTTATACCTGAATTAAAGTGGATATTTGACAGTTTCTGTCAGAAAGTTCAGAGAAAAGAATTTGTGGGACAAGATTTATTGCATATTTTATATGGGACACATCTGTTTCTTCGCTAGCTTTGTTCCTTCCCTTAAAAAAAATTAAAGAAGTATTCTAAAGAAATAATAACGATTGATAGGAAAAAAAAAAAAGAATTCCAAAGCAGAACGGAAAATATGGGCAAAAGTTGGGTGTTTAGGACCTAATTTAAAAAACAAAGCAAAAAACAAAAAGAACCACTTCTCATTTGGAGAAGGAAAAATGACTCGTGGTCATGAATAAAAAGCTCGATGAAACAATGCTGTTATCATTGGCAATTGTTTTACGGTTGGTTTAATGCCATTTATATAATGAAGTTAAAAATTTAAGTGCATAACCTACCATTTTCTGCATACTTGAAACAGGACTAGAAAGAATAATCTGCCTTTGATGTACTTTGGAAGATTTCGCCATTCCAAATGGTGGGCTAAATATTAAAGTCCAACCACATCGGTGTTAAACAAAAGAAATTACAGATATTTAAACATTTAAAATGGATATGCCTAAAGATAAACGCAGACAATTTCCAACCCAAATCCATCAACACAATGTGAAGGGCACATGTAAACTTCACCCTCCTCTAAAAACCTCTGCCCATTGTAGCGAGTGAGGCCCATAACAGAGATCTGTGGTTACATAAACGCTGGGCTCAACCTGGAACCCTGTATTAACAGACAGGCTACTTTTTCCTTTTTCGTTTCATGGTGACTTAGGGAGCTTTTGATTCTGAATCCTGCAAAACTGAAGACTTCTACTCCTAAAGATGTTGAAAAATTAATTTTTAATTACTTTAGGTAATAAACATTCTCATCAAAATATTAAACATTGCACATAAAATCTTGGAGAGCCCCCGACACCCCACCCTCAGTCACCCCACACACATTCTCATCACCTCCCAATACTCAGCCACTGTTAACTGGTCTGAATGAGATCCTTCCAAAACTTTCTTCTGAGTGTTCCTGCGCAAATGTGCAAGATTTTTCTAAGTCTTAATTATCCGTCTTGTGTATAAGTAAATGCAAAATGAGCCCATTTGTGTAGCCAGTGCCTGGATCAGGAAGCAGAGTGTTACAAGCAACCCTGGAGTCCCTCGCCTCTCCTCCCAGGCACTGTCCTCTGAAAGGGGCGGTGCTGCTCTACAGGACATGATGCAGATTTTCTTATCTCAGCGATGGTGCCTTCAGTTGGTTTTGTGATCTTGATCCTTCTGAATCCTTTTTATTTTTTTTTCAGTAGAGATTCAAAACAGTATTTCTTTCGTCCCAATATTCCTCATGAGTTTGAAATAGCATTTTGACTTTGAGTGTTTCATGTGTACATAACAAAGAATCCTGAAAACTTTCTCCATGGTGTTGTGATTGATTTGTATTCTTTAAAGGAAGCTTTAAAAAAAAAAATCTTTTTGCTATTACTGGAATTATATACCTTTTTTGTGTCTAGAATGAAAAGCATCTGTCAGTCCAGTTCCTCAGTAATGCTGCTATTCTGTAGCATTCTATTCAATACTTTAATGACGAAATTTTTATTCAAAACTTATGTATGATGTACATGATTTTAGATACTAATGACTTTCTGAACCAAGGTGAAAATATATTGCTATTTCTTAATCTTACTCAATATTTTCAACTCCATATATTGTAGGATTTATAGCACTCAAAATGTACAAGCCTGACAGATATGTTCTAGTTACTTTTAGTTTGATAGTCATTTTTCTACTCTGTCTCCAAAGTTTTCGAACAAGTCAAAAAAGGTTGAGACCTGGCTCTGTGTTTCAATAAACAGTCCTAATACATTTTACTAGATGCAGAATAACATTACAAACCTCCCCTGGGCTCCAAGATACTGCCAGCTGAACACTCTGACCTATATTACAAAAAAAGGAAATGAAAACATTCAGCACGTTATCTATAACAGGAAGCCTCTGATGGACTTAGTTGTACAAGGCTGAAGCTGTCAACTGGCGATGCCTACTCTGCCTCAGTTTGAATCACCTTTCTCATTTCACTTCTGCAAGGAAGAGCAATCTGAATTACTCAAGACAATAGAGAAGATTTATTCTCAACTAACCAAAAAGGAAAATGGCAACAAGTACTGAGTTTCATTTTAAATCATTTGGTTAGCTGTCCACACTCGGGTAATGTATTCTGAACCTAGAAAACTGCTTAAGTTCATGCTACGAAATGCTGAGAGGTAGAAAATAGATCATCAATTTGTGTCAGAGGAGTAAGCAAGGATTCCTTCAGTACTTAAGATCGAATGTACTTTAAAATCCCTAGATGGATTTTAAATAGATAATTTTAATTTAGATAATTAAGACAGAGAGTAGACCTGCTGGCTCACTAGGTATGCACGGTTTTAATTTTAGGTAAGACTGTCAAACAGTGCTCCACAGACAGAGCACCATGTGATGCTCCTAACAGCCAATTACTCATATTATCAAACTTTAATTTTTGCAACTCACACAGATTTCGGTACAAATCCTTATTACAAATATTGCAAATATTTTTTTCCTATTCTTTTGCTTGCCTTTTTTTTACTTTGTTTACAGTCTCTTTTATTTATAACTTTCATTTTGAAATAGTCAAAATAATAAATATTTTCCTCATGCCATTTGCTTTTAAAATCATTTTTTTTTTAAAAAGGCCTCTGCTACTCCTAAGGTCATAAATCTACCTTATATTTTCTTGTATATTTTCTGCCTTTTGTCTTTTTAATTTGTTCATTAGTCATTTGGAATTGTGGGGCAGAACTCCTACTTTGGAAATGGATAGGCACTGCTCAAAAAACACTAATTTTCTAAAAGATAACCAGAGTATGCAAAGGAAAGGCAACAAACTCAATGAACAGGAGATAGAATGAGTTTTCAGAACGTGTGCTTTATAATCTCAGTGAATTACAAGAGGCCACCACTCCATAAGAGAGTCCAGTGGCAATTTTGTCTTTTCCTCTCTTATATTTAGACATTCTATTTCTTTTTCTTTTACATTGCCCTGGTTAGAGCTTTCAGCCACCGGGGAAAGTTGACCCATTCATGTTTATTGTGGTTACAGATGCATTTGGATTTATCTCTGTCATATTTATTTCTGTACTTTTATTTATAAGATTTCTAGGTATTTCCTTTTGCCCCTTTCCTGATACTTTTGTTAGACTCATCAAATTGTCTTTGTTTCATTTTTCCTTTACTGGTCTGAAAATGATTAATTTCAACTTTTTGATTGGTGAGTATGTTTAAATTCCAACACCCATGACATAAGTTATCTGTGATTCTAAGAGTATCTGGAGTTTATCATAGCTCTGTACCCTAACTCGGAGCAATATAAAAGTGGTCTGCTTTTCCTTTATCCTTCTTCCAAACCTCATGGCCACACTCTATGCCACATCCCATGTTGATAACATCTGCAATTTTACTTCCAGATTACCAAAAACAAATTTTTATAATAATATTTAACCATCATTTTATGAATTTATTTGTTCATTATAACTTTTGCCATTCCATTTCTTCCTGGATTCACTTTTTTTAAATTGAATTATAGTTGATTTATATTGTTAATTTCTGCTATGCAACATAGTGATTTAAATATATATATATTACTTTTCATAATCTTTTTCACTATAGACTATTACAAGGTATTGAATATAGTTCCCTTATCCCTCCCCACTGGTAACCATAAGCTTGTTTCTATGTCTGTGAGTCTGTCTCTGTTTTGTAAATATGTTTATTTGCATCTTTTTATTTTTGAGATTCCACATATAAGTGATACCATATGGTATTTTTATTTCTCTTTCTGGCTTATTCCACTTAGTATGACACTCTCCAGGTCCATCCATGTTGCTGCAAATGGCATTATGCTATTCTTTTTTATGGCCGAGTAGTATTCCATTGTATAAATATCCCACAACTTCTTTACTGGATTCGTTTTGTATTGAAGGAGTACAACCTCAAGAGAGGATTTATGAAGATTAAACTTCTGAGGCTCTTTGTGTCTCAAAAGAATTCACTTTCCTCTTTCACTTTAATGATGTTTGGACTAAATGTAGAATTCTAGCTTTAATATTATTGTCTTTCAGGATATGAATTTATTGCTTCATTGTTTTCTTGCATCCAGTGTTGCTGCTGATAAGTTTGTTGTTCAGCTTCCAGAATTTTTCTAAATCCTTGTTTCTCAAAGTTGGTTACTAAAGAGCAAAGGGTGTGTACATGTTTGCATTTATCTTTTGTTGCTCTGAAGAGTTCTTTCAATAAAAGATGCAATGTCTTTCTGCATTTCTAGGAAGTAATCTCACATTGTTGGAGTCTATCTTCCTCTCTTCTCCTGACTTGTATTAAGTAGATGTTAGACTAAATAGATTAAATTTCTAAATATATTTTCTCTATCTCAGCTGTTCTTCATGCTTTCCATACATTTCTCTCTTTATGCTCTATGCTAGATAAACTCCGCGATTTGATTTATCTTACAATTCACTAATCGCTCTTCAGTGATGTCTAGCCTACCATTCTGTACATTCACTGATGTTTCAAAAATTCTATCAGCCAAAATGTTCATTTCTATGTTCTCTACTGGATTCTTTCTTATGGAGCGCGGGCCTCTTGTAATTCTCTGAGATTATGCCTACAAATGTATTTTCTACTCGCTGAGTTTGTTGCCTTTCCTCGATGGTTGATTCTAGATTAAAAAAAAAAAATCTCTGAAGCTGAGTCCCATCATTAGGTACAAGAGTGTGCTGTTATGCTGCAACTTGTCTTCTAGTTGTTTTGGGGCGAATGGAGAAGGGGCAGGATGTTTCACTGGGCAGGATGATTCACTGGGCAGGATGAAATTTCATATCCCAAGACATCATCAGCTACCCGAGGCACTGCTCTGTCTCTCTCATCCAAGAGCCCCTTTCCCGGCCCTGTCTCAGAGGTAGGTACTTCATATTATGATTGCCTACTCCAGGGTGTGGCCCAAGGGGCTGCTCTGTAGAATAAGAAAACTCTGCAGAGTTTTCTCATTCTCTGCAACCAAAGGGTTGCAGTTCCAAGCAACTGGTTTAAATTTCAAAACTCAAAATTTTACATTTCTTACCCATTGATTTATGACGATAAGATAATTCATGCATGCTTTTCTTAGACTTCAAAACCAAATAAAATGCCAAAGAAGCAATCTTTCTATTATTACCATAAGTAATGATATGGGAGTATAAATCATTATAATTAACTAATTAAAAATACTGATTTTTTTTTTTAATGGAAATACTGGAGATTGAACCCAGGACCTCGTGCATGCTAAGGATGCACTCTACTACTGAGCTATTCCCACCCCTTGCCCCCAAACAGTATCTATTTTAAAGGAGCTACATGGAAACAAAGCCCTTGAAACAAAGGCGCTAGTGCAGCTCACACTTGGGAGTTTGGTCACACAGATGGTACAGAATGCTTTCACATTTGCAAAGTATTCTTCACAGCATGGGCTTCTCTGAACTTATGAGGCAGAAGGCACAGAGCCTGGAGCTCTAACAATCTACTGCAAAAACAGTGGAAGGCCATGTTGGAGCTGTGTGCTCCTGCCAAAGGCCATGTGCCTCCTTTTTTACAGTTCTATAAAAGGGCATCTGCAAATAAATAAGATTTCATTTAAGTGCTGGAAGCCACACACAGTTGGAGAACAAGGGCTTGGGGATGGCAGCACACACCATCACCAACAGATACCATATTGCAGTTGCAGGGGGCTTGGGGCAGGAATAAGAGCAGGGGTAGGTAAGGCAGAAATTAAAAAAAAAAAAAAACAAACCCTTGTTCACTTTATTATTACTTATTTTATTAAATAAGTGTAAGCACCATTTGAAAAGGGACTCGTCCCATTTTCTTCACGCCATGAAACACAATCGTGCTTGGGTGAGATTTGGAGTCTAGCAGTGATTTTCAGAGGCTCAGATTCTTATATAAGCTCAGTTGCCTTAGCTCCCATATTTCACACATTAGCAATGCATTAGTTACACACAGGTAACGCTTTATAGTTTATCACACATATTAAGAAACAATGTTTTGTTTTGTTTTGTTTTATTTAATTACCATGAAAGACAAGGTACTTATCAACGGCAAGCCAGACAGGTTCATGTTCAATACTGGTCAATATCTCAACCTTTCTAATCACTTCCTCCATCCCCTCCGCTGGCTCTTCTTCTTCTTCCTCTTGCACCCTAAATACAGGCAGCCCCCAAGGCTGTCTCTGGGCTCTCCCCTCTTCTGTCTTTACATAATGAGCTAGACACACAGCCATCTACCATTATGCCACTGATCAATCTCACGTTCATACTGTCAACTCCTGACTACATTCTCAACACCAGTTTTACCTCTCTCCTACCTTGCTGGACACTGTGACGTGAATAGCTAGCTGCCAGCAATTCAAATGAGCTCTACTGTAACACAAACCTGGTCCTTTCATAGTCTTCCACAACTCAGGAAGGGCCATCACAATTGACAAAGATGATCAAAACCTGGGAATTATTTTTGGCTCCTCCCTTCGCTTCAACTCCGAGGTTGAAGTTGTGACTAAATCCCTGTCTTTTCTTCGTCTGAAGTGTACCTTGAATCCATCTCTATTTTTCCATCTCAACTGCTACCGCTCTAGTTCAAAGTGCTATTGTTTTTCACCTGAGTTACTTCAGCCATCACCTTATACCTACTCTTGCCCCTTCCACTTATTTTCCACAGAGCAATCAGAATAACCTTTTAAAGCATAAATGCAGTCATGTTACTTTCTTTGGACAAACTCGCCTAAAGCTTCTCATTGAACAATGAATATAGTCCAAATCTCTCCACATGGCCCCCAGGTTCTGCGTGCCCTAGCCCGTTTTCACTTCTCAGTATGCCAAGCTCCTACCCACCTCAGGGCTGCCCTCCATGAGATTCCTCCTGCTTGTGACGCGTTTCCTCCCACAGCCCCATGACGAGATCCTCCCCTGGCTTAAATGTCATCATGGCAGAGAGTCCTTTCCATTCTTTTAAGGTAGGTTTCTTAAAACTCTGCCCCCTACCGAACCTAGACATTTCACAATTTGTAACGTATGCTGGGTTAGTTATTGGCCATTTGGTCTCCTCCTCTTATCAATTACACGTCTCTATTTCGCTCATCACTCTATAAACTGTGCCTGGCCCAGAACCCGACCCACTGCAGGCTCTCAGAACGGGCTGAATGAATTTGCTCTGTTAGTCTGTGCACTGCAATTGCTCTCCTGTAGAGTCATCTGTTGAGGACCGGCTCTCCAGCCTAGCCTGGGAGATCTAGGAGCCAGGGATATGGCACAATATCCAACACAGTGTGGGCCCAAACATAAGGAATGAATGGTTATGATTAGGTACTCAGTCATCTTTTTTCAAAATGTGTTAAATCTGACATATGAAATCAACTTGGGAGACGTTGTTTAGAGTAAGTAGTCTCTCAAAAACAAAAAACAAAAAGCATTGGTAATAACCAAAGGCCAAGGAAAGAGTGGATTTGGTCTGTCTGGATAACAAAATTTGAATGATGGAAACAAGTTTGTAATAGCAGTCAGAAATAACTCAAGGAGAGACCCAAGGGAGCTGACTGTTCCTCTGGATGTCAAAATCTATCACCAACTTAGCAGCATGGTCCTCGGAAAAGAAGTGTCTCTCAGAGCATCCCTTCCCCTCATATGTCAGGAGGGTCTGATGGCTGCTTCTTTCACAAGGAAAGTGGGAGGAGAAATGAGGAGGTGGAATGTCACGTGTTCTGCAGTGCATGGGGTGGGGAAGCACTCTAAGCAGAAGGGGAGACCCTCTGGGGGCCCTGCTTACTGCAGCCTGAGAGGCTATAATGCCAATGGTGAAGGTGCTGGACAGGACTGAAGTTGAATTCCCTAGGGAAAAGAAAAGGTTCCTTGATATTAGGAAGAAAAAAAAAAAAAAAAAAAAGAAAGAAAAAAAGTGGGAGGAGGGGAACAGACCAAAAGGGTATGCTCAGGAACTGAAGGAAAGAGTTGATATCGTCAGATCAAACTGAGGGAAGATTGAGTCAAAAGAGAGCAAAAACAGAATCAAAGGATCCTGGAGAAGCTCGGACCAAATTCACAAGAAACGGAAAGGCAGTGAGTAGAACAGGGATGATCTCTCTTGACATTCTTCCTAATTCACTGTCGTGTCCAGACTTCTGGACACTGGACTCTAAAGCTTGGCTCCATTTCTAAGTCATGCCCACCTAGGAGCTTGCTTTGGGATTTTTCTGTAGAAACCAAGAGAGACTGACCTTCTGTTAGAATGCAGGTGAGACAGAACACAGACTAGATTCACTGAAATGGTCCAGGTAGTTTCCAGATCGCAATAAGCTGTAGGAAGACTACTCTGTCTGCCCGTCGCAGTCTTCTCAGTGCTGGCTCTTTCCAAAGTTATTCATTCTTATCTCTTTCCATTACTTTCTAGATAAACAAGTTCAGAAAACACAGATGTCTGTCTACAACTGATGCATCTGTCCTGTCCTAAAACTAAATACAAGTGAAAGAGAACAAAAAGGGAGACCGGAGGGAAGGCTTTTCTCTCAGGCTTGGTGCCATGTCTCCATTAGGTTCTGGGTTTGTGTTTATTTTTATAGCTCTCTTTTGTGAATAAATGGTGTGAGACAGAAGTCTTATTTCCAGGGTTCATTTTACTGAGTGGCCTGTAGTCAGTCTTTCCAAGAAGAAAGATGGAAAATTATGGTCCGGGCAGCATTACTGTCCACCGAGGGACCAATGAGAATTCTGGACCTCATCCACTCAACTGCTTAAACCATCATTTATGAGCCACAAAATGACTGTCCTCAGGTCTCGGCAGCATTATTTTGGGCTGAGTTGATAGCCTTAAGGCCCAGCTAATCACAATTATCTAATTTTACATTCTCATCACTTTCACACATGGATTATCACTATTGCATTACTTAAATAGAAAAAAAAAAAAAAAGAGTGCTTGAGGAATCTTGCCCTTCCAAATGGAAAACACAATGTTAAGAAAGCAAAATTAGTTTTACTGCCTGCACCACTTCATAACAAAAGAGTTCTAGTCACCTCACATTATTATCTTGTTTATCTTTCCAAAGTCCCAATGAAGAAGACGGGATACACAGATTTCTGGTTCTTTTTTATAGTGAAGTTCTAGACTGATGTGACTAACTTAATGACAGAAAGGGAAAGGGGTATGGATAAATAAAACGTGGTTCATTCATGCCCTGGAAGAGTCCACAGCAGTTAAAAGAATTAAATCCATATTTATTAATACGGATAGATTTTCAAACAATCCCCAGTGAAAAATCAGGATGCGAAATGATAGAATCTAGTCCGAGTCACCCTTTCTATTGTCCTTCTACTGCCTTCCTGAAGAAAGTCAGGATCTCTTATTCTTTGTTTGGTAAGTTTTGATCACTGAAAGTCATCCAAAGGGAATTTCAAGTCCCTAAATTAACAGAGCCAACAGTTGCAGAAGTGATGTCTTAACTTTTTATCATTTAGAATTTTCTTTCCACCCTGGGTTTTTGTAACAGTCAATGGAGTTTAGTCTGGCCGTAAGAGCTAACAACTTGGATAACAGTCTCCTTGTAGCATCGACTGCGTTCTGCAGAGGATGATCCGAAGAGGCTACCCGTCTCCTCCGAGAATGAAAGACAAATATTTGTGGTTACAATAGTGTCACGATTCTCAGATAAAAGAAGGGATTTAGGTCTACCGCTTGGCTCATGCTCCCTCCTAACTAAACCACAGTTTCTTCAGTAAACCTGATAACATTCTCGGGAGAGAAAGCATGTTCTCTGACTACTAGGAACAGCGACACAGCAAAGGAACACTTTAGTAGTTTCAATGTCTTTTATTTCAGGACTTCAGAATTCCTCCCTCTGCGACTCTATGGCATCCCCAGTGAACAGGGAAAGAGATAGGTAAAACATAGTATTTCTAGGGAGATGACCTCAGGTGAACCTCTTTATTTGCTGGCACCTTCACACACGTGCTGTGCATCAAACGCTTTGCCATCCCTTGCAGGAAATGCCTAGTAGATGGCAAGCGTGCTAGTAATTCCTTTCCTACAGCAAAAGCTGGCCCCTTGGTCACAAACTCAAAACACCTCAAAACACACTTGGTAAGAACACAAACAGGACAACAGAACCCCAGCCAAACTGAAGCCAACTTCCTTCTTTGCTTCCTCAGGTTTACTCTAATTTTACATCCAAGAACAAACATGTATTATGCAGCATCTAGTCTAAGATGATCCCACAATTGATGACACTAATCAATTCTTCCCACTAAATTAAGAAAGACACCTAACCTAGGCCAGAGTGCTGTCAACTGACGGATGGCTCTTCAGAGCGAGGAACCAGGACGAGTGGATGGGCCACCTGCTCCCTTCCGGCAGCTGGTGTTTCTAGCTGGTGAATAACACAGGGCCCAGGATAGGGGAGTGGGGCTTGGTTTCTGAGAATGAAAACTTTCCCAGTGTACACTTCCATTAACGTTCAGAGCTCCATACGAGGCTACTGGGGAAGGTCAGTGGCAATCAGTCAGACCATCCTTTCCTTTGACGGGTTTTCTCCTGCCTGTATGGCACGAGCTAAAAGCAGACGGGTGCGATCACGTTCTAAGACACCTTATTTGGTGTCTTTAAGGACTGGGCCTATTGTCTCAGCTGACAAAAGCAATAAGGACCCTCAGACCCCTGCCATGCACGTAAGTCACCCTTGTATTTGTTCAAAGGCTGGGATGCATGAGTGATGAAAACGGTTATGCCTCCTCTGTTGCTGGCATGTAGTAAAACCAGGTTCTACATCTAGATACAACTCTTCAAGGGCTGAGGCCTCAGGGGTGTGAAGGAAAAAGGGATTTAGACAAATACTCCCATATTTGAATAATGACGCGGTGGGGGGCACATTTCTCCCAAGAGACAAAGTTAGGAGGTACTGAACTCAAATTCTGGACTTATGTAGAGACCTTATGCTGACCAAAAAGAAGATATAACTAAATAAGGATTACTTTTATCTGCAACTCATTCTAATGTTTCCTTTGTTTTTCACAAGCAACTGAACGAGAGAAGGGAACTTCCGCCTTTCCCCAGGTAACACAGGTGCCTACGTTCAGGTTTTCCAAAACTTCAGGAATCTAAAAGACTAAAGAAACAGACTGTCTAAGAAATGACAACAGATATGAAAATCTCCTCATCTTTATAACTGACTAGGGATTGACCATTAGATAAACACAGATTAAAAAATCCCCCTGGCTATGCATTCATTGTCAAGGGTAGCGACTGTCTTCCATTCTTGATGAGTTTGTTGGGTTTTTCCTTTCCCCGTTATTCCATTTTTGGCCTTGCTCCTTGGGGTAGACAGTGGCAGGAAGAGTTTGATTTTTCCTTTTTAAACCTTGTTTTCATCTCTGGATGCATTTTATTCCATTTTTGGTTTAAATGAGGAGGAACTCCTTTAAATGCTTTTCTAATTTTTTGGACAAACTCAATCTATCTATTGAGCACCCACTGCATGCTAAGTGGGAGGGATTCTAAAGTGAGCAGATTTGCCCTCTCTTACTAGTTAAGTAACCTCTCAAATGCCACAGAGGAACAGAAAGAGTGACAATTACATTAATAATACCAGAGGGGACCTGATTTCCACAGGGGGATGCCGAAGGAAAGGCCTGCCTTTCTGAGGAGTGGGTTACACCATCCATTCGCTTCCTCATCTCTTGTTTTGTTTTCTCTCCCCTCTTGCTCAGCCATGCCAGCCCAAGCCATCAAAACTTCACGCTCTTAACTTGTCCTCATTGGAGTCCTCCTTTGACATCAAACAAAACTAGCCTGCCTGAGCTCTGTTTCCGCCTTCATAAATGGAGATAATAACAGTGCTTTCCTCAAGTTTTTTTTTTTTTTAATGAGAGCTAGATGAGACTATAGTTAATATCAAACCTGGCTGAGAGTGTCACACCCATGTTTGCTAATACTATTTTTATTATTCTTAATAAGACATCACATGTATCATAGGACCTGGGGCAGCAGAGGAGAGATGGGACTTGAGGGTAGCTTTGGAGGGTGTGTGTGCTGTGGGCTAGAAAAAGGGTAGGAGCGCTAAGACTCCAGGCTCAAGGGGAAGCTTCTGTTTCTTTGTGAGCAAGTTCCTAGATGAGGCTGGAGGGGAAGGGTGGCCTGTGGGGGGTGTGTGCTGTTGTGGGTGGAGGGTATTACAGGAGTCAGGGGGACAAGCATGGGACTCACTAGACTGGAGGTAAAATCTTTTGTGGGAGCAGTAAGCTTGGGCAAGTGGAATACCAACCATGAATATAACCTCTCAGAGAGTGACGCAAATAATTCACTCATGCAAATAATCCCCAAGAATGCAGCATTCTTTTTACTGACTTCTGATTCCTGGGGGTGAAGAAGGAGGGGAGGGAAGAAAGGCTTGTTCTTGGTATCAGTAAATAAAATCTTCTGGTGGGGAAATGTTTTGAATGTATTTGCCAGTGAAGTTCAGTGCTCTCCAAAATGGGAAAAACTGGCATGGGGGACTTCCCTGTACCTGCCTGGAACTCCTGGGCTTCAATTTATGGCCAATTTGAATTTTTGCAACTCTTTCAAACATCATCATTCCTGAGGGACTTTGGGCTCTGCTGAAAAACCTTTTCTGTCCCACAGGTTAGCGCTAGCCCAACAATACAGAGCTCCTGAGACCACTTACGATTTAAAACACAAACTCAGCTTTTGCCTGTTTTTAAAACATCCTTATAACTATGGGTTGTTTAAAAATAGCTATCCCCCAAAGAGTTTATTTCCAACATCTGACATGATTGCATTTTGCAGTGATTTGTTATGTAAATAATGGTAGCAGAAGAGAAATATGAAAAAACACTGCCCCTTCTCAAAGCCCGATGGATTTAATGCTTTTGTTAGCTCTGGATTCCAAATCTGGCGGTTGCTGGTCTGTTTGTGGTGTGTTGGATAAAATATTGTATGCCTGCCTCAGCTTTTCGTCTGATGTACAGCAATCTGTAAAGGAACTATTGTTCTTCAGTGCCTTCCCTAACTTTTCTTCGCTGTGTTTCAGTATGGAGAGGGGTTTCAGAGCGGTGGCTGCAGAGATGACAATGTGAATGTTTTCAAAGCAGAGGGGAGAGCTTTTTGAGATGATGACTCAAGCAGTGTTTGAAACTGCCAGTAATTCAAGGCTCGATGGTCTGTAAGTCATTTGCTGAAGATTCTATTTCTCCATCTCTCAGCTCTGATCCACGGTACCTGATCAGATCATGTGCGTGTGTGTGTGTGTGTGCGCGCACGCGCGTGTGAGAGAGAGAGGGAGAGAGAAACAGGAGGTGAGGCAACTTATTACTCTTAGATTGGTCAATGGGAGAAAAAGCAAGGGACTGTTTCGCTTTGATTCTGTTTTTCTTAGAATATTATCTTGGTCGCCCCTCTAATGGCTGCTACCCCTTCTAGAGCAATCCTACTCTCTAATTCTTCTCTTAAGGGATATGTAGAAAAGACATAGTGAGGAAGAAAACAGTTTTAGTCATCAGTTAGTGTAACTGATGGGGAGGAAGGTGTTTGGGTTATGGGAATGCCTTTTGAAACAATGGCTATTTTGTCTGGGGCTCTTCTGGAGAAGTGGGACACATCCCACATTCACGATGAGAGGACCCATGGAAAGCCAACTGCACCGAAACAGCCTTGTAAGCCAAGGGCAGAGGAAGCAAGCCTTCTGACCCATGTCATCCAGTGCACCCCGAACTTAGCCTGTGGAAGAGATGAAGCTGTGGTCTGCCACCCGCATCAATGGCCCAAAGGTATAATGGACTTTGCTTTAGAATTATAACTGAGTTAAAGGGATTAGCAAGTTTGAATATTTCTCTGAAATCTGATGAATTATCTGAACATCTCTTTTCTGAACATCTCTAGACCTTCCTAATGGAAGTTAGCAGAAAGTAGTATTTTCATACTTCTCTGTGTAATGTGATAAACCAACTGCTTTTAAAAAAAAACTCTTAGGGAATAATCATTTTAAACATATTAAAGTTCAGTCTCTGAAATCAGTAAGGAAAGGAATGTGGGCATCTTCGTTTAATTAAATGTGAGTTTTCTTACTCCAGTCTCCCTTTCTCGAGTTCCTTCGTAAGCCCAGATCTTGTACTGAGAGGCAGATACTGCCCACTCTGTAGCAGCATCTTGAGAGTGAAAGTCCTCTACAATCTCCACTCTGACCTTCCCATATTTCCCTGCTTCTCAGAACCTCCTGAGACTTATTTTCAACCCAGTTCTACTTGCTCTTGACCATCTCTGTTAGTTGAGCCCAGACCCCAACATGCCTGTTTAGCCATACTCTGATGAAAACCCAGTCAAACCCTTGGATGGTAAATCCCTCTTCTTAAATTCCTATTTTTGTTCTTCAGGCAAACTAGAAAAATTGCATTCATACTGTATCAACCATGATCACGCGTCCAGCTCGGGATCCCCTGACCAACACATTGATGAGGCTGCCTAACTCATCCGAATTCGTCTCCTTCCTCCCACATGACTTTTGGTCTCCCTTGGGTTTGGTAGTACCAAATTGGAGGAGAAGACCTTAATCATATACTTTGCTTCTCATGCTACCTTAACTCTGCTTTCCTTGCCCTTTGCTTTAGGCTGCCTCAAGGAGACAAAAAACACACAACACAAAGACTGAAGCCAAAGGCCCAAATCAAGATGCTCACTAGAAACGCAATCGCCATTGCCCGGGCTGTACACAGCTGGCTTCCCCTCTCCCCAAGATGTGGCTGAAATTCACCTCCCTCCTGGTCCTCTCTCACTCCCACCGTTATTACTTTCAGCCAGCTTTTCTTTCAGGAAAAGGCAGCAGCATCGAAAGGTGAGCAGTAAGGTAATCTAGGTAGCACCTTTTTCTGAACAAATGCCCTTTCATCTTTTTCTGACTTCTACTGATCCTGAAAACAGAACCACCATTCATGATGACCACCATGAACCCCTGGTCATCACTTGTCAATTTGGTTAATTTTAGGCCAGGTGTTTCTTAGTCATTGCATAGAAAAGTCTGAGGCTTTTGCTCATTTAAACTCTCCAAAATGCTAATACTGCAATACCCAAAATATTCAAAGTTTTGCCATAAACAGAGTTGCTGTGCAGTTGGCATTGCAGCTTTTGGGTATTCTCAGGGGAAAGACATTACCTTTGTTACAGCCTGCGTGTTTGAATTATGCAGGACTGGTCTGGAAGCGGCATAGCACCAGGGAATCCAGTCCCTGTCTTCCTGAAATTCCACGGCTGCTGGAAAGCTCACGAGGAAGAACTGGCAGAGAAGGCAGGGCGCATGGATGTCACCCAGCTCGTCTGGGTTGCTTGTCAGGTCCTGACCACGTAATCACAGACACTCAAGCACAAGGGAAAGCAAATCATTCAGATAAAACGAAAACTGACTGACTTGAAATAAAAGGCATCCCTTACTTTAGTTTGTTTTTTTCTAAATCATGACTCTGAAAAAATAAACTTAGACTTATTTTTTTCTTCCAAACTGAAATATCACTTTCCTTCCTGGCTCAGACCACCAACCAGGTTTCTGCCACCGGAAGTGGGGAAGGTACTGGAGATCCTGAGAGGAAGCCTGATCAAATGCCCTATTCTTCCAATTTCCAAACCAAAGTCACTTGGAGATGCAGACACATTTTGTTTGTGTGGTCTAAGTTGCAACCTCAAAAAACTTGGCAGTTTTCTCATCATGGGCTGTGATTTCCATGATGTGATGGTTTGCAAAGGATTTGTTTTCAAATAGATGTGATGGGTAATTCCACAGGAATCCTATTTCAATCCCCCTGAATTGATAACCTTTCCCTCTTAAGTGTGACCTCGGTGTTCAAGTAACTTTCGGACACAGATGAGGAGGATTCCCGGTGGTAGACGTCTGTATGGTGCAAAAAGGGAAGGAAGAGAGTGAAACTTGCAAAATGATGGAAAGAAAAAACAAGGAGCTTTTCACGGGCTGTCCTGCTCATTACTGTTTTATTTAGGTGTATAGTGATGTTCACATCTTCTCCCATTTCACTGGTTCTGTGGACTGTAATTCATACTCTAACTTAGAGTCTCCTCAGCAACTCCTTCACCCTTACCTCTGGATTCAGTATTGCAAATGACCAGGTGCTGTTTCCCCAGAACCAAGTCCTTCACTTTTTTCTGCCTAAACTGTATACATCTCACAAACTTTGTACTTGATGAAAATGAAACTGTCTGTCCTGTTTCACACGTTTGGTGAAAAACACAACATACCCACTGTTTGAGCACATGTCTCTCTTGGTCTCTTTATTGTACATTTAATAGGAAAGTCTCAAGTTTTTATCTATCTCAGAAATCCTGATGAAGAACTGAACGGACATTTTTCCAAAGAGGACATGCAGACAGCCAGCAGGCACATGAAAAGATGCTCAATATCGCTGATCAGGGAAATGTAAATCAAAACCACAATGAGATATCACCTAACACCTGTCAGAATGGCCATCAACAAAAAGAGCACATAACAAATGCTGGCAAGATGTGGAGAAAAGAGAACCCTTATTCGCTGCTGGTAGGAATGTAAATTGGTGCAGCCACTGTGGAAAACAGTGTGGAGATGTCTCAAAAACTAAAAATAGAACTACCATATGACCCAGTAAGTCCACTCTTGGTCATACATCCGAACAAAATAAAAACACTAATTCCAAAAGATATATGCACCCTAATGTTCACAGCAGCATTAATTACAATAGCCAAGATATAGAAGCAACCTAAGTGTCCATCAACAGCTAAATGGATAAAGAAGATGTGGTATGTGTATGTATATATATGTATATGTATATGTATATGTATACACACACACACACACACACACACACACACACACAATGGAATACCACTCAGCCATAAAAAGGAATGAAATTTTGCCATTTGCAGCAACCCAGATGAACTTGGAGGGTCTTTGCTAAGTGAAATATGTCAGAGAAAGACAAATACTATATGATATCACTTATATGAGGAATCTAAAAAACAAAACTAACTGGTGAATATAACAAAAGAGAAGCAGACACAGGTATGAAGAACAAATTAGTGGTTACCAGTGGGGAGAGGGAAGGGGGAAGGGGCATTTTAGGGGGAAGGGATTAAGAGGTGCAAACTATTAGGTATAAAATAAGCTACAGGGATATACTGTACAACACGGGGGATAGAACCAATATTTAAAAGTTACTATAAATGGAGTATATAACCTTAAAAAATTGTGAGTCACTATGTTGTACACCTGTAACTTACATAATATTGTACATCAACAAAAAAAAGAGAAATTCTGATGATAAGGCAAAGGGCTTCAGTGAAGCAACAGGAGAGCAATCAGAGCTTGTAGGTCCTGCTGTGACGCGCATTCTGGGGACAGGATGGACCAGGACAGGGCAGCTGATGCCCGGGCTGCGGGCGCCACCCCAGAAACCTCGTGCCTTTCCAGTCCTCCTGTAAGCCCCTCACAGAAGTGTGCACTCACAGAACTAAATCCAGTGGTGACTCGGTTTGCTCCCCCTGGCCCCCGGGCTGGAAAATCACGTAACAGTGGCACACAAAGGCTTTAATGTTGTAAAAAGTAGGTGCTGAGATTTATTTCTTTCTCTCCAAGTGGAGAGACAGTCTTCTGGGCAAGCTCGGGTCTGGGATAAACATGTGGTTGACCAGGATACACAAGAGTGGCTATGGAAGTAGTTGAGAATGCTGTGATTTAAACACTGGCTCCTGAGCCCGGAGGTCTTCTCCTCCAGCTACCTGCAGGACTGCAGCGGCAAGTCTGCCACCCCAGGGCCACTTCGCATCCCCAGTCTCCACCCTCTTCGTGTGAAGTTTGGCTTTTGTTGACATCTTCCTCTTCAGCCTCTTCACAGCAGTCAATGCTGCTGATAGCAGCTCCTTGGAATTCTCTCTTTTGTTTTAGAGCTGCATACTTTTAGGTCTTCTACTTTTTTCAGAATCTTTTTTCTTTGTCTCTCTTATAGTATGTTGCCTGCCCCCCTCCCCCAGCTCCCTCCACTGCTTCCTTCTTCCTCTGCTCTCACTCTCCGTTTCCAGCCTCATCACAGCTTCACCAATCACTGTTTTGTGGCAGTTTCCCAACGACGAGAGGGTTAGGCTCAAGTATCCATCACCGGCTAGACAACATTATTCAGGTAAATTCCCAGGATGTTCCAGAGTGAAGTCGAGATCTACGGCCCATGTTCATCTTTCAGTGTTCACTTTTTCTTTTAATGGTACTCTGTTCTTCCTGTCACTGGAATTCTGAGTCTCACTGTCCACGTAACCTCCCACATTTTCCCAATGACTCATATTCATCCATGGACAAGTATTTTGTGCGTACCCATTACACGCCAAGTATTGAGGATATGGCAGTGAACACGACTGAGGTGGCCTTCACCCCCACGGAGCGTGCATTCAATTGGCTGCCTAAATCCTGGAGACCTGGCTTCTGTGATGTCATCCATGTTCAACTTCTCCTATCTTCCTCCCCACCACAAAGGTACCCTCATTCAGATCTGTGTCTTTTTCTCCTAAATTACTGCATGGCTTCTTACATCATCACTTCTGCTCACTGTCCCTCCTGCCTCCGGGTCATTGTACATGTGGCCAGGATCATCTTTCTACTCCATAGCTCTCATCACATCACCTTCCTGCCCAAGTCTTCAATGGCTCCGTAGCCCGTACGTAATGAAATACCGAGCTTTTGGCCTAGCGTTCTAGACTCTTCACAATCTGGACACATTTTCCCATCTCCTACTACTTATCAAAAATTTCCAACTTTATTTCCTACTCCTTGTAGAAAGAGAATGTTGAAGCAAGAGGGGACCTTTGGGATCCCAATGCCCAGTGTCTTCATTTTATAAAGAAACAGAGGCCCAGGGAAGTCAAGTGTCCAAGAGGTCTGTGGAGGGAAATCCCAGTGTGGGATGGGGCTCAGAGGCGGCGTTTAAAGACGGGCGGAAATCTGGTGGTTGGGAGGGCCTCTTGAGTGATCCAGCTGCAGTACATCATCTTCTTCTTTTTTTTTTTTTTTTTAGTAAAATATTTTTAATGTATTTACAATATCTTATTTTTTTAATTGAAGTACAGTTGATGTACAATATTATATGTTACAAGTATACAATATAGTGATTCACAATTTTTTAAAGGTTATCCTCCATTTATAGTTCCTATAAAATGCTGGCTATGTTCCCCACGTGGTACAATACATCTTTATAGCTTATTTCATACAGACAGTTTTACCTCTTCATCCTCCACCTCCATCTTGCCCCCTCCTCCACCCCACTGGTAACCACTAGTTCCTTCTCTACATCTGTGAGTCTGTTTCTTTTCTGTTCTATTCGCTAGTTTGTAGTGTATCATTTGTAAATATTTAGTTTTTAGACTCTATGACTACAAACCATCTCTACCAGCTGATTCAGTTTTCACTGCTTCGCTTCATCTGCTTCCTTTCCATCTTCCTCACACTCTCCCCAAAGTGATTCTGCAGATGACTGTGCCAAGACCACCACCGGCTGTCTCTCCCTTCGTTACCTTCCTTCTGGTCTAGCATGGGCTCATCAGAAATCCGCTCTAAGCAAAACAAGTACACCGAGGGCAGAGTGGTCAGGAGCACAGCCAGAACTGCCCAGCCTCTTGATCTCTCCTGGGCACCCAGGACATGGGGGATACCATGCCCCAGCTACAATGAATCTATTTACTGCTATCTGTATATGCTCCATGGGGCCAGTTCAATTCCCCTGGAATATTCTTCATGGTCCACACATTAATTCTCGGCTCATAACCCACCTTCTTTCCTGATCTCTCTCACCTCTGAGTTACATGGTACCTTTTATGCATATCCTTGAAAGCACTTCTTTTGTTTATTCAAAAATATTCACAGATTGCCTCCAGGCACTGTAAGCAGTGAATAGGACAGAATCCTTGAATCCCTGACCTCAATATATATATACACTTTATGGGAGCAAACAGAAAACAACAAAACACATGACATTTCAAATGGAGATAAGTTCTAAGAAATGATACAAAGCTGAGAAATGAGAGGCGATAACAGCAGAGTCTGAAAAGGTGTGATTTCATCAGGCTTTTCTCTTTAAAATTTGAGGAAGGTCCACATTGAAGTGACGGAGCAAGCCGTGTGGATATTTGCAGAAAGTGCCTTCTGACCAGAGGAAGAGCCAGTATACTTACTTCCTGCAGCTGAAGGATGCTGGCCAGGCTCCAAGGTCAGCGAGAAAGCTGAGGGTGTTGGAGCCAAGAGAGCAAGGCCAGGAGTGGTAAAAAGTGAGGACGGTGCAGTGATGGGAATCAGATGACAGAAGGCCTTGTGGGCTTCATAAGGAGTCTGAATTTTATGATGACTGAAATGAAGAGTCTCTGGAGGGTTTTAAGAATGTGAGTGCCTTAATCTTACATTAATTTTAAAAGGATCTGAGAGGCAAGGCTGGAAGCAGGGAGACCAGTGAAAAGCTACTGCAACAGTCCAGGCGAGAAAGGGTGACAGCTTAAACCAATGTGGTAGCAGAGGAAGTGAAGAGGACTTGTCAGACTCTGCATATATTTCAAAGGAATGGGAGACAGGATTTGTTGATGAATTGGTTGTTCAGCAAAAGATCAAAAAGGGTCTAAGTTTCCCAGATTTTTGGCTTGAGCATCTTGAAGAATGATGGATCCATTTATTTGCAGGAAAACAGATGTGTGAGGATGGTGGGGTGGAGTGGGAAATGAAAGTCTGGTTTTGGACACCAACTTTGAGATACTTATTTGGCATCCAAGTGAAGATGTTCAACAAGCAGTTAAACATATCAATCTGGAGGCCAGAGGAGGGGTATGGGATGGAGATATCAACTTGGGAGCCATCAGAATAAAGATGGTGGTTATTTAAAGGCTTGATGGGATCACGTGGTATCAGTGAGCAGAGCTAGAGAGAGAAGTCCACGGACTGAGTCCTGAAGCCTTCTGAAATTTAGAGAGCAGGAGGGTGAGGGGCCAGCAGAGAAGACTGAGGAGCACGTCCATGAAGCAGAGGGAGGACAAGACAGAATGCTGGCTGTAAGCTCAAAAAAAAATGGACTTTTCTAAAGGATGGGTTGCTCAGTTCTATCCAATGCAGCTGAAAGGTTGAGTGAGGTTTTTGTATCCAAGCTATAGGGTCTGAGAGGCTAGAATCTGTATCTGACTCATCACTTTTTGTCAGGGCCTCACATCCAGCAGATGGCCTACAAGTGCCGAACAAACACTGGGAAAGAATAGTTGTGATCGGTCACAGAGAACTTCCTTGTCCATCAACTGATGCTCAGGGCAAAATGGGGGAAAGATGGCAGCTTCCAGAGCTGTCGCGCTGAAAGCATCACCCAGGATTCCGGCCTGTCTACACGGCATAACCCGGGGGCACTCCTAGTCTGAAGAACTTCAAAGGTCCTAGGAGGTGGTGGTGGAGGGATGGGAAAGCAATGAAGGCGAGAGGGAAGGTGTCGAGAAAAAAGAAAAGAAAAGGAAAAAAAAAAAAAAGACCAGAATGATCGGAATGACACTGGGCCAGGACAGGGATTCCTGAATAAAAAAGAATCTGGAGAGCATGTTACCAGAAACCAAAAACAGAAGGGGGAAGGGGAGGCAGAGAGAAAACAGAAAGCTATGAAAGAGGGCAGAGAAAAGTAAGGGAAGAGGGAAGAGAAAATTAAAAGCAGAAGGAGAGAAAGGAAAAAAAAAAAAAAACCCGAGGGGGTGAAGCCAATATCTGGGGAAAGAACAAATGCCACCAGCTTATGCTGACAGTGGCCTGGGTACCGAGGGACTGGCGTCTGATTTCTGTGCACCTCAAGAAGAGATACACGGTAAATCGTGGGGCCAGATGGGGGGCCCCCTCCACAAACTCCTGGGCATTTTGATTTCAAGAAGCAGCCCACTGGCCAAAGTAAAATGCTCAAGTAAACACCAGCGACACAGCCCTGGGGTTACAAGTGACCTGACTGCATGTGTGACAAGACCATGGGCAGCCAAGCAGCCCAGGAGGCTCCAGCCTGCTCCTGGCCCCTGGTCTGCGTGCATAACACACATGGCGGCTTCAAGGGGCAAGGAGTAAACCGCCTTCAACTGGGTGACCTCTCTTGTCAGCATTTGGCTAATTACAGAAAGATATTACCTCCAGTCCTCTATTCCTTGGTCCTATTTCCTGCTCGTTAAAAAAAAAAAAAAAAAAAAAGTCTCATGAGAAAAAAAATCAAGGCAACAGAATCTAAATTATTATTATTCTTTTTTTCCCAAATGAGCTGAGTGGCAGCAGTGGCTGTTGCCAAAAATGCTTGAACAATAGGATTCTGACACGAAGACTGAACTCTAAACAGCATGGAGAAATCTCGAAAGCCGGGCAGTCCCCATTATCTCATGCTTGCACGACTGTCGTCCAAAAGATGAGGGATGGTTCTCCACTGGTGCCAGCAGAGCGGCGGGCCAAGACCTGACAGAGCCACTAATTGCCCATCTGCTTGTTTACACAGCCTGGAGATGGTGACTGGACAAACAGCTCATTTCCCTTGAAATTGGACCAAACTGTGAGGGGAGGTGCATCATATGTGACAGAGGAGGAGCAGGCAGAACTCTCATGGGAACAGGGCTCCAGATCAAAGCCAGGGACCAGCGAGCTGAGCAAAGAGCGGTCTGAAGAGCAGGCTTTTGCTCAGCAGGGCAAGACTCGCCACTGTCACCCTATTCCCCCACGCCACCCCTCCCTGGGGCTGGAAAAGGCAACATTCAGATGCAACCATCGACCAGAGAGAGTGGACTGCAAGTCAACTTCCACGGCTTCTGCAGCTAAGAAGACGGTTCAAATGAACTTCTCGGCCTTTTCACACTCAGCATTTGCCACACTTCACAACTGCTCCCCTTTTTTAGCGTCCTCGTCTCCTAGACTGCGAGCTACTTGAGGTCAAGGACTGAAAGTCCTCCAGACTCCACGGCAGGACACTTCACACGTGAAGAGCCATTAGCCAGAAAACGCCCACGGCGGTCAGTGATGATGAGCGCCTCCTAGTGGAGCGGATGTGCTCCTCTCTTTGCCGACATCAGAAGGTTGGCCTTCTGAGACAAGAGACCCAGGCAGGCCTCTCGGTCATGCCATCAGCTGACTATGGGAATCCATCATGCCTGGTGCCTATCGGAGTCCTGGAAACGGGACTGAGAGGATTCTTTTGAGATCCTATTTCTCCTCAAAATGAGAATGAACTTAAAAAAATAATCTATCTCCCTCCTGCCCAGCCCAAGGCGTGGTTCCAACATGGCCATCAAGTGGGAAGCAACAACAACGAACAATGTTGCCTCTAATCATCCAGAACTTTTTCTAAGTGCACTGAGGACTGTATGCTTAAGGCGGGGAGACCTACATTGGAAAGTCAATCAAATTTCTGATTTTGCCCTCTGAGCACTCAGAGCACCACATCATAGACACTTGAGAGGCCAGTGCTGAACAAACCTGAGAAGGGATGAGTCACCCTAGGCAGGAGGACCGCAGCCCTGGCATCAGAGATGCAGAGGAGGGGAGAAGAGAGACAGCCTGAGATTTGTGGGCAAAACTTAGTGTCTTGCCTTAGCACACCATTTACCTGTCACCTCGGCCTTCTGATTGTCACTGCTGTGTCCCAGCCCTGGGTGAGAGTCTGTGGATCAGGCTCCACACTGGAGCAGCCAGGAGAGGGCTGAGGACTAGGTCACTTCCAGGATTATCATATTCTCAGGAGGAGCCGTGAGACTATTTGAATATCTGGCTGGCAGTAGCTCTGTTTCCACCAGATCACTAGTAGAAGAGGGGGAGCATTTGGTATCATTACCTTAAAAATTCTCCTAAGGAGTGAACAGCATGGTTGCAGTCTCTAATCTCTGCAGATAACTGTGTGCAAATGACTAAAATAATTTTGCTTCAAAAGTATACAGCAGCCGTGCGAGAGGTTTCACGTGGGATTCAACACACAGGCAAGTTAAAGGCATCCCAGAGGCTTGGTTATTTCATTCAGCATCGAGGCAAAGGTGGCTGCTTGCGGGGAGAGGCAGTCACAGGGGGAGCGGAGCAGTCCTTGGGAGGATGAGGACAGCCAACAGCCACGCCAGAGGGAGGTGGAATGTAGGAAAACAGCACAAACACGAGGGGGGTTGTGCCAATGGGTTTGCATGTCCCATGCGTACAGAGCTATAAAGGGACAGTAATTTGCACAGCTGGAGTACTGGAAAGAGAATGCACACAACTGGTTAAGTCCTAAACAGTGTGAGAAATTGTTGTTTAAAGAAGAAAGGATGACTCCTCACTCCACCCTCCCCAGTCTCTGGAAGATACACAGAGACAGGAGTGTCACACAGTACAAAGGGCTTGTATTACACAGAAACTGTTGCTCAAAGAGGGACTTACACATAGGAACAAAATTTAAAAACAAACAAACCACCACCATGTATCACAGTTTATCCAGCCAGTGGTTTTCTTTATCCCTTTGGCTATTACTTTAGATATTTTTGCTTGGAATTTTTGTTTCCTGTTTCCCGACAGCTCATTGATCTTGGTTGAGTTTGGATGATCGCAGTTTGTGGGAAATAATCTAGGCTACTTTTCTAGCTTGTTCCTCCTTAGATGGCTCTTGCATGTTGCCCATTTAATATTCATGAGAAATACACACACACACACGGTATTCTAATCTCAGAGTATATGCAGTGTGTCCCTGGAGAAGTTATATAAATCCAGGGGGAAATGTCATTATTTTAAATTAAGACACGTGATGTTTCAAATCAATCCACCTGAAACATGTAACCAAAACTCATAAACTTTAACCTAAATTTCAGATTTTAGTTTCTTATCTATATTTTCTGGAACACAAAACTGGTAGATAAACTAGTAATTTAAAAAAATATTATTTTCAATGTGATTTAGAAGTAGCTCTTAAATCTATATATTCCATCAGTCCCTTCCTCGCCCTACCTCAATCAGAAAGCACTTTAAAGCATAACCACGCAGGGTGCAACTGGTCAGATGTATTGTCTCTGTTATTCAGCAGTTCACAGTTAAGGCGGTCAACGACGGTAACCCTGACAAGCACAGAGAGAACTCAGACGAGTACAAAGGACAAATCTGGGTTCCATGGGACCACAATTACCTGCTGGAGCAAAGAAGAGTCTTTAGAAGTTGGTCTTTAAAACATGCTTTACCCTCTTAGGGAAAAAACTCAACTCTACGGATTCATAGTAGATTAAAATATGCCAGCAGACGCCTTCCTGGCAGTGGAGGTCCACCTGATCTTCAGCCCCAGCGGAGGGAGCATCACTAACCCGGCCATCCAGGGACCAGAGAACAAAACATAATCCACGAGGAAGGTATGCAGGACTTAGCGCTGGGGTTTTAGAGTGAAGAATTTTATTGAAGCCAAGGGTACTGGAAAGGAGACACCCAAGTTTCCAATTCTGTCAATTTTCTGATAACTTATTCCTTAAGAGGTGTAAAATAGTTAAATCCAGACCTTAAATCGAGCAGCATTTTTACCGACAATATGAATGTGGCAGCTTCAACTTTCTCTTCTCTCATGCCTATGCCGGGGAAGTTAATTTTTGTGTTTTTCTATTCTAGTGCACTGAACCATATTTAAAATTAAAAGATTATAAGGTTGTAGGAAAGGGCCTAGGAGAGTAGGTTACAGGCAAAAGGAGCGAGGAAGAGTCTCCATCCCAGCAAGAGCAGGGAGTGTTGAGTTCTCAGGGGACGGATGCATTACGGCTCCAATTCCAAAGAGAATACTGTAAGAGAAGTGGGGTAGAAACTGCAGCAAAATAGGAGTTTATGTGCTAAAAGACGAGTATGAACATGAGAATCGGTTGGTAAGTTGGGTCTGCGAGGCCACTATTTTCGAGGCTGTTTACACGGAGAAATAAGGATACTTCCTTAGAGAGAGAATGAGGAGAGTGATGAAATCTCACTCCCTGGAAACACCTTCTGTCCTGAAGAATTTATAAGGACCAGAGCAAACACATTTCTATTTTGCTATTTGCCTGACCCCTAAAGGCAACACTGATCCCTCTTCTGAGGGCAAGCACTAATGGTCAGCTTCACAAATCTTGAGGACTAAGTCAAATAAAAGCCAGAACCTATTGGTTAAGACTCAAGACATCAAGGGACATGAAACTGAGGAACAATCAATTACACTCTGTGGTCACCTGCCTCCAGGATGGCCACCATCTATTCTTTCCGTCCTGGTAGATGTGCACTGCACTTCATTGAGAGGTAGGGTGCATTGCTCCATGCTTTTGAAAATGGGCTGGCTTGTGACATCTCTGACCAAAAGTGACGTGATGACTTATCCCTAGCCTTTAAGAGGATTAGCAATTTCTGCCTTTGTTGAGGGGGAACATCTGCTCCGGAAAGATTCGCCAGTCACTATATAAGAAGTCCAACCACCCAGAGACCATTACGCTGTGAGGAGGACCAAGCCATGTGGAGAGACTGCATGGATGAGGAGATGTCCAGCCACCCACAAAGTGTGCCATCCATGCCAGCCCAGGATCCAGACATGTGTATGAATTAACTCATCAGATAATTCCAAATCCAGTCACCTTCTGACACAAACCTCATGGGAAACCCAGAGTAAGAACCACCCAGTTGAATGCAATCAACCCACAGAACTGAGATGGACAGTAATAAACTGTTATTTTAAGCTACTAAGTTTTGAGGTGCTGGTTAAACAGTAACAGATAACCAGGCTACACCATATGGATTCTTAATGCCAACAGGCTACAGTCTCCACTTGCAGATATAAATTCCAGAGGCAAAGACTGTGTTCATCTTGCTCATCATTGTATCAATAGCAAGTAGCAGAGTGTGCCTGGAACAGAATAAAACCTTAATGTCTAATGAACAGTTTGTACAGCTCTATCTGTACTAGTATGGGAAAAGAAGGACTCACAGTAAACAAATTATCTGAGATGGATCTAAATCTAACTTTGCTTAAGAAATGTAAGTCACAGCAAAACACAAGAGAACATAAGGGGAGGCAGACAGCAAGTATATATGCATATTACCATGTTAGCTCTTGTACTAGGTGGCTGACATGTGTTTGCTGATTTGATCATGACAATGACCTTATGGTACTGGTATTATTACTTCTGTCTTTGAGATGAGAGACCTCAGCCTTGTTTGGATGAAATAAGTTTCCTAAGGTGAGATAGTTAGGCAAGGGATTTGAACTCAGGTTTATGTAATTCTAAAGCCAGCTCTCTTTCCACTACAGTCTCCCAGGAGACTACAACAGGAACAATAAGAAAACAATTTGAAAGAGGTGCCAAACCCATCCCTTGAATCTCACCCAGGACCATCTAGCTCCATTAATTGCTGTCAACATGTTGGAACCTATTTTACCACATGAAGCTCAGACCAATTACCATTAATGCCACAGCCATGACTACAAACTAGGAATCAAAGCCAGCGAAGCTTAAGTTTAAGAAAGCAAGTGATCACGCACATATATTATGTTAGCAATTAGGCTTAATCCTAGAGTCATGAAACCAAAGGGAAGATATTAAGGGAAGAACAGTAACCTCCTGGGAGGAATAGCAATTTCAAATATAGTTTTATTTTTAGTGGATTTCTGCATTCAACCTACTTGAATATATTATGCACCCTTAGAATTATTACATTAAAATTACTCATCCCACATTTCATTTATTTCAGCAAGGAACTGGGATGGGATGATGAGCTCAGCAGGCAGATGGTTTGTTCATTTCAATGAATAATTTGAATGTCAACAAGTCGATAGATGATAGGAAGAGAGGGGAAGTGGTAAATTAAAAACGTCCTGATGCCAGACTCTAAGATGGAGCGAGGATGTGCTATCACGGACCAACGCTTCAAGAAGCTAAGCATTTAGCCTTTGCTGATTTTATGAAATGCCATGAACTGACATATATTTCCTATAGTGAAAAAAAAAAAACCAACCCACAAACCACTGTTTACCGCTGTTAAAAACAGTTATGATCTACTCAAATACACAGTTTTTATTTCTGAAGAAAAAGAGTAGGAATCAATATAAAACTTACACAAACACAGAAAGAGAAAGGCAGATACAGTTCTTCTCAATTCAAAAGATTAACAAAATGATTAAGGCATTAAATGATCACATTCTCTAGCCTCAGTTTGCAACCTTTCAAAGTCTCATCTTTCTCCCATCTGCTAGAAAGTAGAGTTTCAATGTTCTGGCAATTAACAGTTATCAAGGATAGTTAAAGTTGTTTGCTCTAGTGGTACTCGTTGTCATTTTCAATCACTTTTAGCCACTGAAACAAGGCACTTGGACTGTTTGTGAGTCCCAAGGATCACGTGTTTGTACTTCCACTCAGTGGCCCCTAGGTGGTAATACTGTTGATTTGGGTTGCCACGAAGGTATGTCATCTTTGATGGAATTATGCAAATACTTTCTATCATTAAGATGTAATTATAGAAATTACAATTATACTTTAAAATTAAAATTTTAATGGCAGAAAAATACTGTAGAAAAGCTCGTGCATATCTGGTGCCTTTTAACTTACGTTCACTCTGCTTCCCAGATTCTTCCTCTAATTGCATATGTGATGGTCTACAAAAAAAGGAAGCTTCAGGCCTTAGGGAAATCCAGCTTACAGTCTTTGCTTTTGACTTACTTTTAGAGGAGATGACTAGATGAACATGATTTTCTCCCTGATACTTAAGACGTTTTACTGTAATTATTTAATTTTTGCCATTTGAACTTGGAACAGCAGCTATTCACACTGTTGGGAAATAAGACTTCTGTGACTGGCTTTCTGAGCTCCATCCTCTGAACCTTCTGATAAAATTGTGGGAAGATGCCTGAGAATGTAACAGTAACTGATACATACAGTGCCAGGCTCTGTGCTAAGTGCTCCACGTACATTATCTCATTCAGTCCTGGGCTCCCACTAGTGCTGCACAATTCTTCCTGAGCAGAATGAACCCCACAGAAGAAACAGACCTGTATTTTTTGAAAGAATGAAGAGATCTTTCCAGAGTTGTACGTGATCTGCAAGACCACATATTATATAATACATATTCTGTGCAATAACTCCCAGAAGGCATTATAGGTGTTAAGTTCTTCCAACATGAAGACAATAACTGAGTAATTCAGAGAGAAGTCATGTGATAGCAATCAATCACTGATGAAAACCTCAATGACAGTTGTCAAGAATCCAAAGAGGAAGTCGTGGCTGAGGCAGCAATTTCACAAAGCAATTTATCATGAAAACAACTATTATGCAAGAATGCAGAGCTCAATACCGATTCCATAAAATACTTAACTACTTGTCACCACAATTCTTTCCAAAATACAAATGAAACTTGTTAACTGTTGGGGGAGGTAGAACGGGGTCTCTATCAGGACTCCAGGAATGGGAGTTGCTGGGGTTAAGCTATGGTGGATGAGTCTGCTATTCTCACGTTTTTCTCATTTAGACAGTAAGAGGAAGTCTTATTTCAAGTTAGCCACCAGAGTCTTGGGACACAGAAAAAGTAAATGATTTTCCAAGTTTTTAGAATGGCAACGTACCAACGTTGGGATTAACGTACCAACATTGGGATTAAGATCACACTGACCTTGAGTAAATTACTGAAATTCTTATACTCAGTTTCCTTAATTGGAAAGTTAGGGATAAAAAATCAGCCTCAAATCACTGCTGCAAAGATTAAATGAAGTACTGCATTTTAACTGTTGAAGTCAAGAAGCTTTCTGAAGATCAATCAAAATAGCAGGGTAAAAGGACACAGAGCTCACCACCCCACCCCAACACATCAAAAATACATCTGCACGTGGATTTCAATCCTCATTGAAAACTAACTGGAAACTGGCAGAAGGACTCTTGTACAACCAAGGCTGAAAGAAAGATAACATGTGTAATTGCGTAGGAAGGGAAGAAAAGTGATTGGCTTGGGACCTGTGCTCTTGAGAAGGAATGCAGAGAAAAAGGGAGATTGCACTGGTGGACACCCATTCTGGGAAGTGAGCAAGCTGAACACAGACTGTCCCACTGCTGGAGTCCTACTGGGGGAGATGAGCCCTCTTGGCTTGTTGGAGGCCTGCTGGGACAACAGGAGCACAGCACTGGATCTGGGGCAGCCATGACCAGGGAGAAGACTTGACCATGCGACGGAGAGGTGACCTGATCCTGTGGCAAAGCCTGGGCGGGTGGGCCGGCAGAGGCCATTGTTGGCACTTACTCAAGCAGTGCATCAGAAGCCACCCAGACCTCTGACTGCAGCACTCCACCTCAGCTCACCTGCTGATGATACATGCTCAGAGTAAACTGTGGACCCCAGCCTGCCTGCTGTGTGGCTCCACAACAGGCTGGTAGAAACTGGGGTCAGTGATTGGCTGTGAGGGACAAAGGGGACTTGCACCCAAGGCTGTGCTGTGTGTAGTGAGGGAAACAATTGTGGGTGCCTGCACAGGCAGAGCATCAGAGTCAGCTCAGGCCCCTGTGACCAATGAGCTGAGAGCCTGCATGGACCCTACTTGCTTCAGCACCCCACTCTGGGGCAAGGGCCCCAGTGCAGGGAGAGAGGAAAACACACACTTAGAGGGAAGAAGCCAGCTCAGGCCCAACCCTTAGGGCTTCTGCTCCAGCTACTTGGGACCAGATCTTGCCACCAATAGGGTGGTGATGACCACTGAGCAGAGGGGAAGTCCTGCCTCACTTCCAGCTCCAGCTCTAGCCCCTCCATCCCCAGCCTCACCCCCTACTCAAGGTGATAGCTGCCAGCACACCCTGGGGAAAGATATGACTTGTCTCCAGGTCAGATCCAGCTCTCCCACCAAAGGCATCAGGCACATGCAGTCTGTAAAGGATGCTCTCACATAAGAACACACCTTCAAAACTGTAATAGGTACCTGTCTCACAAAAATTCTCACAGACAGAAAAGGCAGAGAAATTGCTCTCGATTGAAAAAGCAAGAGAAAAATCCCTGAAAAAATAAACAATGAAACAGAAATAAACAATTTACCAGAAAAAGAATTCAAAGCCTTGGTAATAAAAAATGTTAGGGAACAGATGCACACCATGAAAATTTTAGGAAGGAACTAGAAAATATAAAAAAGACCCAATCAGAAATGAAGAATTCAACAGCTGAATTAAAAAAGTCACACTAGATGGAATGAGTAACAGACTAAATGATACAGAAGAACACCTAAGTGATCTGGAAGATAGAATAATGAAAATCATCCAATCAGAACAGCAGAAAGAAAAACAAATGTTAAAAAATGAGAACAGTTTAGGAGATCTCTGGGAGAACATTAAGCAAACCAACATTGACACGATAAGGGTCCCAGAAGGAGAGAGAAGAGAAGGGGATCAAAAAAGTATTTGAGGACATTATGGCTGAAAACTTCCCAAACCTGAAGAAGGAAACAGATACCCAGGGGCAGGAAGCACACAGGGTCCCAAACAAGATGAATCCAAACAGAGCTACACCAAGACATGTCATAATTAAAATGGCAAGAGTTAAAGGGAACTCTAAAAGGAGCAAGAGAAAAACAAAAAGTAAAAAAAAAAAAAAAGGGGGGGGGGAGGAATCCTCAAAGCTATCAGCTGATTACTGAGTGACACAATTTATTCAGAGCACTGAAGGTGAAAACCTGTCACTTAGGATACGCCACCCAGCAAGAGTATCATTTAGAGCAGAAGGAGAGATGGAGAACTTCTGAGATAAGCAGAAACTAAAGGAGTTCACCAGTGCTAACCCTATCCTGAAACAAATGTTGAAGGGTCTTTTCTAAGTGGAAAAGAAATAATCCACCGGAAAGAAAAATATTCCACTAGGAAAGGCAAATATATAGTAAGACCTGAGGACCAACCTCTTAAGCCAGTACAAAGAGTGAAAGACAAAAAATTCAAAAACAACTATAATTATAACAACCAATTAAGGGGTAAACATGAAGATGTAAATTATAACATCAAAAACACAAAATGTGGGGGAGGGGAGTAAAAAAATGTAGATCTGTTAGAATGTGTTTGAACTTAAATGACTACCAGTTTTAAACAAGTAGATATATTTATAAGTCAACATATATGATGAATCCCGTGGTAACCACAAAACCTACAGTAGATACACAAAAACTAAAAAGAAAGGAACACAAGTATACTAGTAAAGAAAACCATCAGACCAAAAGAAGAATCCTCCCAAATCCCCGTCTGCACTGAAACCCAAGGGAAAATTTCAACCAATTGGTATTTCTCATGGAGGGAGATGGTGGGACAATAACCACACTCTAAAAATAAGACACTGTATTTTATCAATGCCTTATAGTTCACATGGTAGTTTCACATGACCTCACGTGATCTTCATATTGACACTATGCAGGAAATATTACTATTCCCATTTTACAGAAAAGGAAAAAAAGGCTAAGAGAAATTTTAAAAACTTGCCCCGAATCACACACACAAGTGGTGAAGCCAGGGTTCCAACCTAGGTCTTCTAACTTCAAGCACAGTGCTCTGCTACATTCTGAATAGTTAAAAAAAACCAAAACCCAAATAATTTTAACTGAAAAGTGTACATGTAGCCCTGATAGGAAGATTAAATAGCACGATTCTATCTCGGTATGATGACTAAAACTTCAGAAGTCACTAAAACCCTGCTTCTCGGGGACACAATTTAGTCTACTTCAAGGTTTTCTAAAACAAGCCAATGAAATATGGAAAGAGAATTTACAAGTGGACAAGATGGTCTGTACATAGGAAGAAAGAGCCTGGCTCACTTGGCCCCATCCACTGCTTCTACCTGGGATGTTTCTCCTCATGGGAAAAGGGTCATTGTGGTTGTGGCCCCATAATCTCAAAGGATCTTGGATTCTGCCACAAAGAAAGGGAAAAGAAGGCATCACATTGACACCAACTCCACCACCATGAGATGGGCCCTAGTAATACTTTACTGCTTACGTGGTTAAAGTCCCTACTCAAAGTGATAACAATGTTAAGGAACCATCCGTGTTCCACTAAAGCATCTCTGTCTCATAAGCTCGGAGCTGTTGCCGAGTTCGTGTGTGTGTTTCTGAATCTCTGCTGCGCTAGACAAGACCCAGATAGAGTTATCAATCCATACCCTACACTTCCCTCCAAACCCAACCACCACCATCTCTCTTTCACCTGTACGTAGTTCAGAGACATTGTTTAAAGACAGGAAACAAAGCCTTTCTTTCAAAAATTAGAGTTAAGGTTTCAGATCCAAACACCCATGGGAGAGATTAGATCCTGATAATGGTCTTGAGGTGGAAACGACTGATGACTGGACCCATACTAGTGTTAGGTTTAGAAGACGTTGTGTGCTGGGGTAATCTGAGAGGTCGATCCTTACTCTCATCCTGTCTGTTTAGGAAAGAGCCCATCAAAACACCTAAGACGTCTGTGTAATGAAGAAGTAAGAGGACCCAAATGAAATGGAGAACAGGATTGTAAGGCAACAGGGAACAAAGGATGAAGAAAGGACAGAACATTGTCCATTTTAGAGCAAGAGGTCTCTTCATGGACACTTCAGTTACAGACATCACAAGAGAGTGACAGAACCATGAGCAACATGAACAGAGGCAATGTAAGTCCAGGAGAAATAACTTGAGGGGGTGTGTGTGTGCGCGTATGTGTGGGCAGGATCTTACTGTCTGGGGCTGTTGGGAAGGGATGTAGAGGAGGAGGACCCCAAGGAAAGAAAGCAGGGTACTAGCTCATAGAGCTGGCTCTCCATTCATGAGGGAAGGAAAGTACAGGAGGCCCTCGAAAGTCTTTCTAAGCCATCCAATCTGACACCCACAGGAGGGAAAGAAGCTGTGAGTGGGAACATTTAATTTCCAGTTCTTTGGAAATTAAACCTAAAGGGCTAGGTTCAGCAGGCTAAGGGACCCCAAATGAGACCACAATGGGGAAGCTCTAAAAGGGGAAGCAATCTTGAGAGAAAAAATTTAATCGCAAACACCATAGACAGTTGATAAGATAGCTTTTCTCACCTTGCAAGGATTAATGCTCTGTTACTTCAGTGACCTGGAAATCACAACTGATTATCTTAATTCTTGGCCATTTGATGTTCTTTGGAGGCATCCCGGCTGGTTCTTTTTAGAATAGTGACGTACACAAGAACTCACTTTGGCCCATGTAGAATGTGTGTTCCCCCAGTCATAGTTTGTCCTTCCACAAGCTCTAAAGAATGTAAGAATCAGTTCCTTCCACAGGTCACACTGTCCAGATCGCTGTAACCTAAAAGCTTGAATACGGTGACTCAGATGGTTTTCTTTCTACATTCTGGGGGTTGAAGTGATTATCTAATAACTACTCCTATTCTCCTGTTTACTAGGGTTCAGTTATCAACTGAATCTGAGCTAAATCTAATCTGAGCTAAATATTTATTAAGAATGGATTATACACATATCTTCAAAATAGATAGATGTCTTGATATCGAGGGGACCTGACCACAGGCATGCATTGTAGACCAAAAATGCATCTTACCAGATTCTGGCATGATTTACACAACACTAAAAGGATTTAAATAGGAAACCCATGTGGGGGAGAGGGAAGCCTGAAGGCACTTTACAAGACTCAGGCTCTTTGTTCATTAATTCAAAAAATGATTATTAACACCTATTATGGACCAGGCTAAGCCTGTATCATGTCAAGATGAGAAAATGAATAGGTCCAGACAGTTCCAGCTATCAGGGGTACACAGCTATGCAGATAATTCTCTTTGTATTCAATGTGTGAAATCAGAGGTTTTCTTCTAAGCTTTGTAAATTTATCTACTCACTTTTTACTAGAAAACAGTTCTTGACATTAGAATATCTTTCATCCCAGCTGGTCAAGGACCCTTAGAAGATAGCTGGACAAAGGAAGACTAGCATGGCTCATTCAGATTTGCTTTGATTCGGGGCTGCTCAATGATGCCAGGTAAAACTAACGGAGAATGAGAAAAGGCCAAGGGTAGGAGGGGGCTGGTATGAGCACCAGTGTAGGTTCCAGCCCTCCCTGCCAAGGCTATAAATACAAATGACCAATTTAACAGCATGAAAAGACCACCCTAAAGATCTATACCCAGGATCTAATCAGTTGTTCTGCGCCTTCTTTCAATTACAGGATCCCTGCCATGTTTATGGAGACTTTTAATGCGAGCATCACATTTTTGAAGGCCGTATCATTATGACCATGTTTGATCTGAGGGTGGGAAATCACGGGCTCACATAATGTCTGCACAAGGTCACGCTGAACAGAGCTGTAAACTGGAATCAATAAGAGCCTACCGTGGAAAAGAAAAACCACGTAAAGAATAGGGTTCAGATGCCGTGGAGATTGCAACTCTGAAAAGAGGTCCCATAAAAATGACTTTCGATTCTGCACAGGAAATGAAATTAGTTAAGATCAAGGACCAGAGTTGTGTCAAGTAACACTATTCTGAGACGGGAAGGATGATAAAAGACCCAAGGATGGACACATCATCTCCACTTGAGTGTGGCAACAGGATATGATTTACAAAGGAAAATTAATTCATCACGATGGTTAGAAGAACTGAGCTGCAGCTCAAATGAAAATTAGCCTAACCATGAATCAACTGAGTCACAACACGTGTGTGTGACTCCTCAGGCACAAAGAATGCAATTGCTTAAGACTTTGAGTGATAAGACCCTCTAGTAGAAAACGGGCTTTCCTACCAAATACTCAAGTACTGTGGAAGTACAGAAGCATCCTTCCTCAATTATGGTTATTATATTACACCCTGTGCTCAGGTACTCTGATATTTCAGGACCTTCTCTTTCTCCAGCCCCTCTCTGGGCTGTCTCATTCGTTCCTGTCACCCTCTCAAGTCTCACCCGGTGCTCTCCTATGAGGCCAATATTCTACCCGTGTGTCTCAAACGTTTATCCAATCAGCATGTGCAAATTTTGTCATTGTTTTCCATCCCAAATATGTCCTCCACGACAATGTCCAGCCAGTTATTTGAGCATGAGAAAGGATAATTACCCTTTTCTCCTCTGTTTTTGTACTTCCCCTAGGTTACCTAGTCCTGGAACTCCTACCAGCTTTATCAATGTGTTCCCCCTAGCTCTTTCTTATTTTTACGGGGATTGCTTTTGCTCAAGTTCTTAACCGTCCTTTGCCTGGACTGCTGTGGAAGAGCTCCACAGGCTGGCTTCCAGTCTCACTATTCCAACTCTTTTTTATGTTGTTCTTAGTTGTAATATATTTACTAACAACAACAAAAAGCAAAATGATCCCAACACACCAACATCAAAACAAACCAACCCAACAAAACCTTGTCACTCCCACCCACACTATTTTTCAAAGGCTCTTGGATGCCTCTAAGAGAAAGTTCGAATTCTTCAGCAAGTCATACTGTGACCCTCCTCTCCTTCTGGGTCTTGTGTTCCTTCCATGTGCCCTAGAGCCACACCAAGTCTCTTACCACTCCCCTAAAACACATCACGCCTTTCATCCTGAGATTTGCAGTGTTTTCCTCTACCTGGAATTCCCTTCATAACTTGCCTGCTGAGAATTCCTAATCTTCAGTGTCCTCATCGGTACAACGGGGTGATAAAAGTGTTTACTTCAGATGGTTGGATGAAGACTAAGGAAAATGATCGGCTCCCCATGGTGCCAGGCATATAGAAGCAACCACCAAACGTGAGCAATCATTGTCACCACTGTCAATGTCATCATCTTTGGTTTGGTTTTTTTTTTTTTCCACTCAGATCTGAACAAAAACTTCTCCTTTGCTCAAAGTCTTCTCTGACTTCCTGGAAGTGTCAGTCATTCCTCCTCTCTGAGCCTGTATGTCTAATTATAGCACTGCATTACATCCATTTAAAATTGATGGAATTTTTATATTTCATCACCACTGATACTGGGGTACATCTAATAATCTGACATGCCATGATTTAATTGGCAGCAATTTTTCTTTCTTAGTAGTACTTGGAATAATGGCATTTCTTATAAATGAATGGCGCCTCAGATGAGATACTATACTTAAACTGTATGATAAAACTTGATTATCTAGGATGGATGCATATTTATAGTAGACGGGAAATCCTACAGTTTCTATGAATCAGTGAATCATCTCCAAAAAAAAGGGACCACTACTTGGAACTCCATAGTAGCCAAGGGATATTGCATTGGGATACACTGCAACTTGGAAAGGCCCCCACCCCCTGAACCACAGAGGAGCAGCCTGATGGAGTAGCATGCTGTCACCTCCTTCAGTTAAGCACCCACGCCTGAGAGCCAAACGACGACCAGACCCAGAGCAAAAGTGGGGAGGGCTAGCTCATGATACTGCCTTCCAATAACCCAGGGTTCAAGTTGCAATGGTAGAGCAGTAACATGCAGAGGAGAATGAGGGGATGAGATGGGGGAGGCCAAGGGACAGTACTTCTAGACAGCCCTGTCCAACAGAAATATAATGCAAGCGACAGATACGATATTAAATGTTCTAGTAGCCATGCTTAAAAGTGAAAAGAAACAGGTTAACTAACATTAATAACATATTTTGCTCATTTAACCCAATATATTAAAAATGTTATTTTACCATGTAACCAATATAAAAAGCAGAAATGAAGTATTTTATATTTTCTTGGTTCTGCCTTCAAAATCCCGTGTGTGTTTGTTCTGCACAGCACACCTCAGTTTGGATTAGCCACATTTCAGCTGCTCAGTGGCTGTGTGTGGCTCATGCCTGCCCTACCGGGTAGCACAATTCTAGACTGTTCTTTGACCAGCTAAGTTCAGTAATGAGTCAGTAGTCACAGGTATTTCAACAGTGGCTCCTTTCACCACACAATACCTGGGAATGTTTCAGACTGACTTAAAATTTAAAATTCTTTATAGAATGGTAATTGTCCTTCGAATCCTTTTTGTGTCTCCTTTTGGTTAACTTGGTTTTAATCATAATTTGAGATTATTCCTATGTCCTTTCCATCTTCCTTTCACTCTGTTGGGTAAAGGAGAGGTGACTCCTTTATTCAATTGTAGACTTTTCCCCAATAGGACAGTCCTTAGGGGAGGGATGTATACAAGGACCATACACAAGGAGTATATGATTCATTTTAGGAGTCCCAGTGTCTATCACAGTGCCTGATACATAGCAGGCTCTGAAGAAATATCTTTGAATATACATTAAAAGGTGAACTGAGCTTGAGAATAGTGGTTCTCTACCTGGGCTGCACCCTGGAATCACCAGGGGAATAAGGAAAAATGGTGATGCCTGGACCCACACTCAGAGATGCTGGTGGTAGGTCTGGAATTTGGTGGAGGTGTTGAAATCTTAAAAAAAATCTCCCCCAGGTGACTCTAGTGTGTGGCCAGGGCTGAGAACCACTGATCTAGGGCTTTCTCAGGACAGCTTACTGGGGCCACATCCCTGCCTCTGGGACACGAAGTCCAGTTTGCCTCAACTTCAATTACCTCTTCTCAGAAGAGATCAACAATTTTTTGGAAACCTTGTAGAGAAGTTTACACGTAACTCCAAACAGTGTTCTATAAATGCCTTTTCCAAGGCATGGAAGAGGAATTTCAATGTTCTAAATCTATTCATACTTATCTTTTTTTTCCCACAAAAAGAATAAAGTTCACAATACAGGTGTTTTAAAATGCTGAAAGAGAAAGGATTACAAGGCCATTACAGCATAAGGCAGATAGTACCCAGATAGACACATTGCAGAATTTCCTAGATATAGAACAATAGCAATTAAAAATAGAAATGGAATCTAATTACACATGAGCCTAATTTCAAGTTAGTTATACATATCTCAGAAGTATAAATTGGGGGGTCAGCAAAGGGAAATACTTCATGCTGTTCTTCAGGCCATCTTGGTTATATTTATAGGACATAATCATAAAGCAATCCATCTAGTTTAATAAGTCATACACAGAGCCCACCTAATTTTAGTCACAGACCCCGTAAGTGCTGGTATCACTGTGTGCTCTCTAAATGATACCTTGCCTGATGACGTTACTTCCGTTACTTCCATCGTATCTGAAGTTCAGCCGTGGCCAAGGTTGAACTGTGAGCTCTGCCTCAACACAAATGAGCCCTCATCCAGGACGGGGGAGCAGTGATCTCTGCACCAAGGGACCAGCTGGAATGAAGTTCCTCTGACTCACTGACTGACAATTTCCCCGCCAACTCCCAAGGTGCCTTGGCCATACTTTATGGACTTACCCTGCTTAATAATCTTTGGTTGATGGTGTGGTATCATGTGGCCTTATTAACAAATAAAAACAGCATGTTGATATACCCCCAAAGACTCCTATGTGCATTTCCTCTGACTTACTAGCAAAAACAGAAGAGCCCTCTGACTACCCAACACTTCTTTTCCCCTTTATTGAGATGTAATTGACATATAATATTGTATTAGTTTCAGGTGTACAACATAATGGTTCAATATATGTATATATATTGTGAACTGGCCATCACAATAAGTCTAGTTAACATCCGTCACCATGAACAGTTAAACAAATTTTTTCTCTTGGGATGAGAACTTTTAAGATCTACTCTCTTAGCAACCTTCAAATACACAATACAGTATTGTTAACTAGCGTCACCAGCCTGTATATAACATCCCCATGACTTATTTATCTTATACCTAGAAATTGTGACCCACATTTATTTTTGTTTCACATCTTAGACTCAAGTTGAGAAATCAGGATAGGAAATATCCAAAAGGCATTAAATATTCACGTTCACTACCAGCGATCAACAATAGTTCCCTATTCCTGCCAAAACCATGGAGGAAGGAACAAAACTTGGTAAGATTTTCAAATAAGTACTGGGTCTCCTGCATATCACTTCCATCTGCGAACCCCATGGCGCTGATGGGTGCCAAGTGACTGGATGTGTGACATTCACCTGGCCCCAATTTTCCTTTCTGAAAAGGAATAGAAAATGCAACACAAGTTTCCCAGTTGCTATACTCGTAAAGCCAGAAAAGCACCGTCCGCCTGCACAACTGTACATGCCTTGTATGGACGTCGCCTGTCAGTTAACATGCACCGAGGATCCCCTTGGGATCCATGAAAAGACAAAGGGAAAGCCTTCCCTCACACAATTTACAAGAGCAGGAGTAATGTTGAAGGATTTAAAATATGAAAGCAGATTTGAAAGGTGATTTAAAGGCTGCAGGACAACTCCATCCACCCTGAGTGCACATCCGCCCTGGGAAGATGGGCTGATGGAAGCACTGGAGCTGCCGGTGCTCAGACAGGATGCACGTGGGTGGGTCTCAGAGAAAGATTGGGGAAGGAAGGGCGTTTCAGAGTGTCCCGCACATACAGCTGACACGGCTCCTACCTTTCTGGAAGAACTCTTCAAGTCTGTCCTTGAACGGCTGCAGATACTCCTTCGGCGACTCCTTACACACCACCGCCATCTGCTTCTCACTTGCTGTGAAGAGAAGGTGGCCATTAGACTTTCTCAAGGACTCGGATTTGCTGAACTTGTGCTCTGTGCTCTGCACTTGGGTATTAACAGTGCAAAATTCTTAACAATCGCCGGTTACCCAAATTACAGGAGAAAAAGCAAAAACAAAGAAAAATAATTAGCTCACTCTACACTTTTTTTTTTAAGAATAGGGAAATGCATCACCTCGAACTATTTTTTTTTTTTTTTTTTTAAGAGCAGCAAAACCTCTGACTTGGGACAGGTAAGTTACGCTGCTTTGGGTCTCTCAAAAATAAAGAGAGGCAAAAACTACCTAGGGACTAGTCCTAGGGAATTAAAGGCTCAGACCCTCTTCAGACTCATACTCAAAAAGTAGAGATTGAAACAGATTTTGCAGGAATTCCAGGGCCTGGAACCACCAAACTGGTGATTCCTCAAGGTGACACCTACGTCCCAGCATGAGAACTAACTCCAGGTTAGAGAGGACTGAATCTCTCTCCACTCCTGTTCATCTACCCTTCCCAGTAATACTCCATTAACACATGTGAAATCAATTTATGTGATTAACTTCAGACAGAATACCTAGAATTTACAATCGGTTGCTTTTTTGATAATCAAGACCCCTCAACTTAGTTCTCACTTGGTGATATGGAAACCACAATAATCCACAGTTCACCATCACAAAAGGCAAGACGCATTTCCCTGAGGTTTCTGCATGTCTGTGCCAGAGGCAGCAATGCACTGGGGAAAGAAACGCTCCGTTTCTCCAAAGCTAGAACTGAATCGTGATCACTTCTGCTCATTGATCATGGCTAGAAGTTACAGACATGTCTTTGTCGAAGAGAATATATTAAAGCACTGTATTTTCACCATACAGAAATCATGACACCTGCTTCAAAAAATAAAGGTATATTCCTGAAGGTATTTACATAAGCAAAAGGTAAGGCAGTTTGGAAGAAGACCGTTAGAAAGGATGCCTTAATTTATGTTGGGAAATTCGTATACAAGAACTTTGTGTTATAGTAACTACTATATATAAAATAGATAAACAAGGTCCCACTGTAGAGCACAGGGAACTATATTCAATACCTTGCAACAGTCTATAATGAAAAAGAATATGAAAAGGAATATATGTATACCTGAATCACTAGGCTGTACATCAGAAATTAAAACAACGCTGTAAGTCGACTATACTTCAATTAAAAAAAAAAGAAAAGCAAAAAGAACTTGGTGTTTTCAAAACTAGCATTCCTGAATGTTTACTATGTAGGCAATCCACAGGCCCGTCAGCCCTGAAGCACAGAAAATGCCAAAGAGGTCACTTAAGGGTCCCTCGAAAAGACAGTTTTTCTTGTGGTATTGCCAGCTGGATTGCTGGAATCCTAGCTAACTCTGGGAGACAGTCAACTGTGTTGAAGATGAAAGCATGATGTGAGGAAACTCTGGCAAGCTACGTTCTCAGAATGCGCTACCAGGATTCCTGCCTGGGACCATGAGGCAGATCACAGGACACCAGGGTCTAAGTTCGGGCTCTTCCTATCGACGCTGTTACTTTCTTAAAATTTTTGATACTCTCTTTTGAATATCTGTGATTAGCTATTCTGATAAGCATTCCAGTGCTGTCTAGGAAACCCTGTCCATTGGGATGCAAAGATTTTCTTTCTCCCTTCCCTGCCCTTGCCCTTCCCCTTCCTTCCTACCTTCCTTCCTTCTTTCCTTCCTTCCTTCTTTCTTTTTCTTTCCCTTCGTTTCCTTCCCTTCCTTTCTTTCTTTTTTTAATGATCTATTTGACTTGGAACAAATTCCTTAAAATCAGCCAAACCTTCATTTCAAAACATTCCTTTTCCCCCCTTACATTTTCACCTTTATTTGTCAGTGTATCTGTCCTCTCTCCAATGACTACTAATAATTGTCTACTATTATCGGATTTCCCTTTACCTCTTTCCTAGGAGATGGGCCTGGGCCAAATGATAAGCACCCACTTTTCACCACTATTCTACTCTCCAAGTGGTGACTTCAGGCTACAGTGGTATCAGAGAGGTGGGGGGACAGAGCAGACGGAACTGGAATGTGTCCTGCAGGCAGGATGAACAGGGCTGGCTGACGACACAGTCCAGGTAAGGTTGAGGGTGAGGGGGCACATGCGTGGCTGGACGTGCCATTTACCGAGATGGGGAAGGGTGGAAAGTACTGTTTTATTGCTCTGTTTGAAGGGAGAAGAGGTCAAAAGCTAACTCTGAAACTTGTTCATTGTTCTCCGGTCACTGTAATTATAAGACAAGACCATCCACTAAAAACAATGGGGGAAAGGTACAAAAGAAAGATGAAACTATTAATGGGTTCTCGTTGCTAATTCAACTAAATTTAAACTCCCAGGCCTGAGATTTAAGGCCTTTTCCATTATGGTACCATTCTATTATTCAGCTCTATTTTCCACATGTATTTGCCCAATGAAACCAAAATTATGCAGTGTTTCCAAATTAATATCAACAAGTGCTCCCAATTCCATGCCTTCAGTCAGGTGGTTCTCTGCCTATTCTGCTCTCATCCCATACCTTCCACTGCATTTGACAAAGTCCTGTTCATCCTAAAAAACCTTCTCTGAGATGCTGCTACCATCATAAAGCCTTTCCAATCCAAAGTTTTTGCATCTTTCAAATATATACCTTCCAAAGAGCACTTATGTTTTGCTTTTAATTATATTTGTGTATTTATCTTAATCCCTCTGAATCATCATGCAGGTTTATTTGCTCATCCCCAAGTTTTTCCAGAGAGCACCATGCATAGCTGGCTAAAGCACCAGATCTCCTCACCCTAACTAGATTCTTACATGGAGGAAGGCAGAAAAGAATTAGCAATGTTGACCCAGACTCAGAGTGGGCTTTCGAGCAGTGCAATATGACCTCCACGTCTCTCCATTCTTTGCCTTCCTTCCCAGGAGAGGTACACCAAGGGGTCCCAGTCTCTCTACTCTGCAAACACTGTGACTGTCCCAAGCCGGTTTGAAAGGGCCCAGTGTATTTTAAAGACCCTCCACATCCCAACCAAAAAAAAAAAAAAAAAAAAAAAAAAATCCACCACTTCAATCTGTAAGCCATAAGCAAGGGTAGCAAAGATGATTCTCCTGATTGAGTAGTTCTGAGGGCAGGCCTAGAAACAGGAGACGGGTCAGACACCCTTTGGAAGAGGTCTGCTTTCAAGAACTAGCATTTTTCCAAGAACTTTCATGACAACGTAAACTTTTCTGATGATTTCCAGCCGAATCTGAAAACACAGGTAGCCACATTTAGTCTCACAATACAAATTAGGAGAGTCTTTTGAACCCCTTAACTAGCCCTCTACCACATTCCAGTTCCAACAATTCCATTCCACTTATAGAGCACTATGTTTCATGAACACAAATAATAGATGCTGAGGCATGCCTGCATTTTGGTAAGAACACATAAGGGAACTTCTTCAAAGTTTCTTCTCCCTAGCCAAAGCAAAGCCCAAGGCAGAGCTTCTTTTCCCAATTACATAAGCGAAATCTCCACCTCTGCCTGAGTTACAGGGGTTGATCATTGTGGCTCCCCCTTTGTCCTGGCTGTGCGGACAGAGCCCCTGGGCTCCACCAAACTGCTCAGATTTAATGCCACATAATGCTGTGGTAAAGGGCTCGTGGATGGATCGAGACCTACCTGAGCGCAGGTGGGCTGTGGCTTTTCTCATTTGCCAAACCCCTCCATGATCATAGGCATATGAGAATTTAGTGAGATAATGCATGTAAAGCAGTCTGCAGAATGCCTGGCACTAGCAAGTGGCCTCATATATATTATTTGTTGCTTTTATGACTTTGTAAAATTGGTTGGGAAACATGTCACAGCCAGCAGAGCAAGAAAGTCATGGCCAGGGATTATGTGCTACAAATTCTACGCACTATATTTATGCAAATACACCCCAGTGCAAATCTCCTGTTTGGAACAAAGAGATAATAATGATTTTTGTTCCCTTGCTGAAGTTCTACCACCCACGGTGAGAATTCACAGAGAAACTCCTGGGGAAAGACGAAGCAAACTGTGAGGCAAGTGCTCTTGGCCTCTGAGCCTCACGGTTTTGAACTAAGAAACACTGGAACCAGTGCAAACCAGGGGGAGAGCAGCTCCCCTGCTGTGCCCTGAGGTCTGCTCCGCACCCCAAAGGGCCCAGTCTCCCACGTGGCCTGTTAGAATTAAACTTCTCCCCACGATCAAAGCAGAGGGCTGCCCTCCGATTGTCTCGGCACAGTTGCACACTTGGTGGCCAGGCAGCTTGCCCACTCCGACTTACTCACTTGGCTTAGCCAGGATGCATTCGAGCAGACAAATGGGAGACCTGAAGACTCATTAACGATGACACTGGAGACCGGCAGTGCATAAAGGAGACAGGTCACTGACAAATCCCCAGTGTCATTTATTGTCCAACCAGAAGACACATACACGGTATTGCTAGACCACCAAGGTTGCCCCAGACACAGGCAAAAAAAGCCAAGACGAAGCCAAAGGCACTTCAGACTCTCTCTCTTCTTTTTCTATTATATTTGACACATTAAAATATATACTAATTCCTGAAGTTGGTTACTAGTAAGTGATCATTGTGAGAGATGAAATATTGAAAACCAATACATAATAAGATGATCGACACTAAATTGAGAGTATTTTCATTTAAAGGTTAAGTGCTTGTGAAGCACTTAAAATATAAATATAAAATAAAGCACGTAAAAGATAGCCAATATTTTATAATAATTACAAATGGAGTATAACCTTTAAAAATTCTGCATCACTATGTTGTACATTTGAAACATGTAATATGGTACATTGTCTATATCTCCATTGAAGTTAATAAAATAGGTTAAGTGCTTGTGAAGCATTTTAGAGGAAGGAAAGATACAGCTTTGAATGTTTTAAGATTAGACTCTAAAGGGGGTTGTCTGTTTTTTTGTTGTTGTTGTTTTTTGGTTTTTTGGTTTCTGACCCCTAAGAATAAGGAATAAAGTTTTCTTAGTCATTTAAAAAGCATGGGTAGGTTAGAAGGATATAGAGGCAAGATCCAGATATAATTCATTAAAATCTAGTACACGCTTAATGATTTTAACAGATCAAATGATATGGGCATTTTAAAGGAAAACACAGTACATGTCTCTCTGTATTATTTGAAGGACATAAGGACTTAGTAATGAAGTCAGAATACATTTTTAGGGAAAAGGGAAGATTTACCTAGGCTCTGCTTTTTCAAACTGGAATTCTCTCTTTTCTCCTCTCTGCTTCCCTAATTCCTACTCCCTCCGTGGTTCTGTGCCAGTACTGCCTGCTCCTCAGTTTTATAAGATCTCTGTCCTTTCCAGGAGCTCCATGCCCAAAAGACCATCAAAGAGGACTGCTAAAACCCCATAAAGAACTGACAGACTATGAACCACTATACTCAAATAAGTGGACAACCTAGAAGAAATGGACAAATTGCAAGAAGTATATACTCTCCCAAAATGGAACCAGGAAGAAATAGAAAATATGAACATACCAATTACCAGTAACGAAATTGAATCTGTAATAATAATGATAATAATAATGATAATTAATAATACTAATAATAAACCTCCCAACAAACAGAAGTTTAGGACCAAATGCTTCACAGGTGAATTCTACCAAACATTTAGAGAAGAGCTAAAACCCATCCTTCTCTAACTATTCCAAAAAATTGCAGAGGAAGGAGTGCTTCCAAACTCATTCTCTGAGGCCAGCATCATTTTGATAACAAAGTCAGATAAATGTATCACATAAAAAGGGAAATTACAAGTCAGTATCGCTGATGAACGCAGTTGCAAAAATCCTCAACAAAATATCAGCAAACTGAATCCAACAACACATCAAAAGGATCATATACCACGATCAAGTGGGATTTATTCCAGGGATAGAAGGATTTTTTTCAATATCCACAAACTGATCAATATGATATGTCACATTAACAAACCAAAGAATAAAAACTATATCATTATCTCAAAAGATGCAGAAAAAGCTTTTGACAATATTCAACATCCATTTATGATTAAACCTCTCCAGAAATTTGGTTTAGAGGGAACATAACTCAATATAATAAAGTCCATATATGACCAGCTTACAGCTAACATCACATTCAATAGTGAAAAGCTGAAAGTACTTCTTCTAAGATCAGGAAGAAAACTAAAATGCTTACCCTCAACACTTTTATTCAACACCATATTAGAAGTCCTACCCACAGCAATCAGACAAGAAAAAAGAAATAGATGAAATCCAAATTGTAAAAGAGTAAGTAAAACTATCACTGTTTGCAGATGACATGATATTCTACACAGAAAATCCTAAGGATTCCACCAGAAAACCACTAGGGCTCATCAATGAATGTGGCAAAGTTTCAAGGAATAAAATTAATATACAGAAATCCATTGCATTTCTATACACCATCAATGAACTCTCAAAGAGAGAAAATAAGGGGAAAATTTCATTTACAGTCACATCAAAAAGAATAAAATACCTAGGAATAAACCCACTTAAGGAGGTAAAAGACCTGTACTGGGAAAACTAATAAGATACTGATGAAAGAAATTGAAGAGATGGAAAGATACACAATGTTCATGGATTGGAAGAATCAATATTGTTAAAATGACCATACTACCCAAGGCAATCTAGAGACTCAATGCAATCCCTATCAAAATACCAATGGCATTTTTCACAGAACTAGAATAATTTTAAAATTTGTATGGAAACATGAACTATCCTGAATAGCCAAAACAATCTTTAGAACGAACAGAGCTAGAAGGATCAAACTCTCTGACTTCAGACTGTACTACAAAACTACAGTAACCAAAACAGTATGGTACTGGCACAGAAACAGACACACTGATCAAAGGAATTTAACAGAGGGCCCATAAATAAGCCATGAACTTATGGTCAATTAATCTATGACGAAGGAGGCAAGAATATCCAATGGAGAAAGGACAGTATCTTCAATAAGTGGTGCTGGGAAACTGGACAGCTACACATAAAAGAATGAAACTAGAACATTCTCTAACATCATATATGAAAATAAACTAAACATGGATTAAAGACCTAAGCTTAAGACTAGAAACCATAAAACTCCTAGAAGAAAACATAGGTTAAACACTCTTTGACATTAATTCTAGCAATAAATTTTGGGGGAGAATCTGTCTCCTAAAGCAAAGGCATTAAAAGCAAAAATAAACAAATGGGACCTAATTAAATTTAAAAGCTTTTGCACAAAGGAAATCACTGACAAAACAAAAAGACAACCTATTGAATGGGAGAAAATATTTGCAAATGATATGATCAGTAAAGGGTTACTGTCTAAAATATATAAACAGCTCATACAATATCAAAAAACCAAACTACTCATTTAAAAAAATGGGCAGATCTGAACAGACATTTTTCCAAAGAAGACATGCAGATGGCCAACAGGCACATGAAAAGATGTTCAACGTTGTTAATCAATAGAGAAAAGCAAATTAAAACCACAATGAGTTATTACCTCACACATGTCAGAACGGCTATCATATAAAAGAACACAAAGAACAAATGTTGGTGAGGATGTAGAGAAAAGGGAATGTAAGTTGGTGCAGCCGCTGTGCAAAACAGCATGAAGGTTTCCAAAAGAACTAAAAATACAACTACATATGACCCAGCAAGTCCACTTCTGGCTACATACACTAAAGAAACAAAAACACTAATTTGAAAAGATACAGGTAACATAAACAGCAGCATTATTTACAACTGCCAAGGTACGAAAGCAACCTAAGTGTCCATCAAAAGATGACTGGATAAAGAAGATGTGAGATACACACACACATATACACACAATGGAATACTACACAGCCATAAAAAGAAAGTAGTTTTGAAATTTTGCCATTTGCAACAACAAGGATGGACTTGAAGGGTATTGTTGCTAAGTGAAATAAGTCAGATGGAGAAAGACAAATACTGTATGATAACATTTATATGTGGCATCTAAAAAATAAAAGTAGTGAATATAACAAAAAAGAGATTCACAGATACAGAAAACTAATGGTTATCAGTGGGGAGAGGCAAGCAGGGAGGGGCAAGAAAGGGATAAGGGGTTAAGAGGTACAAACTCCACGAATAAAATAAATAAGCTACAAATATATATGGCACAGCACAGGGAATATAGCCAATATTTTATAATAACTATCAATGGAATATAACCTTTAAAAATTGTGAATCACTATGTTGTATATCTGAAACTTACACAATATTGTACATCAACTATATCTCAATTAAAGAAAGTGAAAAAAAAACAACTGAGACGCTAAAGCAAATACATGTGTTTTATCAATGGGGTTTACATGAGAGATACAAATTGGGGTTAAATTATAAAGGGCAGAGAATGCTGGGTGAAGAAGTTTACTCTAAAGAAATTCATTCTATAAATACATCAATTCCCCAAACAGCCACTGCATTCCAACTATGTGACACAAACTACTCAGTGCTGGGGATGTATCAGTGGAAAAAAAGACTAAAATCTCTGCCCTCAGATATTATAGTGAATAGGTCACCGACAAACATGTCTTAATGGGAAGGGCACATAGTAATTACTGTTTCTAGTAATTTGCACAGCATGCAAACATGTGAATTATTTCTTTTCATACTGTACTTCACGGGTTCTCTTCAGGAATAGCAGGACAGGACAGGGTCCTTCCTAGTGCTTTGCACATTAAGCAACACACACATACACAGAGCTTTAAGTTTTCTACCTCAAAACAAAACTTTTACCAAAATAAATTTTTTTTTTTTTTAATTCTCAAGTCAAAATAGCAGTGTGAGTGCAATGAACCTACATAATGTTTTTTTCTGGTCCTGGCCTTGAACTGAATGGTTAGGGGCTTACATTAAATACAATGTATTAAAAGAGTAAAATAAAAACAGCTTTTAGCTAGCTGCAATTCAAAGACTTCTATGGAGGGGGGAAATCATACATAAAACCAGTAAAATATTAGGAATTTTAAAAATTTGCATGTTAGATGTTTGGCATAAATGAGAATGCTATTTTGTGGCTATTTTCTAAATATTCTTTTTTTTTTTAAGGCTACATAAAGGAAGATTCCAACTTGATTTAAGTCAAAAACAAATGACAAAAGGTTTTAATAAAAAGTGCCTAGTTTATGTTCTTGAGCTGTGATGCTGGATACGGGGTGGGGGGAGTGCATTTATGGCTTCGCATGGTAGGGGAGTGAGGGTGTTAGAGGAGATTCTGGTGCTGGGGTGAGGTGTGGGACAAACAGAAAATCTATTCTAAAAGAGAATTCTGTATAGATTAGATTTCAAAGGGAATTAACCACTAGCCTCATTTTCTGCTAAAGAGCTCCCGAAAGCCCAAGTATCTGGGCTCGAATCAGACAACTCTCAGCACTAATGACCCTTGTGTGGGCAACTTATACATAATTAAAGGTGTCTTCTTTCTTTGTCCTTCGTCTGGGGATTCAGTTGATATGATTAACATGTCCAAATTATTCTTCCTAGTGACTCTCTGCACCCAAAGGCAAAAATCTGTATCCAAAACAGTCAAAAACTTCAATGGGCAACTGGGTATTTGGAGTGAAAATACAGACCTTAGACATATGGGCCTGGGTCAGAATGTTATCTCTGAATAAGGCAGACGCATAGATGGACTTATACATACTAGTGCTACTTTGTATCTGTTACATGCACGGCGCCTACGCCTCAAAAGTCAATTAGAGGTAGGGAGGGTATGCTCAGTGGTAGAGTGTGTGCTTAGCATGCACAAGGTCCTGGGATCAATCCCCAGCACCTCCATTAAAAAATGAACAAACAAACAAACCTAATCACCTCCCTCTCAGCAAAACAAACAAACAAACAAAAAACAACATTCAAAAAGAGTTAATTAGAACATTACGCTAAGTGAAAGAAGCTAGTCACAAAGGACCACATGCTGTATGACTCCATTTATATGACATGCTAAGAAAAGGCAAATCTGTAAGATTAAAAAGTAGGTTATGGTCACCCAGGACTGGAGGAAGGAGGGACAGAGAAACCATCTGGGGCTGGGGGGTGATGGCTAAGAGGTATGGGGCTTCTTCTTGGGGAAATAAAAATTTTATAAAATGAATTGCGGTGATGGATGCACAAATCAGTGAATTTAACAAAAATCACTGAACTGAACTCTTTAAAAGGCTGAATTATATGAATGTGCTTGTATCTCAATAAAGCTGCTTTAAAAAAGCTAATTAGGAATTGTGAGCCTTACCTGGAACTATGATGAGCAGATAAGTAAAGAATACCCTATCTGTGCTGCTTTTATAAGGTAGAGTGATTTTTCGAATATTAGGTGCAGTGAAGTCTTCATTATATCAGGTGCAGTATTTATTAAATGTATCTGAAGTGGCAAATGAGGTTGGAATATATATTTACTTGAGAAATCAAACACATTCGTCTTCAAAAGGTACCAATAAATGTTGTCAAAATAAAAGACCTAGTAAACAAATAATTGGATTTAAAGGAAATACAAGCAAGGCACTTAAAGAATTTGTGAACTTTTAATAAATTAAAACAAGAGCTTTGGCATATTTTTAATTGTGGAAAATAGCTATATATATTATAATATAAAATATATACACATACAGATCGACAATACACTAGAAAATTTTCCTCTTCGAACTACTCTTAAACTAAAGATACATTTATTTATTCTTAGTTTTCCATCCTCTTTATTGGCTTAGAAAGTTATTTAATACCTCTCTGACTCTTAGTTTCCTGATAAATAAAATTTCATTAGGACTAAATGAAACGCACATGAAAAAGCACTTTGTATACTGAGCAGTAAAATGCTATCCAAAATATTCTTCATCCATTTAAAATATTCAAACAGTGCTAAGCCCAGCCAGATAACATTATTACACATGGCTTTATTCTTTCCGTTTCCAAGAACAACGAAACAATAACAACCCCACAAATTCTTTGAACAAGTTGACTTTCCTAATATTTATGTGTTTAGTAAACAACAAATGACTGTTATAAATAGTCTAATCTCTTTCACAGCCAAACCGTCTTTTAAAAATGGCCCCACTCTCACTTTTTCTGTTTCTCATTCACACTTAATCCCAGACCCATTGAAATTTATTTCACCCCCTTTATGACACCCCAAAAAAACCACCCTAAAGTCACCAATGAACCCATCCTATTGTCACTGCCTTCTTTTTTTTTTTTTTTAAATCTCATTTGAGTTCACTGCCCAGCAGGATTCCACTCTGTTGACCACTTTCCCTTCCTAAAACACTCTGTCCCTTAGCTCTGTGTCCTGCGTTCCTGGCTTTCCTCCTACTTCTGACTGCTCTGTGTCCTCTGCAGCCTCATCCCTCTCCTCTCATGCTCCTCTCTCTCTCTCCGGACGATAGCCAAGTAAACACGTTGGTAACCATCTCTAGGACTGTAACTACTATGTTTACGCGTCTCGCCCAGTTTTGCCTCCAAAAGAGCTTTTGAATGCACCACTCCCACCAGACTGCTGAGGTACCTTTAAACCTGTACGTGCTACGTCCACCCCTGCCTCCCTCTGAGCTGTCCTCCACACTGGAGTCAAACTGACCTTTATAAAAGACACATGGGATTATGCCAGTCCTCTGCTTCAGCCCACCAGCCGCTTCCATCGCTTCTAGAGACTGATGCTTGCAAGGCCCTGCCGGTGGGGGGAGGGCTCCTGCCTGCCTGCCTGCCTGCCTGCCTAGCCTCACTGCATCCCCTCTGCCACTCTGTGCTACAGCCACAGTGGCCCTCCCTCAGTTCCTTAAACACCATCAGTTCCCTCCCATCACCAGAGTGTTGTTTTTTTGGGTTTTTTTTTTTTTCTTTTTTTGGCCAGTGACTCTCTTCCATTCCCTGTAACCAGGGCCTGATTAGTGGTTAAGGATCATTTTCATCTCAGCTCAAAGGTCACTTCATTGGGATTTCTATTTGACCCCCACTCTATACCAACGAGGTCCCCTCTGTTACACAGTCTCACAGCATGGCATACCTCCCCTTTGCAATTATCCTAGAATTTTCATGATTATTTGATTGTCTTCCCCATTAGGCAGAAGCAGGGCATTCCACTTACTGCTCTATCTCTGGCATCTAGTGTAACGTCAGCCCATACCAGACACTCAATAGATATTTGCTAAATAAATGAGTAACCTACCAAATGAACAAAGTTATATACATGCAGTACAGACATTAGTGCCCTGACATAATTTGTCTGCAGTAGACACATACACAGACACATGAAAATATGTCTTTATATGTATAATGTATGTAGATAGATGCAGGGGCTGGAAAAACACATGTAGACCAAATACCAAATCGTTTTCACTCACATTCATTCATTTGGATATGAAATACACATTTTTAAAAAAAAATCTCAAAATCTAGATGCAGACTACTTGGAAGGGGACTAGTCATGATTGGAAACAAAAATCTTTGATAAATTCTTGGAGTAGTCACGCATCCCAAGATCTCCAGATGAGGGCTTAGGAATATTCTGGCTTCAGGGAAATGGGATGTTGTCTTTCACAACAGAGGAAGCGGAGTTTGGATCTCTTTCAGGAGAGACGGATACAGACAGTTACGGGTAGGAAGAGAGAAACAACTGAACTGGAGAAGTCTGGCCTCTGGGGCATCCCCACAGCTGTGGCAAAGCCTCCTGAACTCCCAGGGCTTGCTGCTGTGAGTGAGTGTGGCCTGTGAATAATGAAGAAGGGGCTGAATTTTTTACACCAAGTTTGGACCTAGTACAGAACAAAGACACCTCACACGGAGGCAGAGGTGCCCCCATGTATCCCTCTGATCCCCTTCCCCTGAAATCCTACAAACATCTTTGTTTTTCCACAGAGGAGGGATTTTGGAGTGAGCAGCTCTTAGATCACAGGAGACAGGGTGCTTTCTAGCCCTACGATGCATATTTACAGGTTATACAAACACTCATACGCTCAACATATTGAGTATCTGCACCATGCCACTGTGCTAAATGCTGGAGACAAATATTTAACTAGACATATCGGTCGCCTCTCCTCTAAAAATGTTCATGAGAGTCTAAACACTGAGAAATCAACGCGTTGTAACGCAGTGCAGTGTCACGGGATGCGGGCTAGGAGCTTCCAAATCGGACTGGAACTGAGAGGTGGTGGCCAAGGAAGATTCTCCAAAAGAGGTGACTTACAAGTTGAATTGCAAAGGTCCAGGAGGAGTCAGCCAGCCGGACAGCCAGCCAACCAAGGAGCATGAAGGAAGAGGGAAGTAGTTTCAGAAACAGGAAATAGCAGGAGTAAAAGTAAAGCATTACAGCAACGCGTGGGTCTCTGGGGACAGGTTCAATGGTAAAAGCACAACTGGACCTCAGAGGCATAGATCTTCTCTCCTTCCCTGATCTCTAGTGTCTTGTGTCTAGATTTTGATTCAAACAAACTGGATGGAAAGGAACTGGAGCCACCTTGATTAGGAAAAGAAGGGTAGAAAGTGCCATAGAAAGTGAAGGCTTGTAATTTTGCATAAAGTCATCAGATGAAAAGTCTCACTGTGAAGACATCTGACAAGAGACTTGAGCAGCGTAACAGAGGGAGCCATGAGCAAGCGTGAGGAGATAAAATCGCAAGTGCAATTTAGAACATGTTAGGTTTGAGATGTCAGATAGACACCCATATTATATATAAAAGTCTGCAGTCCAGGACGCAAGGCTGGGATAGAAATACACACCAGGAAGTCACGGGCATAAACCTAGTATTTAAAGTCAAGGAAATAGATGAACTGCAGGAGAAAGAAAGGAGCCAAAGAAGAGGAGAGGTTGCATGCTTGCAAGCAGTGGAGGAGGGATCAGCAAGGGATGGAGAATGAGCAGGAGAGTAGAAAATCAGGAGTGCGGAGCCACGTGATCTGAGAGGAAACCGGGACTGCAAGAAAGAAAGAGCAGTCAGCTCTGCGCAATACTGTTGAAAGGTCGAGTCAAAGACAGAGAAGTGACCGCTGGTTCTAGCAACAGGGAGGTCACTGGTCATCTCAGAAGCAGTTTCAGGGAGTGACGGGTGGAGGTAGGAAGCGAAATTAGAGAGGGGTGAGGTCAGTGAAGACAGATTTCTATAGCCACTAGTTTAAGAAATTTAAGCTAGAGAAAAAGAGGGCAAAATGAGGAAAATCCTTCCATCCAAGAAGATAGTCCCCAGGGCTACTCTGATCAAGAGTGGGTGCCCCTTTCCCCAGGGAAATGCTGTGTAAAAATAAACCCCCCCAGGAAGCTTGAGCCCAAGGGAATCCCATGGTGCTGAGTCACTTCACAGAGGGAGGCTGCCCCAGATCAAATTTACCTTAACGTCCCATGATCATGAGTACTCTCCATGAAAAAATTTAAGCAGAAGTGACAAGGCCAAGTGAGGACATGCCAAACAACATGCTTTAGGACTTTTGGAAAGACTTGTGAAGCTGGGCCACTGACTACAGCCTTTGCACGGAATTGTCTACGGCCCTATTCAAAGGGACCTCCTATCAAACATCACAGCCGAGTCAGAATTTCCACTGTGGTGATTATGCGGTTCTAGATGCTGCCTTGGCCTGTGAGGCATTAGCATGAAAAATCCTCATTAATCACCTACCCATGACTGGGCCTAAATATAGATGCATGGGGCATGCTTTGATTTATAGAGTGTTAAGTGATCCATTCATTTATTTAAAAGTATCCTTTTCCCACAGTCCCCGTGAAAGTCGCCACCATTAGAAGCCTTCCCTTGAACCAAAGATGGTAACTCCAGAAGATCTCTTTATATATACATAAACTGAAAAAGAAAACATTATCAAACAAGGATTCGTTAACGGTGTACTATACATTTATTTCTCAGAAGGGTTTGGAGAAGGCAGATTTCCAACAGTAAACAGGGAAGTTGCCTTATAATGGAAGAAAAAGGCGTGATCAGCAAGGTTCTGATCTCTAAGTAGAGGGTCTAACAGACAGCCATAGGCAGGCAGCACCAAACATGAAATTTCTGAGCATCTGAAGAGGAAGGGGACTCGTCTGAGGCAGGAGAGCAGCAATGAACTCCGACAAAGTATTATGAAGGTAACACATAAAGAAACACAAAACACATTTACAAAAAGAACAGTAGGGAAAAAAAATCACTCATGGTACCATGACTACAACAGTCACTATTTAATACTTTGGTACATTTTTTTTTTTTTAAGTGTCTTAGCCTCTGTATCACACAGCCCTCTCCTCCACAATTTTATAGAGGTTGTCTTTATATGTTATTTTATATACTTTTATTTGATAGAGACATTTATGTACCTTTATTCTATTAAACATATCACGCACACTTTCTCATATTATTTCACAAAATTCACAAGCACTGTGTTTAACGATCATATAAAATTTCATCAAGTGTATGTGCCCTAGTTCATTTAACAATTCCCCAGCCGCTGAATACTAAATTCCTTTCTACTTTACGCTTATAGTGAATTATTCAGGCTTAAGTAACATCTGTGCCCCTAAAAACGTATTCTGACTTTAAGATGACTTCTTTAGGATATATTTTAGAAATGGAATTGTGGGTAAATTTTAAAAAAATTTTAGAGTCTTGGATACCTAGTTGTCAAACTGCTTTTGGTTCAACATGGATTGTACCAAAATGGGAAAGATGAAGGAGAAAGATTTTGAGAATAAAACTGCGCCTTATCCACCACTTTGCAGAGGTGTCTGGTGATGTATAAGCTAGACTTGTGCCTGTCACTGTAAATATAAGGACGATGGTCCTTGGAATTGAAGCGACTACAATGGAGAGCAGTGACATGACCATCCACGCACTCAGGTAATTTACTCGAAGGCAAAGACAACTAGTGACAAACAGATTAATATAAGATAATCTGGAATTAACCACAGCGTAAGACTTCAGTTCGAGGCCCGTCCCTGGAAGCAGTTTTGAAAAGCCCTTCATATCATGTTCATTCTGAATGTCAATTATATTATGGTCTCCAGGCAAGTTTACAATTTACATCAAACACTTGCATTTCTTTTGGAAATATACATTTATATAATTATGAACGCATACATTTAAGATGCTCAGACCTGCAGATCAAGAATATCAAAGACTGATCTGGAAACCTGATGACAATTTAAGCTACTTGTGGAGAAAAGACGGAGCCTACACTTGGAGGCAACCAAGCAGGAACTGCTTTAAGAAGTATCTTTAAGTGAAAATCAGTGGATGGTAATTAAGAGGGTGCTGATGGAATCAGCAAAGGCAGAGCCAAGCTCTGTTGGATAGGAGGAGGCCTCACTCTCCCAGAAGTTACACTTGAGATCGAGCCATACGTCTCACCCGACACTCAAATCAGAAAAAATGCTTTTCCTACAGAAATGCTTAACAGATAAAAGATACTTCTTCCGGAGCCAAAATGCTGATTGCATGCAATTTTTATTCAAATTAAGTGACAGATTCACTCACTCGTATAAATCTGGGAGGCAACAACAGGCCTGGCTCTTTACGATTCAAGATTAGTATGTGGAAGAGGTAGCAATGCTGATTGATCTTAGGACGACTTCCTTCCAGCAGCACAACAGCTGGCTACAAAGAGACCAGGGATGACGATGCCTGAGCCCATTAGCAAAGAGGAACCTGTCTCCACGTTGCTCAACCAGGACAGCTGCGAGCCTTCTGCAGCCTCTCTGACCTCCAAGCCCCTGCTCGCATCTCAGCCTTCACTGGTTAGTCACATTAACTGTAATTTTCTACTCTGGAACGCGTTTACATCTAAATAAATCATGAAGAAATAAAAGAGCAAAGAGGGAAAGGCATAAAGAGAAGAGAGAAAAGGATGGAAAGTTATTTTAAAACACACAACCTAAACTGGTGGATGGATTCTGGTATCTAATCTTGGCTACGGAATCACTGGCAAAGCATGAAGCTGGCAACTACTGCTAATCAGTTTGCCACTGTCTTCAGATTTAATGCAATATTTGGCTCAGATGTTTAAAAAAAAAATCCCCTATTCCAGCTAAAATATTTACACAGTCCTATGTGTCTCACTTAATGCCGGTTAAGCAATCGTCTTTTAAAACTCCGCAGACACTTGTAAATCTGTCAGGAGAATTGTGGCCTATAAACAAGGCTTCATATAAAGAGGGCTGCATTGTCAATTTGCTGGGAGTCGAGATTTCTTAGGATGTATTTGAAAATAAAGTTGAAAATCAGAAATAGTTTAGAGTGGGTAACAAAGTGGCCAATAGTCTCACTGGCGGGATGCTGTTAGTGGTATTAACGGGAAGTCTCCAGACACTGACCTCAGCTATTTAAAGCCCCGTTCTCCTATAAACCTGTCATTGATCCTACCTCTCTGGTGAATTACAGCACAGGGAAAGTGACTGGTCCAGCAGCCCTGGTAGCCTGCATCCCAAGGCCTGTCAGGTTAGAGAAGGTGAGCTGGTGAGGTCTGACAGCAGGCTACTATACAGTTACATGTGATGTGAGTGTCTGTTAAGGGGAGAAGGATGGGGGACTCTTAGGGGAAAGGGGAAACTCTGGGCAAGGCGGATGCAGGGAAGAACAAGACAGCTGAGTGGTGACAAATCAACAGTATGCCCTGGGAGGGGCAAGGTATAACAGGTTCTAAAGTGTCTATTAGACTCCCTGACATTTTCAGCCCTGGTGTTAATGAGCCTAAGTGATAAAATTTAAAGGTAAGGGAGGCAAATCTAAGCTATCTCCTGCTGGCCAGGGGAGCCCCAGGACCTGATCCCTCTCTTCAAGATGAGTCAGGTCCTTGTGATGAGACTGAGCAAACTGAACAATCATTTAATTATTCCTATTAGATTAGATCCCTTTTTACTCCATGTCACTGACTTGAACATGCCACTGATTATGATTCACACTTTTATAATAGCTTAAGAGGAGAAAAATAATACATTAAAAGCACACATCAGTTTAAAAACTTAGTCCCAGGGAAAGAGTTTAAGAGAGAAGTGTCAGAAGATCTTGAACTCATCTATTCCCATGGATATAACAAATCTACAACTACATATGGAATAATTCCCTAAGGAACAGACCTGAAAATTGGATAAACACAGCCTCCACAACAAAGGGTAAGAGACAGGATTGAGACAGTATCGTTTCCCTGCGGAATGGGGGATTCAAGCTCCATGTCAGGCATTCCAACCCCTAGATCCTGCACAGGAAAGCTAAGCCCCCACATAGCTGGATAGACGATATACTCAATACATAAAAGTAAACACAGAGAATTAGGCAAAATTGGGAGACAACGGAGTATGTTCCAATCAAAAGAACAAGATAAAAGCTCAGAAAAAGAACTAAATGAAACAGAGACAAGCATTTTACCCAATAAAGAGTTCAAAGAAATAGTAATAAAAAGGCTTATGGAACTCACAAGAGGAATGTACAAACACAGTGAGAACTTCAACAAAAAGATAAAAAAAAAAAAATAAGAAAGTACCAAACAGAAGTTATAGCTAAACTAAAAAATACACCAGAGGGGTTCAACAACAGACTGGATGAGGTAGAAGAATGAGTCACAGAGCTATAAGACAAAGTGACAGAACTCACCCAGACAGAGCAGCAAAATGAAATAAAGAATTTTTAAAAATTAAAGATACCTTAAGAGACCTTTGGGACAACATCAAGTGGAATAACATTCACATTGCACGAATCCCAGGAGGAGAAAAGAGAGAGAAATGGCCAGAAAAATTACTTAAATAGTCACTAAAAACTTCCCTAACATAGGGAGGCAAATAGACATCTAGTTCCAGGAAGCTCAGATAGTTCCAAGTAACATAAACCCATAAAGATACACACTGAAACACATTAAAATTAAAACAGTAAAATTTAAAGGTAAAGAGAGAATCCTAAAAGCAGCAAGAAAAAAGCAACTTGCTATACAGAAGGGAAATCCATAAGGTGATCTGATATTTTTCAGCAGAAACTTGACAGGCCACAAAGGAATGGCATGACACGTTCAAAGTGCTGAAAGGAAAAAATTCTTCTAACCAAGAATTCTCTACCCAACAAGATTATCACTCAGAATAGAAGGAGAGATAGAGTTTTGCAGATAAGCAAAAGCTAAAGGAGTTCATCATCACTAAACTGGTCCCACAAGAAATATTAAAGGGACTTCTTTAAACGGAAAAGAAGTGACACTAATTAATAATAAGAAAACACATGAAAGTAGAAGTCTTACTGGAAAAGGTAAACATATAATAAAGGTAGTAGACCAATCACTTATAAAGCAAGCATGAAGGGTAAAAGATAAAATCAGTAAAACTAACTAAAATTATAAAAGTTAGTTAAGGGATGCAAAAAAGATATAATACATATCATCAAAACTATAAAATGTGTGGGGTGGGTAGTAAAAAGTTAAAGCTTCATTAACAAATGTTCAAATTTAAGTTGGTACCAACTTAAAATAGGCTACTACTTGGATGTTATCGGTGAACCTCACTATCACCCCAGGGGAAAAACTGACAGAAAAAAGAAAAACACCAAAACACAAGGGAAAGAGAAAGAGAAGAAAGGAGCATAGAGGAATTACAAGAACAACCAGAAAACAAATAACAAAATGTCAAAAAGTATAATTGTACTTATTTTATTGTATTGTACATGTGTCAATAATTACTTTAAATGTAAATGGACTAAATTGACCAGTCAAAAGAAAAGAGTGGCTGAACGAATAAACAAACAAGACCCATTTACACGTTGTCTATGAAGACTCACTTCAGAAGAAAGGACATACACAGGCCTAAGGTGAAGGGATGCAAAAAGATATTCCATACAAATAGAAATGAAGAGAAAGCTGGAGTAGCTATACTCATATCAGAAGAAATTGACTTTAAAACAAAGACTAATAAAAGACAAAGAAGGGCATTACATAATGCTAAAAAAAGGTCAACCCAACAAGAGAATAAAACATTTGTAAATATTTCTTCACTCAACATAGGAACACCTAAATATATAAAGCAAAAACTAACAGACATAAAGGGAGAAATTGACAGTAATACAATAATAGTCGGGGACTTTAACCCTCTACTTATATCAATCGATAGATCACTCAGAGAGAAAATCAATAAGGAAATATGAACCTTAAATGACACATTAGACTAGATAAACCTAAGAGACAGATATAGAACATCCCACCCCAAAGCAGCAGAATACACATACTTCTCAAGTGCACACAGAACATTCTCCAGGACAGATCCCATGTTAGGTCACAGAGCAAGTCTCAATAAATTCAAGAACACTAAAATCATATCAAGCATCTTCTCTGACTACAATAGCATGGAACAAGCAATCTGTCACATGAAAAAAACAGGAGAAACTACAAAAACGTGGAGATTACACAACACACTGCTGAATAATGGGTTACTGAAGAAATCAAAGGAGAAATGAAAAAAAAGTCTAGAGACAAATGCAAACAGAAACAGGACATACCAAAATCTATGGGCTGCATGCAGCAAAAGAGGTTCTACAGAGGAAGCTCATAGCAAGACTGGCCTATCTCAAGGAACAAGAATAATCCCAAATAAACAATTTAACCTTAGATTTAAAGGAACTAGAAAAACAAGAGCAAATGAAGCTCAAAATTAATAGAAGGAAAGAAGAGAATAAACAAACCATAAAAAAAATCAATGAAACCAAGAGCTGGTTCTTTGAAAAAATAAACACAATTGACCAACCTTCAGCCAGACTCATCAAGGAAAAAAAGAGGGCCCAAATCAATAAAATCAGAACTGAAAAGAGGAGAGGTTAAAACTGATACCACAGAAGTACAAAAGGTCATAAGAGACTGTACCAACAAACTGGACAACATGGAAGAAATGGACAAATTCCTAAAAACAAACAGACTTCCAAGACTGAATCATGAAGAAACAGAAAATCTGAACACGCTGATTGCTAGTGAAGAGATTGAAACAGTAATCAAAAATCTCCCAGCAAACAAAAGACAGCTTCACTGCCGAATTTAAAAGAATATTCAGGTAAGATTTAATAGCCATCCTTCTCAAATGATTCTTCCCAAGAATCAAAGAGCAGGGTAACCTTCCAAATACATTTTATGAAATGATCATTACTCTCATACCAAAACCAGATAAGAACACACACAAAAAAATTATAGGCCAATATCCTTGATGAACATAGACACAAAAATCCTCAATCAAATATTATCATATCGAATGCCACAATACATTCAAAGGATCATACAGCATGATCAAGCGTGATTTAAATATTCCAGGGATACAAGGACAGTTTGACATTTGCAAGTCAATCGACATGATATATCAACATTAACAAATTGAAGGGTAAAAATATATGATCATTTCAATAGATGCAGAAAAAAGCATTTGACAAAATTCAACATCATGATAAAAACTCTCAGCAAAGTGACTATAGAGGAAATGTACCTCAACATAATAAAGGCCATCTACAACAAATCCACAGGTAACATTATACTTAATGGTGAAAAGATGAAAGCTTTTCCTCTAAGATCAGGAAGAAGACAAGGATGCCCACTATCACTACTTTTATTCAACATAGCATCCGAAGTCCTACCTACAGCAATTAGATAAGAAAAAGAAATAAAAGAAATCCAAATTGGAAAAGAAGAAGTAAAACTGTCTCTGTTTGCAGATGACATGATACTCTACAAAGAAAATCCTAAAGACACCAGAGAAAACTACTAGAGTTCACCAATGAATTCAGTAAAGCTGCAGGATACAAAATTAACATACACTATAAACAAACTACCAGAAAGAGAAATTAAGGAAATAAGCTCATTTACAATCATATCAAAAAGAATAAAATACCTAGAAATAAAGCTACCTAAGGAGATAAAAGAACTACCTATACTTGGAAAACTGTAAAACTGATCAAAGAAACTGAAGACAACAAAAACAGATGGAAACCATGTTATTGGATTGGAAGAATTAATATTGTTAAAATGACCATACTACCCAAGGCAATATACATATTCAGTGCAATCCCTATCAAAATATCAAGGGCACTTTTCACAGAACTGGAATCAATAATTTTAAAATTTGTATAGAACCACAAAAAAACCCCAAGAGCCAAAACAATCTTGAGAAAGAAGAACAAAGTTGGAGATCTCATGCTCTCTGATTTCAGACTATCCTAAAAAGCTACAGTAATCAAAACAGTATGGTATTGGCAGAAAAACAGATACCTAGATCAATGGAACAAAACTGAGAGAACAGAAATAAACTCACACATATACAGACAATTAAATTACAACAAAGAAACAAATAACACACAATGGAGAAAGGATGGTCTCTTCAGTAAGTGGTGCTGGGAAAACAAGACAGCCAAGAATGAAACTTGCAAAAGAACAAGACCTGACCCTCATCTTATGCCTCACACAAAAATTAACTCAAACAAAATCGAAGACTTGAATGTAAGACCTGAAACAATTAAATTCCTAAAAGAAAACATAGATGGTAACTTCACTGACATTGGTCTTAGTTCTGTTTTGTGGATCTGATGCCAAAGGCAAAGAGGACAAAAATAAAAATAAGCAAGTGGGACTACATCAAACTAAATGCTTCTGTACAGCAAAGGAAATAATCATCAAAATGAAAAGACAACCTACCAAATGGGAGAAGATATTTGCAAATCACATGTCTGATAAGGGCTAATATCCAAAATATACAGGGAACTCCTACTACTCAACATCAAGAAAAAAACAACTTAATTAAAAATAGGCAGAGGTTCCGAATAGACAGTTTTCCAAAGAAGAGATGCGGATGGCCAATAGGTACTTGAAAAGATGTTCAATATCACTAATTACTAGGGAAATGCAAATCAAAGCACAATGAGATACACTTCACACCTGTTAAAACAGCTATCATAGAAAAGACAAGAAATAGCAAATGTTGGAGAGGATGTGGAGATAAGGAAACCTTTGAACACTGTTAGTGGGACTGTAAACTGGTATAGGCACTATGGAAATCCAGTATGCAGATTTTGTATGGAGATTCAAAAAATTAGGAACAGAACTACCATATGACCTGGATATTCTACTTCTGGGTGTTTATCCAAAAACACAAAAACACTAATTCAAAAAGACATTTGTACCCCTATGTTCACTGCAGCATTATTTACAATTGCCAAGATACGGAAGGACCCTAAGTGTCCATTAATGGATGAATGGATAAAGCAAATGTGGTGGAATACCACTCAGCCATAAAAAGGACATAAATTCTACCATTTGTGACAACATGGATGGACCTCGAGGATATTATGCTAAGTGAAAAAAGTCAGATGGAGAAAGACAAACACCATATGACTTCACTCATATGTGGAATCTCTAAAAAACCAAACAAATGAACAAACAAAATGAAAACAAACTTGTAGATTCAGAGATTAGATTACTGGTTACCAAAGATGAAGGGGACCGGGGCTGGGTGAAATAGGTGAAGAGGGCTAACTCTATGGTGCTGGGTGGTAACTAGATCTGTGGTAGTGAGCACTGTGCAGTGTATACAGATGTTGAGTTATAATGCTGCACATCTGAAACTTACATAATTAAAACACTCCCAGCTTAAAACACAAAGGGTAGAGGTAGGGGGTTCAGGGGAAGTGTTTTGTGGATTGAAAAAACAAATAAGGTGTCTGTACTTTCAAGATATAGTGCCTTGAACAGGAGGTAGAAAATATCTGTTGATTCTCTTTACAATATCACAATCAGAAAGGGCTTTGCAAATGTTTTTGTGAATCTCTGAAACAGCTCAACAGCAAACTTTACTCACTTCCCACCCCTATCAGACAGTGGGAAAGTTTAATCACTGTTCTTAGGGACAGATTCCTGCTCCTGGGCAGAAGAGAAATCTGAGGAATAAACAGGAATAAATTTCTCCCCTAGAAAATGAGGATAACCCTTGTTCCTAAAACGTGTTTACAAATGACTTGATATTTCAGTGAGTTTATTTAAAATTAGTAGCTAACTCAGAGTGCTTTGAATAAATATTTTCTGAACAAATGAACTGATTGAAAAGGTCAAATAAGGTCCTTCTCGTATTTTGGAGTGTTTTGTTTTTTTTTTTTTTGGATACCTAGAGATTTGATGGTGTTTTTAAAGACCATCAAAATAGTCAGGAAAAACAGTTTTAAAATACAGGGAAATTACCAGTTTTAGTACATAAGCAATTGTAGATTTTCCGTGGGTTTTCCTCTTTCTCTAAATTACGGCACAGGGAAAATGACTGGTCTAATGGTGCCTGGTTGTCTACACTGAGTTGGACATAACTGTCTTTCATCTGTGCACCCAATAATCTCTGAAAGTTGTATCACGCTCCCAACCTGCATGATTAAAAACAAATGGCCCTTAATGGCCTGCTTCATGTGTGTTATCTTATTTTAGTCATCATAAGAACTCTATGAGCTTGGTCCTGCCATTACTGTTTTTTATTTATCTGAGGATGAGTAAAGTCATACAAATATTATGTGGCTGAGGAGGAATCTGAACCCAGGGATGTCAGACCTGCTGGCCTTGTGTTATCTTGCCTCTGCCCTAACCATCCACAGGCAGACCTCAGAGATATTGCACATTTGTTTCCAGAGCACTGCAATAAAGCTAATATCACAATAAAGTGAGTCACACAAATTTTTTGGTTTCCTAGGGCATATAAAAGTTATGTTTACACTACGGTGTAGTCTATTAAGTGTGGAACAGCATTATGTCTAAAACAGATTCCTCTGTGGCATGCGATGCTGTTTGGGATCATGTTACCCACAGGAGAACGTCTTTCAAAATTGGAGTCAATCCTTTATAACCATGCTGCTTTTTTTTTAATCAACTAGGTTTGTGTCATATTTTAAATCCTGTCTTGTCATTTCAACAATCCTCACAGCATCTGCACCAGGAGTGGATTCCATCTCAAGAAGCCATGTTTTTTGCTCATCCAGAAGAAGCAAGTCCTCATCCATTAAAAGTTTTTATTATGAGACTGCAGCAATTCTGTCACATCCTCAGGCTCCACATCTAATTCTAGTTCTCTGGGTATTTCTATCACATCTGTGGTTACTTTCTCCACTCAAGTCTTGAATCCTTTAAAGTTATCCGTGAGGGTTGGAATCAACTTCTTCCAAACTACTGCTCGTGTTAATATTTTGACTTCTTTTCATGAATCACCAGTGTTCTTAAAGGTATGTAGAATGGTGAATCCTCTCCAGGAGGTTTTCAATGGACTTTGCCCAGATCCATCAGAGGAATCACTATCTATGGCAGCTGTAACGTCACAAAATGTATTTCTTAAATGGTAAGACTTGAAAGTCAAAATGACTCCCTGATCCCTGTGCTGCAGAGCAGACGCTGTGTGAGCAGTCACAGAGACAACACAAGCCTCACTGTACATCTCCATCAGAGCTCTTGGATGGACCAGGTTCATTACAGACGAGCAGTAATACTCCTAAGCAGGAGGTCTCAACAGCAGCCTTAGAAGATTCAGTTAACCATGTCATAAACACATGGGCTGCCACCCACACTCTGTTGCTCCATTTGTACAGCACAGGTAGGGCTGATTTAGCATAATTCTTAAGACCCCTAGAATGTGGGGAATGGTAAATGACCATGGGCTTCAACTCAATGTCATCAACCGTTATTAGCCCCTAAAAGGAGAGTCAGCATGGCCTTTGGAGCTTTGAAGCTTTTTTCACTGACTTCTCTCCAGCTATAAAAAGACCCACACGGCATCTTCTTCCAATAGAAGGCCGTTCGGTCTACACTGAAAATCAGTTGTTTATTGTAGCTATGCTCATTAATCACTCGAGCTAGATCTTCTGGGTAACTTACTGCAGCTTCTACATCAGCACTTCCTGCGTCACCTTGCACTTTGTTATACAGACGGCGTTTTCCCCTAAACCTCATGAATCAACCTCTCCTAGCTTCAAACTTTTCTTCTGCAGCTTCTTCACCTCTCTCAGCCTTCATAAAATTGAAGAGAGTTAGGCCTTGTTCTGGATTTAGCCTTTGGCATAAGGCAATGTTGTGGCTGGTTTGATCTTCTATCCAGACCACCAAGACTTGCTCCATATCAGCAGTAAGGCTGTTTCACTTCCTTATCATGTGTGTTCACTGGAGCAGCACTTTAAAGTTCCTTCAAGAAGTTTTCCTCTGCATTTGCATCTTGGCTTACTGTTTGGTGCAAGAGGCCTAACTCTGGGCCAGCCCTGGCTTTTGACGTGCGTGTCTTCCTCACTAAACTTAACCACTCCTAGCTTTTGCTTTACAGACAGAGAGAGAGAGAGAGAGAGAGAGACTCTTCCTTTCATTTGAACACTCAGAGGATATTGTGGGGTCATTCATTGGCCTAACTTCAATAGTGCTGTGTCTCAGGGAACAGGGAAGCCCAAGAAGAGAGAGGGAGAAGGGGGAACAGCTGGTTGGAGCAGTGAGAACATGCACAACATTTATCGATTAAGTTCCCCGGCTTATATGGGTGTGGTTCGTGGTGCCCATGACAAGTCAATTATATTAGTGACATCAAAGATTACCGATCAAAGATCACCATAACAAATAAAACAACAATGAAAATGTTTGAAATATTGTGGGAATTACCAAAATGTGACACCGAGACATGAAGTGAGCAAAGGCTGTTGGAAAAATGGTGCTAATAGACTTGCTGGACCCAGGGTTGCCACCAACCTTCAATTTGCAAAAAGCACCATAGCTGCAAAGCACACTAAAGCAAAGTGTAAAACTAGGTATGCCTGTGTAGGGAAGTTCTAGAAACAATATGGACTACCTATGAAAATGCTTTACAAAAGGTAAGGAACAAGACAAGGAATGCTAAAAATCACCAGTGCCACTGCTTTACTTTAAACGGAGAAACAGAAGGTCAGGGGAGGTTAGGTTGTTAAACGGCACAGAGGGGACATCAGCCAGGGCTGCTGAGCCCCAGGTGGGTCACTGATCCTTCCATGGTTACCTAAAAAGGAGAGTTATAGTTCATGACCTCTATCCATCTAAAAGCCACACTGAGGCCCAGAAATCTGGGAAGAAATCTGAGAGAGATAAGGACACTGGGAAAAATTCCAATCCCTTTTACTGGGGCTGAAGAGGTCTCCCTCTAACTTCACTCATTGGGTTGTCTGACATGAAAAGAATCTGTTTGCGGATTGTGAATCTTCCACAGGGTCCAAGATACACAATTTACTTGGGCAGAAAAATATTTTGATATTCACAAAACCACCCACAAATCTATTTCAGTAAAGAAAATGTTTTGACCTGACTTAAGTTTATGGTAACGTAGCCTGAGCACTGGCTTGGCCATCAAAAGACTCAAGTCCCACGGGCTGGCTGGGCGATTGTGACCAAACCGCTTCCCATCTTGGAGACCTATCTTCTCCACCATCCAGGCCTGCCCTACCCACTCCCAAGGACGAAGCTCTACACACAGGTAAGGCAGCACCGTTATAACTACATTAATTTCGTTTTCTTTTCTTGAATGGGAAATTTAAAAAAACACTCCATTAATGGAGTTGCCAAATCAATGTTCTTTTCTATTCCTCCTACCCAATTCCTATGGCATGCTGTACGTTTGCAGCTGGAAGGCTGTTCTCTGGTTTTTCTGGACAGTTCTTCCCACTGCTGAGCAGAATCCTTATCAAGAACAGTTCTGTTGTTTCCAACCCTGTTTATGCTAGTTGTTCTTTTTATTGTAACTGCATAATTTAACTACTTGATGGTAAACTGTAGCAATATGACTGAAAAATAAACACTATGACTATAAATTTAAGTGAAAAAAGCGAAAATACTGTTAAATACAGGTGTGGAAGACCAGTGGCGACTGGGCAGATACGGTAACTCAATGCAACATGAAACTCACAAGTTGGATTCTGGACCGGAAAGAGGACAGTAGTGGAAAAACTGATGAAATCTGAATAAATACTAGAGTTTGGGTAACATAAATGTATTGGTGCCAGTTTCTTAGTTTTGATGAATATATTAAAACAATGTAAGAGGTTAATAATGGGGAAGCTGCAGAAGGGCTATATGGGACGTCTCATACTATCTTGTAACTTCTCTGTAAATCTAAAATGATACCAAACTGAAAAGAAAAAGTTAATCTTTAAAAAGGCGTAGGCAAGACAGTTTTGAAAGACTGAGAGCCATTATTTTTGAGGCATGACTCCACTTTAAAAACACAAAAGGGAAATCACAGGTGGTTTATTATGGGCATAGGATATGGAGGGAAGACCCACAAAACTCCATTCAAAAGGGTCCTCAGCCCCGTATCAAAAGACAAATGATGCTATATTTAGATTGTTTTAAATAAAATGTTAAGGGATACAAGTATCATTTTCTATGATTCCTCATTTGGGCCAACTTTTTTCCATTAACTAACCACACTGGATTAGAGTTCTACTCTATAAAGATTACTTCTAGCTGCTATCAACGCTAGAATTTTTGAGGGAGGGATTAATTTGAGAGCAGATCCTTGAGGGCCACTTAGAAAGAGAAGACCTGAGAATCCAAACCTGATATAATTTTACAGCTGACTTTGATATCCTATAAATGGTCAGAATTCCAGGGATTCGGGACTATTCTAATTAAGTCTAGGGAAGCACTTAATAACCCTTACTGAATAAGGAGAACTATAGAATGCACTGAAATAGCACAGTAATAATCATCATCTTAGAAACTTGGAGTTGGCATGTATTTTCAAAATCATGTAGCACAAATGCCCTTTCTGATGGCACCTCTCCTCCCCATCTACTGTAACAATCTTCCAATCTGAAGCACAGGGAACTATATTCAATATCTTGTAGTAACTTATGGTAAAAAAGAATATGAAAACGAATATATGTATGTTCATGCATGCCGAAGCATTGTGCTATACATTAGAAATTGGCACAACATTGTAAGCTGACTATACTTCAATAAAAAATACATACACACACACACACACAAAGAAGTGCATGAGGGACCTCTCAGGCTCATCAGTTGTCCCTTTGGATAGCTTTAAAACGTCTCCCTAAAGCTTTTACCTCTTTATGATCATTTGACATCTTGGCCCATAAAGAAATACTCTAATTTCTAATAGCAAGGCCAGTGATCACCTGAGTGAGCCGAATGTTTTCTACCGTTTATTCATTTGCTCATTCATTCACCATCTCAGCAATTATCGGCTGAGCAACAACTATGTGACAGGTACTGACCAACACAATAGACATAAAACACCAAAAAGGTCATTAGATCCCTGCCTCCATAGTGTGTGTGTGTGTGTGTGTGTGTGTGGGAGGAAGATTTACAAAGAAATAGCAAATCACAGTAAGCTCAAAATTGGGGGCTGTAACAGAGAGTGACTATTCAAAGTGGCTGCTGTAGTTTGGGTGGTCAGGGAAGGCCCATGGCATGGGGGCATCCAGAAGAAGGGCATTCTAGGCAGAAGGAATACCTTCGGCAAAGGTTGTGAAGCAGAAACGCACTCACTGGATCGGAGCACAGAGAAGGCCCGTGGGGCTAGAGCTCAGTGGGTTGGCAGGGATGCGGTGGCATGAAATGAGCCCAGAGAGGTAGAAGTGGTCAAATCGTGGGGAAACTTGCAAGGCACGGCTGTAAGTTTTGAGGTTGGATTTTATTCCAAGGGCAACAAATATGAAAAAACAAAGTGGCCTGACCCGCCCGGTGATTCAGGACTGGATTAGGGTGAGGGCAAGAGTAGAAGGAGGGAAACCTGTTAGGAATCTGTTGTTCTGGCCCAGGTGAGAGAAGGGGATAGTTTGGACTAGAAACGTGCTGTGGCGATGGAGAGCATTAAATGGATTCAAGGCATGTGTTGAAGGAAGGGCCAACAGGATTTGCTCATAGACTGGACATTTCACGGACGTTTCAATGGAAATGAAGAATACATGCGAGACACCTTGCCTATACTCTGCCAAGGGACTTCCTTCACATGAGCCTGGTTAATTCTTTCAAACAACCAGTGGGGAAGGCAGTGATGCGCTCCCTCTTACACAAGGACACTGAGAGGCAGAGGGATGAAAGGACCAGCCAAGGGTTACACAGCTTGTGAAGCAAGGATCTGAATTCAAGACCTGTGACCCAGACTTTTCCATGGTGGTAGCTGCTCTTTTAATATTTTGTGTTTCTTGTCAAAGAAAAAAAAAAAAAATTCTATTAACCGTGTTGATTTGTAAACGAAGGATAGAAAAAGAGTGAAAACTGAGAAGAAACCAAGACAACATAACTCATGCTTCCCACCTAAAGATGTCACAATCATGGCTTCAAAGGAAAACACAAACTTCTTCCATTAATTAAACGGATGAATCAGGTTTCAGTTTCCATACCCTCTCTCCTTTCTGCACAATGTGTCTCTGAAGGCATTCCATTTGGGAAATGTGTGACCTTTACCCACAGTGCTGTGCATAATTGAATGCTTTGCATCCAAAGTCACCATGCCCATCAACATTTTACACCCACTGCCTTTCTGAAATACTTGCCCCAGTTCCTAGGTCTGTTTTGTTGAAACCATTTTACAAAAATAAATCATATCAAAGTTTTTCTTTTATTATTTCTAAGACTTTGCTTGCAAAACTAAATATTTTTAACACCATGGCAACACCGCCAGAATTCTGGCTAATGTATCCAGTGCCGTACCAGAGTTCAGACTTAGCAAACTCATGCCGCAGACAAATGGGCTTCGAAGGAGGAAAGAGCTAATAAATTAGGCACGGTCAATAATCATTCCAGTCAGGTCTTCTGGAGCTTCCTAAAAAGTGATAAATTAGCCAGGCTTGTCCGAATGGATCAATTCCCCCCTCTCCCTACTAGGACACACCAACATGAACTGAGCAAACTGCACGGCTTCTCAACGAGAAGAACCAGATCGCTTTGCTGTACCCTGGAAATTAACACAACATTGTAAATTGACTAAACTTCAATTTAAAAAAAAGTCAGTGCATTCAAATAATATCTCCCACACCTTCCCAGGTACTTCCTCATATATCTGCTCATCTGACCCTTCCAGTTTCCCTCTGAGTTGGGCAGGGAGGGAAGACTGGCTCCACTTTTTCCAGCTGAGGCTCACAGAGGTTAAGTGATCTGTCAGAGCTGCATGGCTTAGCACATGCTTAGTAAGAGGCAGAACTAAATTTTTAAGCTGCATCTCCTAAATCCTGGTCAGTACTACTTTCAACACACCAGCCTCTGGCATTGAAATTTAACTAAACTATCATTTACAAATGCTTTGGTTTACTGTTATTTTTGGGTTTTGTTTTAGATATTCATCAAAGTTACACCTGCACGTAGGTGAGAGAATAAATAAATCTTATGCGCTCGATGAACCTCCATTCCAACAATTTCACCCAATTCTTCCTCCCCAGGGGCAACCACTTCTGCCAGTTTCGCCTGATTACTTCAGCACCTAACTGCACGGCTCTAACAAGCTCGTGTTGGCACTTTTTGATTTTTCTCGGTGTGCACTGTAAACGATGGAGCTCTTTCCTCCCCTCAGACCCACCACGCCTAAGCTTCCTCTCAATGCAGCACTACTATGACTTCGTTAGACTGGTACTTGGTGTTGTCGTTATGACGGCTTGGCAAAGACAACTTCCAGCCCCAGCTGATAGATGTAAATTCTGATTAACTTGCCTGTCCTCAACATTCCCCCCACAAATTCCCTCACCCTCAGAACCGATGAGCTTGCAGCTTTCCATGTACTTACTACAAAGGGAACTCCAAACTTGTTGCTAGCTGTGTAAATCCTGTCAAGACACTTGGATACATCAGATGCATTAATTGCACAGCCCTCAAGCATCTTCAGCATGATTCCTCTGACCTAATCAAATCTGGAATGTTTGCTCTCCATGCCTGGTGGTCACCTTGGGCTCTCTGTCTCTCCTGGAGGATCCCTTCACCCGCCTTTGTCTGTTGGATATTTTATTTCCTGTCACCTTTGCATTCTTACTTCATAGTAAAGCACATTCTCTCGTAGCATCCTGAGGATGCATGCCTGAGAGAGAGTTTTTCTGAGAATTTACACGTCGGAAAATATTTTTATTCTGCCCTCACATTTGACTGAAAGTTTGGTGAACGTAAGATTCTGGGTTGGGAATAATTTTCCACAAGAATTCTGATCCATCCTAGCGTCTAGCATTACTGCTGAGAAGTCAGAAGCCATTCTGCTTAATCTGCTTCCTGATTCTCTATGTAATCTGTTCCCACATCCCACCCTCCACACTCTCCCCTTCTAGACGTGTATGAACTTTCTTTTTGTCCTGACTATCGTGCAACATTCTAACAATGGTACGGATCTGTTTTCTTCCTTTGTGCTAAAATCTCTTTGGGCATTTTAAAATTAGGAATTTGTGTCCCTCATTTTGGGGAATTTTCTTTAATGATTTCATTGATATACTTATATATGAAAACATGTGAACGTTTATGTATATGAATAAATTTATGTATGAATTTGCATTATGTATGAATACTGTGGTTAGAAATTGGCTTACTTCTCAGCTTTCTCCACTCCTGGGTTAGAATTCAGCTTTCTTGTTTGGCTAATTTATTTACCACTTGTCCCTCTACTTTTTGAGCTTCAGAAATTTTGTGATTATGGTTTTCTCATTCTGTGCTATTGAGTTTGCTTTAAAAGAAGCCTCTCTAGTACTGTTTGAGTAATTCTCAAGACGAACTGAAATCGTACATGTGCGATCAATCCAAATGAATATTCAATTGGCCCTCTTTCCTCAGAAGTTCTCCAAAAGTCTTCCAGTCTTTTTTCCCTCCTTACTAGAGCCATACTGCCTTTAGACCGTGATCAAATGAGTGATAAATATTCACTCTCATGACGAGATCCAGTTTTCTCTTCTCTCTCTTAAAGAACACTAGGCTCTTATGGAGAGAAGGCCATCTGGTAATGCCCGGTGGTAGAAGTCATTTGTCCTGCAAAGTCAGAGCTGGGCCCAAGCACAGAAGCAAGAATCTGCTCTGTTGGATGAGCTGACAAGCCTTGGAAGGTTCCCTCCATCTCATCTATGTCAGAACCCTACTCCACGGAATGTCTACAAACAGAAGAGATCACAGTGGAGTCCAGACCGTGCAGGTGGCCTTGGGATGGCTCTGCTATTCGTCTGGCCAACCACGTCAGACCACTCTGCTTATCTTCCGGGTCATGAAGGGACGAAACTTAGGCCTGGTAATTAACTGTCAGAGAGAGGGACAGAGAGAATGTGTCAGAAGAACCAAGGGACTAAGAAACCAAAAGAGACTGACAGGCAGGAGATAGGAGGAGAGAAATTACAACGAGAAGATTAGCTGAGCGGGTAAGGGGAGAGACCAGAAAAAGCCTAAATTCCATCCAGCTATGATCTGTCATCCCTTTAGATGAAGAACTAGGGAACCAAGTGGGACTTCTTCTAGATTTACCATTCTAATCATATGAATTGAGGGGAGGGACTACAAACAGTAAAAGAAGAAATCAGGGTACAGTGGAGAGTGTTTAAGCTTTGTCATCAGATAAACCTGCTTCAAATCTCAGTTGTGTCATTAGCAGCAGACTGGCTTCAACTTCCCTACTGTGAAAATACAGGTAATACTTATATCAAAGTAGTTTTAAGGAACAGAAATGATGCAAGCAAATTTGCTGGTATTTGGTAAGTGCTCATTAAATGGTAACTGCTGTCATGCGTGATGGTGGAAGCCAGCATGCACCCCACCCTCAGACATGTTTACTGCACTCGTGACCACTGTCCACACCTGCAGGGAAAAGGACATTATCACTGAGGTGAGAATTGCCAATGCATAAGAGTAAGAAAAAATGAGCCAACTTGTAGCTGGTTTTATTACTGCTTTTAAATTCTCTACAGATATGCCAGATAAAAGGTGGGGCACCAAGTTAAATGTAAATTTGAGATAAACAGGGAGTATTTTTTTTTTAGTATAAGTGTGTCCCATGCAATATTTGAGACACACATGAACAAAAGTCTTGTTGACCTGAAATTCAGATTTAACTGGGCCTCCTGCATTTTATTTAATAGATCTGACAACACTAAGGGTACCCCCATATTGCAAGCAATGAGGGCAGGATGCCCCACTGAAGCCCCTACCTCCACTGCTTGCAAGGTCCCAGGCATGTCTGTTGGAAATTCAATAGAACAGCCATTACAGACCTTCTTTAAATCATTTCTTTTGCTTCCGGAGATAGTATCAAGAGTCCCCATCACTTTTCCTAAATTCTGTTTTGGGCTCAACAGGACTGACTAAATCTGCAAAAGGTCACGCTTTTTGCAGACCAAGTCGTGGGCAGATCCTGACCAAGGAGGCGCCAACCTGGCTGCAAGGAAGACAGTCCAAGAGAACGGTGGTCAGGCAACCTCACCTTAATGCCTCGCGCAGTGGAGCCAGGACAGGACCCTTCCTCCTGCCCCCCAGTGGTACAAATTTGAATATTCCTTAGTAGATCAGCAATACCAGTTATTAGTATTTCTACTCACTTCTCATGCTCAGCTCCAGATTAACCGTAAGAGGAAGAAGGAAGGATACCACACATAAACCCAAATTAAAAACTGGAAAAAAAAAAGTGGTCCAGGACAAGACCAGACGCAAGTTCTGCTAACTAGCCCTCTGCCCCCTTCCATCACTGGGGATACCCACTCTCCTGCTGGCAGCTTCCCTCTCCGACACCATCAGTGCTCAGAGTTCCAAGCCGGCCTCACAGACCTCACCCTTCATCACCTCACTAATATCACCTCATCAGCGTATTTGCCCAGACACTTAATTTGCTCATGAAGTTGAAAGGCAAAGAAGATTGCTCTCCCCTTGTAGGAAAAACAAGCAGTCTGTTGCTTTCTGTGTAGTCTCAAATAGGAAAAGTTTTCCAAAACAGAAAGAGTACAGCTGACTCACAGTGATTAATGTTAAAAATAATGTATTAACTTCTTAAAAACCATCACTAATCCTTAGCCTCACCAACCTAGCTATCTATTGTTGAGAGCTGAGTGTAACTTAGGTTTTTTAACCTAGTTTTAGCTGTAAAACTTCATCTGCGTATCCAAATAGTTCACCCACTGCCACCCCACCAGTCTCTGCCCAGAGCCATGAGAAACGACCATGTAAGAATGTTCTCATTTCCTGTTTTTATATGTGCAGGTATGTGTCTCCCTCTCTAATGCCCCCTCTTTGAGCTGATTATATTGGTATTGACTGTGTGCCTCTAAATAGCGTTAAGTCTTAATTTTTTGGGTGGGCTTTTAGAAAGGAGGGAAGCTAAATGGAAGAGTTCAATCTGCCATCTTCACCTGGAAGAGATGCTGACTACAGAAAATCTACCAACCCCCCCACCACCAAAAAACCCCGCTCTTTCTGGAACTATTACTTTCATGTATATATGAACTTTAATCCTCCTGCAACTTAGATTTGGAGGTAGAATACTTAGGCACTAATGTTGTACAAAACAGAGTTTCATTTGAGTCGTTCTGGGCTAATCTGATCATTCCACTAAAATAAGGACATCGCGACTGCAAACGACTAAGGATGTGATGGATGTACTTCAATGTACAGTTGGAGATATTACTACTATTCAAACTCAGAGTGAAGATTTCAACATTTATTGAAAGCCTGGACTACACATTTCACACAGCATCTCATTCAGAGAAGGCTTAAAAGTTAACATTTCAGGATAAACATTTGAAGGATAAACATTTATAGAGTGATAACAGATATCAAAAAAGTCAACAGAGGCTCCATGCCTTTCCAAAACTGTCTAAGCGTATTCCCAAATATTTCTAAATGGTACATAAGAAAGGGCATGTTCAAATATATAGTCTTAAATATTTAGAGAAAAGGACATCATCAGAATTATCTTCAAACACACACACGCACACACTCACATCTCAGCCAACCTGCTCAGACAAGTCTGATTATCTTACACTGAGGGTTAACCAATGATTACATTTTCCCAACTTACAGACGCAATAACAGGGTTACTCACGCATCATTTTCAAGGCAAAATTTAGCACACAGCTAGCTGATTAACTAGCCCACCCTTCATGATAAGGGGATATTAAGTAACTCTTGTTAGCTAATAAGGGTGATTTATTTTCAGTCTTAAACTTTTCACAAGAGGCTGACTTCTCAACACCAATCTGAAGAGTTCCTGTCTCATTTCCAACAACAAAATTGACTTTCCTACTTTCAAAGCCAGAAAGACTTTTTCGCAATAAAACATGATTGTAGGACTTGAGGGCAGTGATACTAGAGTAATTCTGGACAACACTCAAGTTACCCATTTTGGCTTTCAAGCATCAAGACATCAGAGAGAATGTGACCGATTCTACTGTATCTGTTCACGTGGGCGACAAACCCAGCAAGGACAACACAGTCAGGGACTAGGAGGAGCACTGATACAGGGCAAAAGTCACACCTGTCCATCACAAGGACTCCTAGTAAGGTCACTCAGTGATGACCATTTAACCAACAACTGTGTTCTTTATATCAAAACTTGATAGTAACTTCGACATCCCTTCCTCTTAATTCATTCTGTAACCCACAGAATGAATATTCCACAACATATTACCAAGCATATTCACTGAAAGAAACAAAAATGGTCATTCGTGTTTCAAGTTGAGAAATCCTGCTTCAATCAGGGTTCAACCTTTTTGATTTGTTGTTTTATACTGCAGGACTTCCCAGAGCCTTTTAGTAAACTCACTGTGTCCCTGTGATTTGTTCTCAGTACAGAGCATTTCCAGGTTTATCAGACTACAGACTCCTTCAGATAGGACCAATTCACACAACAGTGGTGAGTGCCACTCCTTGGGGAATCTTACATCTATGGCCTCAGCAATTGTGTGTGTGTGTGTGTGTGTGTGTGTGACTGGTACTAACTGGCACGGTCAGAAAGAACCCACTGCATGGTGTGTTTGTTTATTTGTGCTATTACAACACATTACCGCAAACTTAAGTGGCCTCAAGCACCATAATACATTCCTAGTTCCATATGCTGGAGTCTGACGTGGGCCTCCCTGAGCTGAAATCAAGGTGTTGACAGGGCTGCATTCCCTTCTGGGGGCTCTAGGGAGAATCTGTTCCCTGCCTTTTCCAGTTTTAGAGGCTTCCCACATTCCTTGGTTCACTGCCCACTTCCTCCACCTTCAAAGCCAGCAACACTGCATCTCTCTGATCATTCTACTGTACTATCTCCCGCTGACCACAGAGAAAGAAAGTTGTCAGCTTTTAAACGTTCATTTTAAAGATCTGTGTGATTAGATTAGGCCCGCTTGGATGGTCTGGGATAATCTCCCCACGTCAACGTCGGCAGACTCCCTTTCTGCCGTGTAAGGTAACACAGACGCCAGGGCTCAGGGTCTGGACATCCTTGGGAGCCGTTATTCCGCCCACCACACACGGGTCGGCAAGGACACCTTCAGGGCCCTGGCTGGCAAACAGGGTCGGGGAGGAAGGAGAACGCAACTATTCCTGCAGATGTGACTTCTGTCATATCAGAGTATCAGGGAAATCAAAGTCTTGTCTGATTAAGGGATGTGGAACAATGAACCCGATACGGAACATGTTCCCCAGAACTTGGTGGGTAGTGCTCTGGGAATCAGATTCTCCACAAACACGGCCAGTGGGCCCCCAACAAGATGGGCCTGATTCTGCAAGGTGTCTGTTTCCCAGTAAAAGGTACCCCCTCATCAGCTTTATTGAGGCTTTCCTTACTAAGGGACTGTGAATGCATCACCTCCTATGATGTAGGTGCTGTCATTGTCCTATTTCACCGTGAGGGAAGACTTTCTATGGTTATGCAACTTGACAAGATCTTGCTCTCACCAAACCAGCAGAAGGTATCAATCTAATTCCAAGGCCCAAGTTCTTAACCCCGCACGGTAGTGTTTGCCTTGTAACCCATCTCTCTCACGTCTTCCCCCCGCATCTCCCACGCAAATTAAGTTCTTTTCTTTGTCTCCATCTGATTGAGGGTCTACATCTATGATCCGAGGAGTGTGTGTCTGCATACACTCACACTCAGGCACGCACATTCAGTAACTCTTTCTATTGTTTGTAACTTCGTGAGGCTTTATGCCTTGAACACGTATCTTTCTGTTGTGACCTCTGATCAGACATGGAGACTTCTGGGCCTGGGGCACGATAAATCACGAGTACAGGCCTCAGAGTCACATTTAGTTGCAAAACACAGCGAGGTTGCCATCTGTGGAGTAATGTGGCAAGTTCCTTGAGCACCAGGAACTTCAGTTTCCTCCTCTTGTGAGAGATGTTTAAAAAAATATCTGCCTCAGAGGGTCTTTGTATGCCTTTAAAGAGATGACATACATAAAGCACCTGACGGTGATCACGCGTACACTGCAGCGATCTCTTGCCCTCAACTCCTTGCTGTGTTTACCAACATTAAAGTGCTATTCGAAGCTCTTGTCGCTAGGAAAGATGCTTATCGTCCACCTCTGCTTCTGTCAGTGACGTCTACACAACCATCGCCCATAGTTTAACTCACACACCCTATTGTTAAGGTGCGGTTCTTGCTACTCAAAACAATTTTCTTTTAAAAGGCTATGCCTGCCTGGAGAACCAGGGCCTGGGCCTTCTCGAAATTTGCTGATCACATCTGGTTTAGCTTTAGACATTTTCTGGGGTTTTGCCAGCAGCCACGACACTTTAATGGCTACAATAAACCTCAAAGCCTCATCAAATCTTTGCTGTATGTGTGAAAATTATGTCCTCTTCAATTAAACATTCAATCTCGGCTCACACCAAGGCCTTATGGAAAAGGAGCTGAACCTGAGTGGGGACGGGAGATGAAACGGACCGCCACCACGCCGGCCATCTTGCCAGACGGGATTTAGGAGGAAAAGAAATTCATTAGGGAACCCGTGGTCTGTATTTTCTTTAAATATTTACTAGGTGCCTTTCATGTATTAAAAACACTGGCATCTCCAAAGATTAGCAAGGCATTTTTGTTTAAATAGTCAATGTGCGGGGGGGACCCCCAGTTTCCTCATCAGCCTTCGTGGTACACGTCACATCTTTTGGGGAGGTCTATTGCGAAGAAGAAAAACAACTGAGGTGGTGTTCAGTTTTCCTTCATAAGGCAGCTCCTCCAGCTTCAGAAGTTCTTGTATTTCCTTAAAACTGACTGAGGAGACTGTGGGTTGAATACTGAGAGATCTAAGATGACACCAAGGACCCCTCCAGAGAAAATAAGGCCCACCCCATGCAGAGGGCTTTGGGGGAGCCCCTGTCTCTCCACTGCCCTCCCAACTCACTCTTCTTCTCCCTTTGTGGTTTATCATCAAACACACAAGGATGACAAAGGGAGGGGCCCACCCCGGATGCCTGAAAAAGGCAGCCCATGGAAGGAAGGCAGGAGACGAGCAAAGAGCCAACCTAGATCGGATTTTGGCTCAAAAGACTACATGAGAGGGCAGGGCCCACACTTCATGAGGGCCGAGGGATGAGAGAGGATGGGCTGTCAGGGACGGCCACGGCGTAAACAAGCACAGGTCCTCTGGGCTACTGAGAAGTCATCCAGACCACAGGCCGGGGCCCTAAGTCGGCCACTGAGGAGGGACAGGGGCAACTGCCCCGTGATGGCTGACTCCGCTCTCTTACAGCAGGAATCAAGTTTCTCATCTTAGTCAAGGAGAAAACTGCCAGTTGTTCAGAAGAGGAAAAAGAAGGATCACAAGGTCACGTATCGCATTCCTGAGCGGAGCATCCATTTGTTTGAATTCACGTTCTCAACCACATCAACAGCAGGGGAAAAAGAAAATCCACATGTTCCTTAAAAAATAATTTACAAGGTAAAAATATTCACTTGTAACCACTATCCTTACTTAAGCCAGTTTTATGCCCAAAGTAAAAATAAACGGCTCGCCCTACCACCGGGAGCAGATCTTTCCCACTTTACTTCCATTTCCAAGCTGTCCTCTGTCTAAGACTTAGATTTCTGAGCACTCTTTCACAATAAACATTTTTAAAATGTTTATTTTATGTCTTAGTGTAAAAATATTCCTGGTGCAAGCTCTCCATTTCCTCAAGCTCTGCTTCGGGAGCTCTGGGCCCCATTTCCACATTAACACGCTCCCTAAATCCTCCGCAGAGCCCCTCACCCGGAGTTACACAAGCTCCAAGGCGAGTATTTATATTCTTGGACAAGGAGATGTCTCCACAGCGAAAACACAGGACTCGAGAAAGGCTGAAGGAAAATTCCTGCCCAAGAGAGACATACTTCCACTTTTTAAAACAGCCAAAAAGGGCTTTCAGCATTTTGCTTGAGATAATTAAAAATGTAAATTAAACTAAAATAGAATGTTTACTACGGGTGATGCCATCATTACTAGACTCATATACATAAACCAAATATATAGGGACATGTGTGCGCGTGCACATGCCAGAGAGAGAGAGAGAAAGAGAGAGAGAGAAGGCAGCAAGCATAGTGAACTAGCTTAAAAATGCAATGCAGGAGATTTTCTAATTAGACCTGATCTGCCTCTCACTGGCCATGGGAATACAGCTTCTCTAAGCCTCATTTTTCTCCCCTATAAAATGGACTTAGTGTAGTTTCTGCTTATTTCTGTTGTTACAAGAATCATGTGAGACAACAGTAAGAATTCAAAAAAGGGGTTGCTGTTATTATTATTAACATTATATCTATTAGATGTTGGAAAGCATAGATGTAACAAGCTGTCTATACAGTAAGCGCAGATTAACATTGATAAAAGAGAGGGATGTGTAAAAACTGCCTCCGTATAGCACACAGATTCATGGGGATGGCAGTGTACCATAACCAAACTCTGACCAGCGCCATCTGTGAGCCAGATATAAATAATTCTCTTAAATCATTTTTGTAAAAAAATCTTATCTATCATCGTCACAAGGGATCAGTTCCCGTTACCTTCTAGTTGTCTCTTCAGTTTTTTCAAATCTTTTATAAGGTCTTCAAATTTGACTTGGGAGGCCAGAAAGAAATCTTGTGGCTCAGGCAAGGGGAAAATGCTCTTTTCTGTTCCTGCTTCCTAGAACATACGGGAAACAAAAGTACATTATACTTCCTGATGGTCACCTTCAGTTGAAATTCCAATCCATCTTTCATCTGGTGGTGGGGTAGGAATCACGGCAATGCTCTTCTGCCATCCCCACCTTTGGACTGGTCACTTAGAAGTGCTTTCATGTCTTTCATGGTATCGTTTTGGTCTTACTGTCACTGAGGCTGGCTGTGGCCAGGGCTCTGGCAGAGGCTGGGTTCCCCTTTGCCTCTTGAATCAAAGAGAGAATGGTCAGGTATGTCCTAATCTTAGACACGCCGCTCCCAGGGGAAAAAGCATAGGAACAACACATGAAAGCACTTAGGTTTCAAGTCCCTGTTGAGGGTCACATGGTAGCAATTAGATAACTCGTCTCTGGGATGTGCCAGCGGCTGTGAACTGTCAGGTACTGGACAAGGCAGCGCTGCAGTGGAGGAAACAACTGCCCTCTGCTATGCTTCTACCTGCCTTCCCCTGCAGCTTAAAACTCATGCCTGTGTGTCTGTATGTGTGTATGTGTATGTATGTGGTGTGTGATCAAATTCTTCACTTATCTGTAAAGACGTTCCTAATGTTTTTGGCTTATTTTAGCAAATACTTACAAGGGCGTGGTGGGGTAGAGTTTTAACAAGCTCCACGCTATGCCTAACAGAGGATCTAAGCTGAGGAACCTCTTGAGGGACACAATCTATACTCATGTTGAGAGACAAGCAGAGCCTCAAATATCTTTTCCAGCCCAGCTTGCCCTCTCCCCGACTTGTTTAATATAAGCTTTGTATCCTGCGTGTCTCAGGCAGTCTTCAATTATTCCTCTCTCTGCACAGGCTACTTTGCCAGCTTTCCTTCACATTCCAACTTCCCTCCTGCCGTTAGGACTAATTCCAAACCCTAAAACTGCTTTACAAGACACTTTATGATCTGGCCTCTGTCTCCATCTCCAGCCTGATTTCTCCCTTCCCCTATCTCTAACTCCCTCTCTTAAACGTGCAGAAAATAACAGAACAGGCCACCATCTCTCGCCTCTAGGCTTTTGTCTATAAAACTCCCTTTCCAACCCTTACCTGGCCTCTCCTCACACATCCTTGTTCATATGCATCCTTCAAGTCTTAAAACAGGTATCACTTCCTTGAAGGTCTCCTCTAAGCCCCAGCACTTGGGGGTTTCCAAGAGACCCTGGTATTTACCTAGTTAGCACAACACTAATTTAAAACTTGCCTTGTTAGCTTGTGTGTCTTCCCTACTAGACTACAAACCCTCTGAAGGCAGGAACTGTGTCTTGTTCTTCATAGAATGCATACTATCTGGCCTACCCATAAACTTTGTTCGGTGCCGTTACAGAGAGCTTATAAAATGCTGCTCTGCGAAGTTTGCACCTTGGACAGGAGACACCTAACTTATTATACCATTTTCTGGTGGTTTCAAGAATTCCCTGACCCTTCTCCCTTCCTTTAAGACCTGGAGCCTTACTTGGGATGATAGGAGAAGGTGGTTTTCCTCATTTGATCAGAACAGCATTTTACATGATCAGTGTGCTATTTTTCATCTTTCTCTACTTATGTTACTGCTTTGAAAACAATGGAAACAGTGCAGTAGTCTGAGTGCCAAGATGGAATGACATCTAAGATGCTGGCCACCAAACTCCATGGTAATCTACACTGGAAAAACTCATGCATCTCTCTTTCGATTTTCCAAAATTTTTTTTTTTATCAGATTCATTCCTGGCTTCATTGTCTTTAAGCTAGAAAAAAAGAAAATGCTGCTGAGCAAATCAGCCTGGTAGCAGTACTTGTGGAAGTTGCTCAATTAAGAGTTCAAAGACATGGCTCTAGACGGGTTTCTTGAAACTTCACATGGACCTAGACTTGGACCAAAAACTACGCGCGAGTGGAAGGAAGCCTAGAGCAGGAGTCACCTTCCTTCTTTTAATTGCTCATCACCACTAACCACAAAAATCATCACTCACGCTCCTCAGAGGGAGGGGATCATTTCATAAATCACATCATTTGATGCTCGTGTTGAGCGAAACACATTTTGCACAGTGAAAATGGGGAGAGCGCCACACAAAAGTTGACTTCTTATTTTTCCTAATCTGGACCATCCTGTGTTTGAAGCTAATCTTACTGTAGGATGTTCCTCTGTGAAGTCCATTCCACTGCGTTTAGCTCTCTCCAACGAGCGTTAAATTCCACAGGGAAATTCCATCCTTTCTACACCACGCATCTGACTTGGTTGAGGCAGACATGATGAGGTAAACATGCTCATGCCAACCCTGACTTTGAACTATCACCTCAAGATTCTTCAGGATAATTCTTCTGCCACAGTGGTACCTACTGTCAGGATTTGGGGTATGGTACATAATTGCCTGAAACTCAACACACCTGCCCCACTCTACCATGAAATAGCTCTCACCTCTTCATATCTATTTCCTTACAGACGCCACTTTTATTTACAATACATTCAACTCAGCAAGTATTTATCCAGCTCCCACGTTGCAGACACAAAAAAGAGACAACAGCGAGTCCTGGACCTCAAGGCGCAATGCCAGGACACTAGGTAATTACTCAGTGACTTCTGTGCACAAGGGAATGGTACGTCTGGTGGTACCAGATACACTGACAACAGCTAGACAAGCCCACCAGGAGGGTAAAAGAGACGACTGCACACTTCATCAGTGCTTAGCTTGTCTTCTGGAGGAACCCGTAGGCCTCTGGAAAACAAGGCCATGGAATCTTTACTTTTCAGCCCTTGGTGCCCAGGGAAAACTCTGCTTACGTGGACAGTTAAGCAGGACTCCTGACAACATTTTCCCGAGACTTTTTCCATTTATTGATTGCTAGGTTTCTCAACAACTCACAACAGTACCTCTTTCTTCTCAAAGCTAGGACTCCTTGTTCTCAACTTAATGAGAAGGACTAAAACACAGAAAATTGCACTCAGGTAGATTCGCACAGAAATTTTTATTTCTAATTACCGATGTAATCTAAGCAGAGAGGATGGATTTCAAATTCCACATCTTCAACTTGTTCACAGATGAACACTGCTGATAAAGTGGTGGGTATTACTGCATTTTAATTTCCAAAACTTTGGTTTGCATCCCAGCAGCTAGTTTCGAATATAACCTATTACTGGATGGATATAGATTTCATGGAGATCCCCACAATCTGGTCAGAAGGCACTGAGATAACTGGTGGTCTCTGAAGCCGTGTGGCTTAGGAGTCAGTAGATTTGTGCCACTGAATAATGCTTCTCTTTACAAGAGTCAGCTAAACTCCCTTGGCTTCAGCGTTCCCATCTGTAAACCAAGGAGGCTGGATAGCTCTCAAATTCTACACTGGACTTGAAACTCATCCACCTATCCATCATCCAATTTCTGAATGCCAACAACATTCAAGAGTTGAAACCCCATTAGTGTAGTTTTCCACATAATGCCACTTCTTACCTGATCATAGTAACGCAGGTAATACTTCACAACATAGTCCACCAGATTAATCCCATTATCCTAGGTTTAAAAGAGAAGCTTAAATGAAAATCATTCACATGAGACTCGGCCACATTATACCTACCGTCAAAGAGCTGAAATCTCACTTTGTAATGCTAATACTTTTAGTTTGTGCTACCTGGTTCTAATTCTGTTTGAGACTGGCAAGATTTTCCTCCTCCCCTCTTGTCCCATCCGTTTTTTATGGCATCTAAATAAAGACATGATTTTACACTATTCCTTGTGAGTGAAAAAAACCAAACAGATAATCCTCCATCTCTGTGAGTCAATGGTTAAGACAAACCACCAACCAACCCAAACACTGTCTCAACATTTTCTGGCGTTAACCAAGAAGGGAGGGAGGGGGGAGGGGGCCAAAGGGAACAGAAAACCATCCCTTCCTTCCCACCTTTCAAAAAAAAAAAAAAAAGTGTGTTCTTAATGGCGTGAAAAACAATCAGGAGGGCTTAAAAGGAACAGCCTGCCACTTTTCGGCCCTGGGACTCCAGGGGAGAGCAGGCCCTCCCACAAGGCAGCCTTTGTATCTTGTTCACGTGGGTCTAATTCTAACTTGCCTGTGTGTTTCCCCCTCTCTCCACTCCCCCTGCCCTCCATGGGATGCCTAGATATGGGCTGGTTGTTTCCAAAGAGGTGACTCTGCAGGGGTGTGGAGCCAAATGATAATCAGGCTCAGAGGGTCTGACAGTAGACCCCCGGCCCAATTGTTGTGGGCCAAAGAGTAATTCAAGCACTCAGGCTACACTGCTGATTCAACGGTGCTCCCTACTCGGGACTGAGTAAATTACAAGTCGCCAACAGCAGCTCCAAGCAGACTCGAGCCTTGTGCTATGCCTAATACTATAGGCGTCTTGCTTTATTCTCGCACAGCAGTTCAACATCTAATTGTGTGTTTTCGAGCAAACAAATATTGGGGGTCATGTCATCAAGAAAAGATCAAACATGAAAAATCTATCCTTAGTCAAAAGTCAAAAGAAAGCCAAGAAAAGAACTGTACTGTTAGGGGGAGGATAGAGATGAATGAAAGAATCAGGAACCCTTTTTTTTTTTTTTTTTTTTTTACATTGAAGATATAGAAGGAAAATAATGGCAGATCATACGCATTTGTTATGAAAAATAAATAAATACCCGACTTTTGACGTCCTTGAGTTTGGGCAGAATTTCTAAGCTGTATCCATCTGCTTGGCCCCGAGTCCTATTTCCTCCGTTCATGTAATTTCCAAAAGCCAGAATGAGAGCTAAAATATCCTTCACACTCTTCATGTGCAGCAAACCCTGGGAAGGCAAACACCGATTATTACGGCACTGAACTCTGAACGCACAACAACAAATACTCACTGAGCACTTGATAGGCTGTTTGCTGGCCTATCACCAACCGGATTCACAGCGGGTAAAATGGAAGATACACTTCATTGAGCCCTAAGTGTCTTAAAAAAAATTCGTTCATAGCCATCATTTTCTACCCTTGCAATGACTCACAAACTGTGCGTGTTTTAATAATGAACATTAAATACTGGTGTTTAGATTTCCATTTGAGCCAGTTTTTTTTTTAAATACTTATCTTCAGGGATTTAGAAATTGAAGAAAGAGTTGTTACACTTGGGCTTTGTATCTGGTGGCTTCTAAGTAGAAAGGGTTTGGGGTCACTGGAGGATCTGGCTTTGGACTATGTATCTGTACAAACAGCACAGTTAAGTGGAGGGTAGATACAACAGCAAGTCTATGCTTCCTTATCTCTGGAAATAATCCTCAGGGGTGAGCTACAATCATGCATTTCAAGCCATAGGCTCTGTATATTAAGTGTTTGCTGACCTGTCTATTAACTTTTACTATTTCAAGCTGCTTGGCGGTTTCTTCAGCTCTCCGTCTCATTTATTTCCCCCTCTTTTTTTTTTTTTTTTTTTTTTTTTGCTCCAAGTGCAAATTTTCAAATTGGTACCTTTTACCCTTCTCTACAGATTTAGCCAATTTTATTTTCCTTTATTTTAGGGTAAAGAAAGCAAGCTAAGTGCAGCTTTAGGCTGACTTCTGCTCCTGTCTTCTAGGGTGTATATTACATATTTTGGTGATATTTATGCTTTCTTTACTGAAATCTTTTATATTTTAGAAGGGAAAAAACCATGCCTTCAGACCAGCCACTGAACAGTACAGTATTTGTGGAGGACCGTCATGTCCTTAAGGACATGGGTCATGGTGAGGAAAAAGCCAGGTGCTAGAATTTCACTTATTATAATGAACAGCAGTGTGAGAAAGCCAACAAAAATTTATTTACCCATCACTCATTATCATAATCATTTATATCATTTATCAAGTGTCTAGAGTCATTTTATTTCACTGTGTAGGCACATTTCAGATGATCCAAGGCACTGGTCTAAGACAAATCTCTTCTGCCATCTAGACCAAGTGGAAAACAAATTCTACTCGACTTAGGTTGGTTTTAAGTGGCTGGTACCTACACTGGGAGGCATTTGGAATATTTGAGAAGGAATCTGTAGAAGTGTCGTGTCCCCCCCCCCCCCTTTCTCCTTCTGTCAGTCTGCACCCCTTCTTTCTTTCTCACTCACCTGCATGCACATACATGATCATCCTGAGGATAATCATCACAATCATATTCAGGAAAACATACTATCTTGAGTCCAAAATTTTTCCACAAAGGGACTCCAGTTGCTCTTTCCTACTGCCCACTCCCTCCTTTACCCCCAAGAAGGGCCAAGCCATCTTTAAATGAGGCAGCAGACACACCTTAGAAGCCTGGGTGATGATCTCTACCTTCCGGTGCAAGGCAGTGATGCCCTCAGAGAAGACAGATCTGAAGATGATGCACTGGGCACGTTCAGCAAAATTAGGGATCTGGGCCAACTCGTGCAGAAATCTGTAAAAATTAAGAATGCATCATCAGACTTCATACACAATCACAAGGAAAATAAAAAGACAGCAGAAAAAGATTCTCCATGAGAGCATTCCTTATTTGACAAGGTCAACTGAACAATCATAAAGGTACCAACTAGGCAGGCTCAAGGGACTCCACGAGTATGTGTCCTACTGCTGACAACAGAGCCACTTCTAAAAATGGGCTTCTAGACATCATCTCACACCTGTCAGAATGGCTATCATCAAAGAGAACACAAATAACAAATGTTGGTGAGGATGTAGGGAAAAGGGAACCCTCGTACAACATTGGTGGGACTGTAAGTTGGTGTAGCCTCTATGGAAAATAGTATGGAGGTTTCTCAAAAGGCTAAAAATAGTACTATATGACCCAGCAAGTCCACTCCTGGGTACATATCTGCAAAAGTATCAAAACAGTAATTTAAACAGACACATACACCCCAATGTTCAAAGCAGCATTAATTACAATTGTCAAGATATGGAAGCAACCTAAATGTCCATCAACAGGTGACTGGATAAAGAAGATGTGTATACACACACACACACACACAATGGAATACTACTCAGCTATTAAAAAAGAATGAAATTTTGCCATTTGTAGCAACATAGATGGACTGGGAGGACATTATGCTAAGTGAAATAAGTAAGACAGAGAAAGACAAATACTGTATGATATCACTTATGTGTGGAATCTAAAAAATACAGCAAAGTAGTGAATATAACAAAAAAGAAGCAGACCCATAGATATAGAGAACAAACTGGTGGTTACCAGTAAGGAGGTAGAGGGGTAACATAGGGGTGGGGGAGTGAAAGGTACAAACTATTGCGTATAAGATAGGTTCAAGGATGTATTGTACAACATGAAGAATATAGCCAATATTCTGTAATAATTGTAAATGTAAAGTAGCCTTTAAAACTATATAAAGAACAAAAATTTTTAAATAAAGTGGATTTTTATAGTGTATGAATTACTTTAAGAACACAAAGTTAATGCAAGTGTACTGAACCACATCAAGTTATTGATTTCTTGCTACCCAAGTAAGACTAAATCCAAATGGAAAGCATTAATCTTTAGTGTCTGAAAAAAAAAACCCCCACAATAAACTCCTTTTATAATGCAGTATCCTCTAAAGGTATATTCACACAGGTTAAGACTTGAGGTAAATGTCTATAGACAAGTGATTTAAAAAAAACTCTGAAGTGAGATTACTACTATTTATTGCTCAGTCAATTAGATAATAGTCTGTAATGATTCTATTCTACATATATTTGTTTACTTTTCCACATAAACTTAGCTATGTAGACAAGAGTTCACAGCTCCATGCTTGGAACAAAGCAGGAACTCATTAAGTGAACACAAGCTAAAGTTTCTTGAAAACTATGGCAAGACAGATCTCAAAGCTCAAGGTGAGTACTGACCCACACACAGAAGCTCACTGTCTGAGCAGCTGGGAACTGGTGCCCTTTGCAAAATTAAGTTGGAAGAACTCCACACTCTCTAGGCCAACCACCAGAGGAAGGGGTATAAACTAAAGTGGATGGAAAGACTTGGACATGAAGTCAGAAAGGGAGGGAATCCACTCACAGCTATTAAATTCATTTTGGGGCTGAAATGATGATTAACTGATATTTCTGAAAGTCGTGGTCAAGCCATAATACCATTACTTTGACATTCAGCACTCTCTTACCAAGAATGCTTTTACATAGGAGCAAAGTTGGAGTCCCTTACTTTCCCTAACCAAAGAAATCCCCTTCGCTAATACTCTGTGCCTCTTTTACTTCACTTTTAGGGAAGTTTGAGTTTTAATAAGATTCTAACTATCAGCTGTTTTTCTTATTTATCCTACAACCAGGTCATAATCCTTTTTTTTTTTTTTTTAATGACAGATTAAGCAAAGAATGCCTGGAAAAGAAAACACACTTTTGTTTTAAAGTTTTGTAACTCTGATTATTTCGAAAACCATTTGATGGGATTTGAGTGTGGAAACCCAAAGAAACTCTGAATTAGGTCAAGATGGAAAAATTAGACTCTGTATGTAAAATTGTTTCTTTGTAAAATTAGCATTAAACCACTGATTCATTTATGACTGAAATCAGAGGTGTCACCAGTCTTGACAAACGTGAGCAGTAAAAAGCTTGCACAACTGGTGGCATAGGGTCCTGCAGTGTATCTTGGGAAATTTTACTTACTCAGATGCTGCTGAGAATTACCTCGAGGGTAGTGCCCTGTGTTTCTTCCATTCCAAATGTGACCATGAGACGTTATTCCCTAAGCAGGACCCAGATCTCCAGAGGATGTATACTTCCTTGTTTCAATGAACCAGTGAGTGAAGAATTTATGGAGAGAATATATAGACCAACACCTCAGCACACCAGCAAGCACAATAGGGAAGAACAAATCTGACTCCGTATTGGAGCTGCTCCTTTAGCTCTAATCCTGTGCTCTGTTCCTTGGCTTAGTTCTGCTGCTTCTTCACCTTGTGGAAAAGAATGCTGCCTCCAGCCTGAAATGCACAGGAGAGCCCATTCTCAGGGCTCTGACCTCCACGGTATAACACTTTTCCACTAGTATAAAGACAAGAAGTTGCAGAACAGAGAATAACATTTGTCTTGTTGGAGATTTACAGGAACATCATGACCTGACCTACGTGGACAGTTACAAGAACAAAGGATTCTGACAAGAAGTTTGCGACAACCAACACCCATCCCCTCCCCTTTTTAGTGTAAATGGAGCCTGAATTCTGACTTGGGTAAGATGGTTCTCCAGGACATTAGTCTGCCATCTCCTCGGTCTGCTGTGTTTCTGAATAAAGTCATTATTCCTTGCCCCAACACCTCATCTCCTGGTTTTTTGGCCTGTCCTACGACGAGCAAAATGAGTTTGGACTTGGTAACACAAGGACTTAGATGAGATAAAGGAAATGCTGGATGAACAATCACTTATAACCAGTCTCCAAAAAGGAGGATTAGGACCAATATGAGGAGACAAGCCCATAGGCTCAACCAATTTGTGTTGCCCAGAAAAGAGTAAAATAGAACCACAAGGCTCCCTGGGATTAGAGCCTGACTAGAATCAGGGGCCAAGATGCATATCCAGAGTTGGAGGGGGGAGGGAAGTCCAGGAATTTCACAGTACTTTTGCATAGAGCTGTAGGGAACGTGTCATCGAAAATACCAGCAGGTCAGTCACCAAGAACTTCAGTCAGTCTTCAGACGTGTCTGCAGCATTTACACTGTGTCAGGTACCATACTAAGACCTGAGAACAGAATCTTACTTATATGTAATTCCTTCTTGATCACCTGAGAAATAAATCCTCAATTACTGTGGAGTGTGGTGAGTGCTCTTGGAGATGGGAGAGCTTACAGAATAGGGGCTGTGGACACCACACACAGGGCATCGGAGCCCCAGAGGGACCCTGTCAGCCAAGGTCTCCGGGAGCCCTCTGGTACTAGTGCAGGTCACATGAGAGAAACTGGCAGCAAGAGCCTGGACAGGCTGAGTGATGCTTGTGGGGAAGGTGAGAAGAAGCTAAAATGGGGCTTTGTGTTCTAAAACAGAGTGTGTCCTTTGGGAATGACTGAAGGGTTTTAAACAGAGCAGTGGTACTTTCAGCTTTCTGTTTTAGAAAATCACCCTGGCAATCGCTTGGCTGATTGACTGGAGGTGACGGTGGATTTGAGGCTCAGAGCAGTGAGAATATTCTAAGGGGGAAGGTGAGAGGGCCTGTCGTGTGGATGCAGAGGGCTGAATGGTGAGAGAGTGACCACAGCAGTCACTCCCAGAGGCGCTGACCCATCCCAGGGGATGCTGAGAAGAGTCCAGGATGATTCGCGGGTTTGGGGCCTGGGCAACCTGGTTAGAAGGTGAAGATACAAAATTTGCTGGAGAAGCAAATTTGGGGAAAATGATTTTATGTGATTTTCTGTCCAAAAATAGCCATACAAAGTCTTGAGGAAAAGCACTATTCCCGTTCATCTGGGAAAATACCAAAAATACAGGTTACTTCAAAGGCTCTGAAGTGTCTGATAAATATCTTATCTCCCAGAATGAGTTTCACACTCTACCTGTAAGGCAGAGACAGGGACTCTTTTACATGCCCCCCAAGAGAGGGTCTTGGACATTGGGCTGTGGCGCTTACGAATATTTATGAACTGATCTCCTTTTGGATTAGGCTAACTGTATATCCTAGGGCCAGGGATAGAAAAAAATAAATACCCACAAAGAGCCACAAACTAGGGATCTGCCTCTTCCCTCCTTAATGCAGGCTGAGCTTCCTAGGATGGCCTGTAATTTCAGCCTGTATATGGGAGAGACGTTCTGCACCTCACTGGTTGGGTCACCTCCACAGCAGCAACTTAGGGGCTAAATGATGCAAACAGTCCCCTGTTTTCAAGGGACTAACAATTGCTTTGTCATCCCTCAAACCCCCAAATGACATCCTCTTAAGTGTGTGTGGATGCCCTAACCTGTGTTCTTCCACAGAGGAGTACACCAGCAAGCCAATGTGTCCTTATTGGGAGGTGGCGGAGGGCCCCAAGGCAGCTGTGGACCTTAGTGGAGCATCCCAATAGGCAGCAGATGATGTCCTCACGCCACAAAAAGCATGTGTCGAGTCTCATCAAACCCAGTAGAGCCCCCCTCCCTTCACCACCATTCCAAGCAGAGCGTGAAGAGAGTTGAGGGCCATCACTGCAGGGTGTGGCTCTCAAGACAGCCTGATTCCAGGCAGATGTCACCTCTGTGGGAAGTGGCTTTTGAAATCTGGCACCGCAGCACAGGAAAGCTGATGAGGTGAGTGATGAGGCCAGCCTCTCCATGCTCTGATTTATAGGACTGGGCACCACAAGGATCTTAAGAAACTGCAATGCTGAAGCTATAAATGATTCATATTTTCCAGTATGTAAAACGTGTTTGCAGTCAACTTGCAAATCAGATGCCGGAAAATCAGCCTTTGGCATAAATCGAACACAGGCTGCCCTGTGCAAGAGGTCGGAAGCAAAGGTGAAACTCACTGAGGCCTGAAGGCCCTACCTCTCTGGGCTTCGCCTTCTAGCCACTGAGCCCAAGCACATCACCAGGATGACAGGACCATCCTCTTTGCTGTCAGATCTCAGCACATTCAGGAGGCCATTACAATGACCACTTGCAAATGTTAAAAATGCTCTTCTATCCAGATCATCAGAAGAGAAAGCAGTAATAATAAGTCATCTGCTAATTACTTGCTGCCCTTACTCTGTGTCCTAGCAATTGATTCTGAAAAAACAACTAGAAAATAATGAGGAAGGCATTAACACAAAAGGAAAATGGGAGCACTTCCAGGAGCAGGGACCCACGGTTCATTTCATGGGGTTGGCCATTCGTATAGCTGAGAGCAGATGGCAAATTAGAGTCCACAGGCCAAACTCAGCCCACTACTTATTTGTGTGACCCATCAGCTAAGGATGATTTTTGTATTTTTAAGTGGTTGAAAAAAAATCAACAGAAGGATATTTTGTGACTTGTAAAAATGATATGAAATTCAAATTTCAACGTCCATAAACAAAATGCTGTTGGCGCACAGCCACGCCCATTTGTTTATCTATCCTCTACAGCTGCTTTTGCACTACAATGGTTGACCCGAGTCATTCCAACAGACTGCATGTCCACAAGGCCTAAAATACTTGCTATCTGGTCCTTTATAGGAAGTTGGCCAATTCTGGGCTTAGAGGATCATGGCTTAAAGTGGCGCAGTCAGCACTACCCAAGCACCTGATATGCCTCATTGTCCCTGATGGGGTCTCCATGTTTGCATCCCCTGAAATTCATATGTTCAAATTCCTAACCCCTATTGAGATGGTAGTAAGAAGTAGGGCCTTTGGGAAGTAATTCGTGGGGTCAGTGCCCTTCAGAGAAGTTAGTGGCCTTCACAGAAGAGACCCAGGGGCTTGCTTCCTGCCACATGAAGACACAAAGAGAAGTCAGCAGTCTGCAGCCTGCAAGAGGGTTCTCACCAGAACCCAACCATGCTGCCTCTGGATCTCAGACTTCCAGCCTCAGGAACGGTGAGAAACACATTTCTGTTGTTGATAAGCTGCCCAGTTCAGGGTACATTGTTACAGCAGCCTAAGCTAAGAGACTGTCCTCAGATACTCCCCGTGGCCTCGTTGATGTCTAATCTCATTACCGGTCACTTCATTTTCAGCCATTAGCACCTTGGTGGGAATTAATTTACTATATTAGGAAACGTGACTTGGGAGTGGTCCACAGGATGAGTCAGGGGTGAGCGTCAGTAAGGATGGGGGTTCTAGCTGGTGGAACAGAAGGGCTGGGGAGCCCATCTGCAGACTCACAGTATCCCCAGGCTTCATGGGTGTGTGCTGGGGGGCGGCTGCCGCCATACGCTCTACATGAGAGCGAGTCATCCAAGGTTCCCCACATTATCATAGAGGTTTGTCATGACTGAGGAAACCTAGAAATTCCCCTGCCCAGTCATTGAGATGTTTTTCTGAACCTAAAAGCCTCAGCATCCATGGGGAGTGGAATGTTCTAGAGGAACCAAGGGCGAGGAATAAAGGTTTCAGTCCAAGTGTTAAAACCCTTGGATGACCTGTTACTCTGAACTCCATCACTCCTTTTCCTCTTCGTTTACTATCCTTCGCCTCATCTCCAGGCTAGCCTGCATCAGGCAGGAAGCACTCAAGGCAGCACCAGGCCAAGGAGCCCTCTGTCCGCTCTGGACCCATCCCATGTTCTCACAGGGTCCTGGGTGGAGCCTCAGGGCTGCAGAACCCAAGAATCTTCTCCCTCACAAGCAGACCCCAAGACCCCAGCCAAGGACAAGAGTCACTCAGTTACACCCTAGAGTTCTGGGTTTTCAAAGCATATGGGACAACACCCCAAACTAGAGAGTAAACACCTCCAGAGAGTGAATGGGGAGAAATGCAAGCACGTGCAAAGGGAGGTTGAAAAGTCCCATCCAACCTGGGCAGAGCAGGTGGAGAAATCTGGGAGAAAGCTGGCACGTTCAGGCTCCATTTACCGGATACAACATTTAAGAAAATCAGTTTGAATTCTGTGACTCTGACATCATCTTTTTTAACTGCATCAGCAGAACCTTAAACAGAGCAATAACTTCTTCCTTCCTCAGTTACCCTTTTGGCCAGAATGTTTAGTCTAGGAGGAATTAACAAGTTGCTAGAACAAGAAAGGGGAGTCACGAGGGGGTGGGGTGAGGAGTGGCGACGTGATATCCAGCAGCACAAATCTCCCAGCTGCCTTTCCCGGCAGTCAGGTCACTCTGCTGCGTGCAGGAGGTCAGGGGAATGACGCTGCTGTGACTTAGCTCTGCACAGTTTAGATTGGGTTATTCAGAGCCAGGAGGCAGGAAGGAAGGGACGGCCCTTCTCCTTTTAGCCTAACAGAAAAGTGTTCAAGCATCCTTACTGCTCAGGTTTATCCAGCAACTTCAATTCTTCCTCTTTGGATGTCTCGTAATACTTTCTTATTTTAACCAGTTCATCCTCTTGGGCTCTCTGTGTTGAAATAGAAACAACACACACAAAACAATGAGCAATGCGAATCTGTTTAAAGCAGTGTGTCTCAAAGTGTGGTCTCTGGGTCAGCAGCATTAGCGTCACCCATCACTAGTTAGAAATGCAGGTTGCTGGCCCTGCCCCAGACATCAGAGACTCCGGGGTGGGGCTCAGCAAGTCCTCTGGGAGATTCCAATCCACGCTAACATTTGAGAATCACTGGCTAAACCCCATGGTCAGAATAAGTGACCTTTGCTGGATATAGAATCCAGGACATTTGATTAACTACCTTTGAACCCCATGACTTCCCTGTAAGATGGGATTTGGGTCAAGTTGTTCTCATTTGCTTCCAGACCCTCAGAACAGCCCTAACTTATGCAGGCTTCTGATTTTTAAATTTCTGGTTACTATGTTCTCTCTTTCTCTGAATTTTCTAAGCATTCATTGTTTGTACTACTTATTTTGGCATTGAGTCCCATACTTCCTTAATTTATCCAACTATTCAATCGTACGTAGCTCACCTCTACTGCCAGCTAGCAAGTGCCGACCACGTGCAGAGTCCTGAGCCTGAGGCAGTAACAGAAAGCATCGAGAAGGCACTTTGCCTTTTACAAAGTCCTTCAACGTCAATTACTGTATCCTTGTTTTTATAGATGACTCCACGGAGGGTTACACCTAGAAGCTGGTAAAGAGCCTGACTCGGAATACCTTTCTTCCACAACACCAGGCCACTCTCCGGGCATTTAACAAATGCACCGTGAGCTCCTGATGGCCTTGTATTTGCATACCTTCTTGTCTACTGATGAAAACTTTACTGATGGAAACATGAGATGTTTCCACCCAGTGGTCCCAAACGGTTGCTTATAGACACAAAGGATGTAAAAAATGCACTGGGAACTGGCAATCCCACTAGGCTGGTTTATCACACTATGGAAATTTTCTATGAGAGGCTCACAGTCCCAGGGGAGCTAAGTATTAACATGAACCATTTTTCTGAGCCCGGTAACCAGAGTACGCTGCAGAGCTCCCGGCAGCTTCCTGGGGAGTCCCAACTCTTCAGCAAAGGAAATCTGGTTCAATCTATGTTTTCCAATCCTAACAGAGTCAGTGAACCAGAACAGCTGACAATTACGGGAACGGGGACTCTCCTGGCCATCTTCTCAAGACAGCCTGCCAATTGTGCTGGTTATCTCCACATACAAGCCACATTTAAAGCCGGTTGTATGTGTATAGTGCCATTTACTTTCAAAACACTGTTACTGCTGCTTATATTGGATTCTCCTTTAATAGCCACAGAAAATCATGTACAGCCCATTATAGTCCTCAGTGTGCTGATAATCGAATAGGCTTAAGGAGTTTAACTGGCCCAAAGTTACTCAGCAATGAAAGGTAAAGCCGGACCTCAAACCTAAGAGTAAAGACTCTAAATCCAAAACACACCCACCATTCTATTTCCCACCTTCAATGCCATCAGCTCCCTTGGACTCAAGGGAATCATCCAAGGTCACATGAGCATCCCCATTCCTCAGAGGAGGACACCGGCGTACACGAATACTAGGCTGGTAACTTACCTTCACTCACTCTCATTCCGAGCCACAGGGCGGGCTCCCTGGCACAGAAGTGGCCTCAGTGTTGAACCACCCTCCCTTGCCAGCGACAGCTACTAACCCAGATACCACGCGGGGGTCAAGACCCGAGGGCTTTTCTCATGTTTCCTCTCATTTGAGCTTGTGTTTCTGTGCCTTCATCTCTTCCAGGCAATGTCAAAACCCCTACTGCCAACCACCAAGAATGGCTCAGTGATGTTTTGGGGGTGGAAGGAGTCACACATAAACATTTTTTAGACAGTACTTTTTTTTGGTTAACGTGGAAAAATCTGGAAACTCTGGCCCTGTAGCGGTTTGATACTCACGTTTTCATATAAGGCTGCTAGGGTCTCTAGATCAACCACAGAGTCATCCACGTTGAAAATGGCTGCCAGGCACCCAAAGAGAAAGAGGAAAAAGGATAAGACATTAGATGAGACTCTCTTGCACTAACGTGGACTTCATGTCTAACTTCCGAGCAGCAGAACACTGCCTTCTCTCACACAAGTTGTCTTTCAGCTTGTTTCCATTCCCTTTCCCTTTTGAAAAAGGATTTTTAATTTCTATTTTAATGGAGGTACTGGGGATGGAACCCAGGACCTTGTGGATGCTAGGCACGCACTCTGCCACTGAGCTACACCCTCCCCCCGTTCCCTTTCCTTTTGCACCAGGAGCCCCTGTGAAAGAAACCCAAATGATTCCGATTGCTGGCCTAAGCCTTGGCCCTGCCTAGTTTAATTCCTCAAGCTCTGCATCCTTTCTGCAGTTTAATTTAGGCTCCACAGGAGAAGTGTTTGTGCTTTAAAACTAAATCGGTTTGTAGGTCTGAAGCACAATTTTAAATCTTTCTTCTCGGCTGGTAATTGAAGAGATTTAGTACCTAATGCACCAGAACTGACTCTTGCCCATTACAGGAAGAGAGAGAGAAAAAAGACAATGCTGGCAAATTAAATGAATTCAGGCATGTGATTTCAGGCACCTTTCCACGGCCGCTGCAAACATCTTGTTTGGATTAAAAAGACAAGAAAAAGCAATAATTGCATCAATGGCAAATAAAGATTATGGAAACCTCCCATGAGCCAGTCTTAAGGCAAGTTCTCATTCCCATGGTTTTATTTGGATTCTACTTCTTGTTCTGTACCTTAAATAAGTCATTTAGCTGTTAACTAATATACCTATGATTTCATCTAGAGAGATTCCTTCCCATATATAATGGCATACAAACATGGAGATTTTAAAGCCTTAATGGATTTGGCAATCAAAGTGTTTAAAATAGGCAGCTCCACATCTTTAAATAATTATTCAAAACTAATAAGGTTTGTTCCTTCAACCCCACCTCCCTTCTCCAACTTTACATTGTGAAATTAACCAGCAAGCTAGTAAATTTTCTCCATGGCAGGCTAATTAATTTTATTAAACCAACCAGTGATATTTAGAATGCCTTAAAATTTTGCTCATCAACCATCATTCCATTCCTTGGCATTACACCACGGTTTTCGGAGAAGGTAGGGACCAAGGAAAAGGACAGGCTGCTTTCAAACTGTTTTGCTTCTTCTGTATTTTAGAATCATATGAACCCCTTTTTACAATTTTAACAAAGTTAATTAACTGAACTGAGATCATGTAACTTCACAGAACACCGAGAAATGTACTTAAAATTCCTTTACAGGACCACCTTCTCTAACTTCAGAGTTAATCAGCAAGCTATTCCTAGCTACGTGGGGTAGTGAGAAAAGAAGAGGTTAATATACTAGTGACAAAGTCAATCGTCTCAGCTTCCAAGACAAAGGAAAATTACACTTCTGAAAAGGCCAGACTGAAACCACAAAAGAAAAACGTCATTTGAGGAAAGAAGGAAAGAATTTACCCTCCCAGGACTGTTGTGCTGTACATGGAGATAATATGAATTCACAACTTACTAGATAAACCAGGCATTTTTAAATGTCTGATGCTTTAAAAAAAAAAAAAAAGGATAGCCAGGAACAATGTCTAGTTTAAGTAAATTCTAAGAGTCTCCTACAAAAATCTGCCAATAGGAACACAATAAGAAATGGTAAAATCCTAAAAATAATTTATCAGAAATGTTCACTTCTACACTAGGTAGTATATATGAACTGCATGCTTAGCTATAATCAAGTAATCTTAACTAATGACAAAAGAGCTGTGGGCTTCTCTTCCTAGGGAGTATATATTTGGTTTTCAGAAGTTAATCAGTCAGGGTCCCAGATACACAGTTTGATGGGTTATACAGTCAGCCAGTTCCCCTCCAGTGTGCTAGGTGCCAGAGAGACCACCTAGGGGGGACGGGACCAGAGAACAGTCGCTCTCTGGCGACATTTATTCATTCATGCACTCACCCACCACTTGAATAACTATTTGTTGAATGTGCACCAAGTTCTAGAACTATTCTAAAATGCTGTGATTCTATAAATTGAAAGTGTCTAAGACATTCAAAGCGCTTGATTTCGTGAAATTTATACACTAGCTTAGGGGATAGAAAACAAACAAGTAACAATAGTCACAGATAATGATACACTACGAAGAAAGTAAAGTAGGGAAATGAGTAACGTGGGAGAGGCTGGTGGATGAAGGCTTCTTGGAGGAGGTGACATTCAAGCCAAGAACAGCAGGTCAGTTTTGTGAGTGTCTGGGAGAAGAGCATCCAGGGAGAGGTAACTGCAGAGGGAGGTTTTTTAACCCGGCGAAGGAACAAGCTCAAAGTATAGAAAAAGACCAAGACAATGCTCACGGAGAGAGTGGTCCTGGCAGGTTCAGCTGTCTGAGCCTCAGCATATCTGTAAAACGGGTCTAACTCCACTTACTGAAAATACTAAGTGAGGTAAGATGTATGCCTGGCCCAGCCCACAGAGCATGGTATGAACTCAAAGTGGTACCTATGAACCATGACTATTATGAGTTTAAACAGATACATTGTGAATGTGTTTCAGGGCTTTATTAATGCCTTATCTCCTTTAACATCTGGAAAGATTAGAGAAAGAAGACTGCAACTCCTGAGTCGTTTGTGTTATGAATGAAACTTCCTAGAATACTTGAGTGTTTCAGATAGGAGCAATTGCTATTAAACCCTTTTGGTCCTTCAAAACCCTGCTCGAGGCCCAACTTCAGGAAACATCATTAATAGAAAAGGTATATGCACAAGTGATTCTGATTACAAAAAAATGATGGAGCAAATGGCTTCAGGGAAATATAAGATACCTTTGGGGTCATTTAGAAAGCTAACCTAATTTTTATTTCTCATGTCCATCTTTCCCACCCACCCACCCTTCACTATACTACCCATTTTTTAAAAACACAACTCTCAAAATTTAATTTTGATGCTTAAAATACCTCAGATGTCTTTCCTTCAAATATCCGGGGAAGCCTGACTTTTCAGCCCATTCCATTCCCAGCCCCGAACTACATTTCCAATCTCATTTTTCATCACTTCCACTTTTCCTGTGCACTCTGTGCTCCAGCCAGCTACACCACTCTCCATCCCTGAACATCCCATGGTTACCTCCCTTCCCACAACTCGTATTCCAAGGCCTAGGTGAAAGGTCCCCTTCCTCTGAAAGGACACTCCTTGACCCTTGGATCATGAAGTACCCACTCCTTTCCTCTTCCACAGCACTGCACTGGTATTCCACACAGGGTGAAAAAAGCCTATTTTCAGAACCCAAGTTAGTAAGTCACTTAACAGTTTCCCTCCCTCACTGGACTGTGTAAGTCCTGGAGTCAGGGCTCCCTTCTACACATCATGATAACCCCAGCACCCAGCAGAGGACCTGGGGTATAACAGGGAAAAAACAAATGTTTATGGATGGGGTAGGTGTTTCAGGAATCCCAAAGAGCGAGTTCTTCTGCTGGGTGTTGGGGAAAGTTCCTTGATAAAGAGAGAAGACACTAATGAACTCACCTACACAACAGAAACAGACTCGCAGACATAGCAAATAATTTTATGGTTATTGGGGGAATGGGGTGGGAAGGGATAAATTCGGGAGTTCAAGATTTGCAAATATTAATTACTATATATAAAAATAGATAAAAACAAATTTCTTCTGTATAGCACAGGGAACTATAGTGAATATCTTATAGTAACCTTTAATGAAAAAGAATATGAAAGCAAATATATATATATATATGTATGTGTTGTTCACCAGAAATTGACACATTGTAACTGACTATAATTCAATTTTTTTAAAAAAAGGGGTTTTGAGAGAGAAAACACAGAAACTTTTAAAAGGGATAGGGTTTTGACAGATGAAAATATTACATTATGGAGGTGGGTATCTGAATTAAGTTTGTTTGCTCATCACCCCCTTTGGTCCCTGATAAAAAAAAAAAATCAAGGTTTAGTCAGTAGAGCTGCGTAATCATGCCCCCATCCACACACCCACTACAGATATCCTGCTTGCTTAAATACTCCATATTGAAAGATTACTACGTTCAACAAGCGAATTTTCTTGTTTTAAAGGAAAGAATAAGGAAAATATCTTTCCCCTCATTCTGAAACTTCAAAAATGATTTAAAGAGCAGTATCACCTTAGGAAAAAAGGTCTGAGTAAAAATTCAACTGCTATATTGCTTTGGTCAGGCACCTGAAGCTCCCGCTTATTAATCACCATTCATTAAGCTGAATCCATTCGAAGCAGTAACAGTCTGTAAACTGACAAGTGCCAGTGAGCATCAATGGGAAAGACCTGAGACATTCCCTGCAGAAGGAGCAGATGCTGACAGGCTCAGGGAGCACACAGGTGACAGCAGGGAGCCCGATTCTGGCTTGAAGAGAGCTTTCACTACAACCAGTTTCAAGCAAGGTCTGATGGAATTCGGAACACCTTGGTAGAGGGCCTGTGGTGCACCTGGAACACAGCAGGGAGGCGCTGAGCAGTTCCGAGTAAGGGAGGAAACGAGATGGAGTTCTATTACACAAGATAGATGAAAATTCGGAAAGACTGGTTTAGATCCTAGTCCAGTGGGGAAGAGGCAGCAAAACCCAGAGCACTGTGGATGGAGAGGACAGGACAGGGGAGAAGGGCTGCAGAGTGCTTATCACTGAGGGGGCCCTGGGACTGGGAAAGCTGGGCGCCACACCACCCTAAGGCTTTGTGTCTAGGTTTTGGGGAAGAGCTTGGCCACCATGGAAATAGGCAGAGGAGCTCATGAACTGGACGGGCACGATGACCTCCCCCCCCAGGACCCAGGGGTGAAAAGGGGGAGAAGAAGTCGATTGAGAGATGAATTCAGGAGCAACACCAAGTACTCCACTGAGGTTTCCCCTCTTCCATGGAAGGATCTTAGAAGTAAAAAGGTAAAATAAAATTCAGAGGTGGAAGCAGCGTGATGAAGAGATCGTCTGTTGAGCCCAGGAGCTTAAGGAAATTAAATTATTCCTATTATTCCTACCCTAGAGGGTGGCCAGGGAAGGTTAGGTTATTGGCCAATAGCCCAAATCATAAAGAACCACGTCCTATGACTCACAGGAGAACCGTCCTGCACGTACATAGTCCTGCCTCCTGTTCACCACGAGCAGCTTAAGTTCCTATATAATAGGGCCAGAATCAATACCTGATCATTCTGTTTCCCAAACACGGGACAGTGCATTAGAGAAAAGATTCTCAAAGGCAACTACCTTCAAACTTAGAAGCATCCCATGGACCCATTTAGTTAACTGAAGATGACAATGCACAAGGAAATCAATCACTGACTAAAATATTTTCTGGAGTCACCTAGGGTCAGGTAGCTCCCTCTACTTTGCACTTTAAAAACACACACACTGTCTCTCACACACAAACACCCTTTTTATTGTGTAAGTGGAAGAAGAAAGCCCCAGCCTACACAATTCTCCACCCCGCCTCAAAGCCCCAGTACAGTAATTCCCAGTAATTCCGGCTTTTGCCCCCATCTGAATAGGGCTCATTATACCAACACTCCTGCAGACGGTGTCAGAGAGGTGAAGTGCCAAATCCACAAAGGGGAGACCCCAGCAGCTCCCTGCTACTGCAGTATCAATCATCGCTGGTGGCTTTTACTTTTATCTCCCTCTCTCCTTAGTTATCCCCACTCACACTGTCAGTTCAGTTAGGCTATTTCACCTACACCTCACAATATGTCGAAAGGAAGTAGACACATGCTGTGAAAAGCTGGTAATTTTATTGGGTTCCTTTACCTTTAAAAATCTGTTACTTGGTCAAGTCTGGTTTCTGGGCTCCTTTTTTGCAGGGAAATTGAGGCAAACGTTTTTATGTGGTCCTCTGGTGCCTGCTCTGTACTCCAAGAATTATATACACAAGGATCATTAGCGTAGTGTTTCGCCCATTAAGATATAATAACCGTCAGCAGGGACAAAAAGCAGATCAGTATCACAAATTCAAACTAACAGGCGCACATAAAAACTATGTGACTGCTTCAGGCCCAGGCACGGGGTCAGGGTCTTACCCACTAGGTAAATTCCCTCTCCAGTGTGGAGACGGCTTTGCATAAGACCAGGGTGAGGCGAAAGAGCGAACAAGAATTCTCTCAGCCCTCCGGCCGTTTTTAACCCTGAACGCTTTTCTATCCCCAAGTGCACCATGTCTGAATAAACAAAGAATGACTGCCTTTGCTGTTCTGAAGGGCTTCTAATTAGTAAAAAAACAAGCACTCTCTTAAGGGAGCTGTTCTTGTGGACCTCTGGGCAAGAAACACGAGGCAGACTGAGGCAGGAAAGGCAGACTGTTAGATCAGCCAGAGTCAATCTGGCCAAGCAAGGTGTGGAAGATGTCACCGACAGATAGGGCTGGGCTGGTTTACCAGGCTTTGATTGATGTTGGTTTTAAAAATTGCCTCTCTGTAGCCCATTGTGTGCTTCTTTGTATTTCCTTTAGTAGTGACCTGATACTTTGCACAAGTGGGTGTTGAAAAATCATCTGCATATAGTAGTTTACACCAGAAACTAACACAACGTTGTCAATCAACTATACTTTAATAAAAAAAATCATTTGCAAATGGACTAGATTTATTCTCAGCCCACGAAAGCAAAGATGAATAAATTATTTCCTTAGTAATAGAAATGATTTTGCTAACAGTGTTAGCTTCCAAGTAGACATAAAACTTAGCAGCTTTGCCCAAATTACTGATATTTTTAGGGCTTAATACTCAATTGGTAAAGTAAAGAGAATGGAATGGGGAAAGTCACATGGAAAGCCTTGGGGTTTTTGTTTTGTTTTGGTTTGGTTTGGTTTTTATTATTGAAGTATAGTCAGTTAGAATATGTCGATGTCTGGTGTACAGCACAACGTCCCAGTCACGATCATACATACATATATTTACTTTCATATTCTTTTTCATTAAAAGTTATTACAAGATATTGAATATAGTTCCTTGTGCTATACAGAAGAAATTTTTTAAAATCTATTTCTATATATATAGTAGGGTTTTTTTAAACTCTCAGATAGTCTACCCACAAAACTCCCACAAACCAATTCCTCTGAGCTCTCTCAAGAAAAAGGCAAGAACTTGGGGTCATGAAAGGAGAAGATGGTAGACGGTGAGCTGAGTAAGGCAGAGCAGGAATATTCCCCTACAGTCTCACCGTCCAACAGCGAGAACAAACCAGCACCAAGAATGAAGACCAAGCTTGTGATCAAACGGGCAAGAGATGAAAATAAAGGGGCTGGGCAGAGAGGAGAGCGGCGGGTGGAGAACCACACAGAGGCCAGGACAGGAGCTGCACAGAGCCTGCCCCCCAGAGAGCTCTGTAACCAAGTCTGCACAACGGTCATAGCTCTCCTACAGCCCTTCCTCCACATGCCTCACTCCTTCCCACTGACCACCATGCTCCTCCTCCAATGGGCATCAGACACATCTGTGCAGACACAGATATGAGCCCAGCCTCCCACCGTGCACGTATCCAGATGAAATGCTGAGGGCAGCAGTTATTAAGCAGCTTAAAGGAATCTCTGTGCCTTCCACCAGAGAGTGGGGAAACTAGGCAGACCTGACTGGAGATAAGTACTTAATAAATGTGCAATTAGCATTTACTACGAGGTTCCTGTGGGCCAGACACTGTCCTAAGTGTTTTCTATTTAATTATCTGAGGTGGGTGCTACTGCTGTCCCGAGTTTCACAGGTAATGAAACTAAGGCACAAAGTCACACAGCATGATTTCTGAAGCTCAGTTCCACAACCAGATTTATTGGACTATGATTGTACTTTTTAATCCTTTCTAAGCGTTAGGCTATAAATAATCGCTCCACCTAAAACTCTCACCACCTTAAAAAAAAAAAAAAAAAAAAAAAGAGGGAACCAACTACCCACAACGGTCCATACAGAAACCTTCACCTCTGAACGGCACCCTACGCTTTCCAATCAGCAGTCTCCCAGCGGGAACCATACACAGCCCATGCTACAAAAATGTTACATCCATAACCTCACCATTACTTAATTATTGCTAATACTTAACTCAGTTCTAATATGCTATCTTAATATAGGTCATAAAGTGATCAAACTTCGATCTTTGTGGACTATTCACAGTTACTGACAATAATCAGTACCGCGGTTCCAATTATAGCAAAAGAGAATCTTTAAAAAAATAGAAAAGAAAAAGAAAAAAGAAACCTGGAACTTGAAAAGGCGTTATCTTAGAAATAGAAAAGGTAAAAAGAAAAGAAAATAGAAATGTAAAAAGAAAAGAAAATCTATAGTAATATAAAGTTCGATTTTTTGGAAAAGATACTAATAATTGCCATTTTATACTCCGAGCCAGACTGACTAAAAAGGGAAGCAAAGGCACAAAGAATGAAGAAACACAAACAAAAGTTGTCTCCAAAGAGGAACTGTCAAGGGAATATATTTGATGATCTTATCTACATTGCCAAATGGTTGCCAGCAGGTCACATTAGCAGGTACAGACCTTGATGTGAGCTTTGATGGAAACGGGAGGCAAGTGTAAATGACACACACAGTACACAGGAGCTGGCTAGCAGGTGAAAGAAACGACAATCCCAAAAGGGACACTTATCCAATCTATTCTAAAAGCTTAAAATCACTCAAACTTATAAAGCAAAAAAATCCCAATTCCTGCCTAGGTCGGGGCACGTACGATGCCAGAAGGGGCCCGTGGGTGCCATTTTATAAGTGCAATTAAAATTGTCCATGGTTCGAACCTCAAAGAAGGGCACAGGCGTAGAATTTACAGAACACCCCTCCTTCATCCCCTCTATTCTCTGTAGGGTGGTGGAATGAGAAACAGTTTGGGTTAAGCTGCTTCTGTTCTTCCATTAGTTCTGGTTCTTTTAAGCCAAAATTACATTCCAGGCAGATTGGATGGTCTCGGCCAGTTGCCTGAAGGTAAAGTACAAAGAAATGCCACCCTCTGCTTTCTGGACTCAGCTCTGAGAGTGAAGGAATGCACCGTGGTTCAGAGAGAGGTGGGTGGGAACCCTGCTGCTCAGGTGTTTTAGACTCGGTGGGAGGAAGAGGATGGAGGAAAAGGAAAATACAGGAGTATCGGAGTGACTGTTTATATTCATCCAAAGATTTCTTTAAAAACTGAGTGCTGCCAGTGTTTCGTAAACTGATTGACCCTGGAGACTTCATTCAGTATGTCAGCAGGTCATGGTCACCTGTCACCTCTGGGGAGTAATTCCTTCACACTTGGCATCCTCACTCGTTCTCTGACTTTCACCACAGTGCAATTCGGTGGGAGGGGGGCAATTAAATAAAGTTTTCTGATTCTGAAATCTGGTTTTAACTAAACTAAACCTGACAAAGTAAATAAGTTGGCTTCAAAGGATTCCTACAGAGAAACCCCAGATTGAAGATACTCCATCCACAATAAGAGAAGTGGCAGAGTAGACGCTCTGATTGTGAGTACAAGTTCTCCATCGGCCACGGTATGAGTTAAATGCAAGGCCAGCTGAGTCACATTGGCCAGGATGTCGTCCTGTATAAACGGTAACAGAACTTACCGAGAGACTGTTTGAAACAGGGGTTGAAGTCCACTATTTTTAATAATGATCCTCACTCTATTTATATATTGAGCCTCAAGATAGTAACTACTGAGCACCCAAAGCCATCAAAATCAGCCAGACATTTAGAAATATCAATCTCGCTTTAACACATATTTTCACCTACGTTTTATAATGTGACTGTTAGTTCTGTCACACATTTACACGATGTACATGTGTTTATTGAGAGGCATGCTCTAAAACTTTTTCCTGGTTGGGGTGCACAATACAAATTTTGGCCTTGGAATATAGGTCTTCCAGGCTAGAGTTAGAAATGTTTCTCGAGAAAGTCCTAGACAATTCAAGGTGAATTTCAGATGCCTGGTGAAATTCATTGTTCTCTGACAGAGATTTCTAGAAATTATTAGGCAAAAAGGAGCAAAATCCAATAGGCATTCTCAGATGTGTGTATTAGACTCCGGGTATATAACTAACTGACATCCTCTCACATTTTGATTTTAGACTCCTAAACGGAAGGGTCATCTCTGATGCAGCTGAACTCCAAAACTGAGATTCTGGACTAGTAGGAACTAAACTGAAAAATGTTTTATTTTGATGTTAGATTAAATATTATAAATACAAATTCTGAGCCTACGGGAAATTCCAAATGGATGCCAGGAGGTTTCTGGCACCTAGTCTGTTGCAATGCATACGGAGGTTTATATCAAGAATAGTCAACAGCAATTTTCCATCTCCCTTGGGAAAAGAATAAGAGGAAATCACTAACATGGAATGAAAACACTAATTTGCAATCATGGAGGCAGTCACTGTGTCCAAGGATGCCAAATGCTTTTAAATGTAAGTCATCCAGTTTAGCAGATAGAAAACCGGCAAGAAGTAAATCACTTATTCAGAATCTCTCCTGGACCAAATACAAGTGCTGTGGGTATTATGGTCAGTCTCCTGAAACCACTCTTCCTCCACAACCAAGCTCTTGCCTTTGGTCACAAAGTGCTTCAAACACCAGTCAGTACTAGGATTTGCTTTCTCCTGCGAGATGTTCCACACCATCTCGGGTAGAGAGAAACAGATAAGGGTGGCTACCTTTTGGGTATGTTATATCTCTAACCTAGCTCTATGTACTTAGCATCAGGCTAGAATTTTCAGATGCTCATTGAACACTTTAGCTTAAAGGTCTCTGGTCATCCCAGATTCAAATCATCCAAAAGAGAATTGACCTCTCTGCTTCTACCCATGCTTTTCCTCCTGTATTACCACTTACTGTTTTTGTCACCATTATACACATTCTTGTTGAAGCCAGAAACCCAAAGTACATATAAAACTTCTCCATCACTGCTCGACTCTGACATGGCTAACTGGAGCAATGGTCTCTCTAGCTATCCCTTACAGGTGGTCTGTTCTGCATTTCCACAGACACAGCTTCGTTCTGGCCTTCATTACTCATTATGTCAACAATCATAATCCCTTTCTAACAGGTCTAGCCCCCTTTAGTACTACTTTTGTTGATTCATTCAACAGACACTTGATGATCATCACCCAGATGCCAGGCACAGTAACGAGGCGCCAGGGACACATCAGTGAGCAATCTCCATCCTCGGGGCTTATATTCTGGTGGTGGATGTAAGTGAGAACAGAAGTAGACGAACAAATAAAATATCGAGTGCTGTGTCGAAAATAAGAGAATTAACTCAGCGTGACTTACACTGGGGAGGAGGATCTGGGAAGGCCGCTCTGAGGTGTTGAGCCGAAATAGAGCAAAGAAAAGGAGCTAGCTATTAAGTGTGGGCTGGAAAAGCATCTCAAACAGAGGGAATGCACAGTGACTTCAAAGCCACAGGAGGAGGAAAGAACTTGGCCCGTTTAAGGAAATCAGAGGGCCACTGTGGTTCGAGTGCAGCAAGAGGGGCAGCGGCCATGGCCAAGTGAAGCAGGAGACACGGGCCACGGACAGGGCATGAAAGGCCTTGGAAGCCAGTGTTCCACAGCCTGAGAGACAATTCTGCCCCCCAAATTAGGTTACTATATATAAGATAGAGAAACAGCAAGGTCCCACTGTAGAGCACAGAGAACTAGATGCAATACCTTGTAACGGCCTATAATGAAATGGAATATGAGTGACTTTTATACTTGACACAATAGCCCAGTCAGTGGTAAACAATGCTTAATTATCAGAGAAATTCTGAACAAACACTGCATGACATCAAGGGACAAATGCTGGCTCTGCAACTTGCTATTGGCAAGACCTTGAGGTACTAAGCCCCCAAATTCCACTTATTAAATGCACATCGCAGGCAATGTCCAGTGAACAAAAGAGAAGTGCCCACCTTACGAATGAGGAAAATAAGGGTGCTCTGTAAGAGCTGAACAAATAAAAACCAGATTATCCATCTGCAGGAGGTAACTGGGGGCTGAAACACCCAAAACCATTATCAAGGTGACCAAGCTGTAATCTTAGCCAAAGGGAAAGTGGCATAAGCAAATATGTAGTGCCTGGAGGAGACAAGTGATGTGGAGGTAACAATGAATAACATGATACACATTTTTATCATGAGAAAGGAAAATTCTCTCGTCTTGGGTGAATTCACTAGCTTTCTGGTTTATACATCAGCTCCTCGTGAGTGTGCACTAAAGAACAAGCTAGTGCATCTACCCCTGCACATGGATGAAGATGAATATAGATCAGAAGGCTGAGGAACAGTCTCCCAACTGTGGTCACTTCACCATGGTTGACATGCTGTGCGACCTCACCCAGCCGCCGGCCGGCCTGCCCTAATCAGACCTCATGACTGTCACTCCTCTTACATTAAAGCAAACGTTTTAGGCCAGAGTTGGCACAGGGAGTCCTTTCATCAGGATAACAACCCAAGGCCAAGTGCATTCCATTCACAACCAGATGTGGACTCAGGGTGAAATGTAACTGACACAGCATGGGCTCCTAAGTGACCTTCAGATGCCAGCGTCAGTCCAATGATTCTAAAGAAAAATTAAGCTTGAGCTATATTGCTATATTCATCTGGAATGCATTACTGAATGAAGACATAAAATGGAGATGACTCTTTTCAGAACTCAAGAGCCAACTCTGTGGTGGATAACAGAGATACTTGAAGGAGGAGAAAGAACTAAAATGGTGCCCACGAGTCCTAGAATGTGATGCTAAAATCAGTATTTTCAAAGCTAAAATTTAAGTTCACTCCTGATTCGTGGAGGCATGTTCTTGTCCAGAGTAGAATACTGGGAAAGGTCTGGTGACGTCATCTCTTACTCAACTTGCCGGGAACGTTCAACCCAACAAGGTTGGAATGCCATGGCAAGAAGGCTAATGGCCCTGACTGGGTAAGTGGAACAGCACGTGGCTGGAATGAGTCTTATGCACATGGCAATCTGATGGATACCACAGCAGAATATGCCTACAAAGAAACAAATCAATCCAAGATGCTCCTGATATAGTGAAGACTCATTCACAGTGCTAACTGTCATGGTGATGAAACCAAGCATACTTGGTTTCCACCAGGCTTATAAAGAGTACTGTGGTTTAGGACAAGACTCTGCCACTAGATCTGAAAAATTCCTTTCTATTTTCAATGACTGCATCAAAAAAGTCTCCTTGACAAAAGACTATAAACTTCCCTGCCAATACTTTTGTTTTATTTTTTCATTTTTCCTTTGCCGTAGCATCACAGTTTTCTAGCTTAAATATACCATAAATTCAATGCTAGAAGACTTAATACCTAAAGTCACTGAAGAATCCTTTTCTAATTTTGATGGCGGATCTTTCCAGCCACCCCCTGCTCCAAACTTAAATCCACTACTGCAACATTTTCTGAGGGTGAATATTCACACTTATGTATTCAGGTCTACTATTAAGCTTATATATTAAAAATAGAGAAGCTTATTTGAATACTCTGTGACGGTCATCTAATTCAGGATATGTTTAGTTTTATGTGGAATTTTAAATGTTTGCAATAAGGAAAAATGTAAGCCCTTAACAAAGCTCCTTTCAGAGGAAAAATAGTGTATGAAAGTATCTTAAATGACTTTCCATTCAGGACCCATGGGGTCTTCTGCTGTATTCCAGGGTAAAATAGCTTTGAGGCAACACCAATTATAGCCTGAAGGGAAGTGTGGTTTCACAATGTTTTCACAGTTAAATCTAAGCTAAATTCTACTGACATTGTCTTTGAGAGAGTATATTATCACTAAGGAAATATGATTCGTTGCATGTCAAAATGAAGATTTACATTTAATTGATTACTGAGAAAGAGGGGTATTGTCCTCACACAAGACTCAAATTTCAAAAAGGTCAGATGGTTTTTGGTTTACTTTTCTAGAGCCTAAGAAAAATACAAGTAAAACTTCCCCTCTTTGAATATCTTATTTCAAACTGAGCCAAAAATAACCAAGTTGAAAGAGTGTCATTTAAAAAAAAAAATAAGGGATTAAGAAACAGTGACATCATCAAGTGGATGAAGAAGGAGAGGGTTTCTCCACAGAAGCATTCCCGCTAACGAAGAAACGAGGGAGGTGGGATGTCATTATTTTGCAAACATCTAGGGAAATAACGAATCTAGACAAAGATCGTGAATATCCATCCATATCACAAAGAGACAACCAGATTACTATGTACTTCTTGACAGAATATACAACAGCATCACTGTAGTGTTTTTCCCCCACTTAGATGCAGTCTCTAGATCAAACTAACAGTTTGCAGGAACCACAGGCTACAGAAGAACACACTAAATAAAAACAGGGCAATGCCATCTGCAAGATCAAAAACATGGGAAACTCCACAAGACAGGTGACCTGATCTCTTCAAAGAAATAATTAAAAGAAAAAAAAAAAGAGGCTAGAATCCTCTAGATTAAAAAAAAATCTGAGAGACAGACACATCCAAGGCGATGCATGAAATTTGTTTGGATCCTCACTCAAACTAATTGTCAGTACATGGATAATTTACAGACAATCAGGCATATCAGAGCTGCATAGTTGATATTGAGAAATTACTGCAAATGTTTTTAAATGCATGCTAATGGCACTGGATTATGCTTAAAGTATCCTTATCTTTCAGTGGTGTATGAACATTTTTAAAGGATGAATTATAAAATGTCTGAGCTCTGCTTCATAATCTAGTCGGCAGAGGGAGAATGCTTTCGATGAAACAAGAGTGGGTTAATGGTTTAGCAGTGAGGTACCAGGTACGTAGGACTCGCCGTGGTAGTCTAATTCTGTATGTGTTTGAAATTTTTCACAATAAAAGCTGAAAAACTTTGAAGTTGGGGGAAAAAAAGTGACAGATAAGACTTACCCTGCTGGATATCCTTCATTTCTAAATGCAAACTGGATATCAATATTCCCACAGTTTGAGATCGCTTTCCATCCAATAACTTGATGATCTGAAATTTTAAAAAAAATTAATACAAGTTCAAATGACCACTCAGTCTTTCAGCAGCATACTGAAACGCTTAATACTTTTATATACTCAGATTGGTAACTAAACTGATGCTACAGTCACTCTATTTTAATACTTTAATTTGAAAGTAACTTACCCACAACTGCAAATACTTTAGAAAATAAAGGAAAAATACCACTTCGAATTCCACCAATCTAATACTAGCACTGAAATCTTTATTTTACTCTGAGCTTTTTATTCAAACACCTCTTAACTAAGTTGTAATTGCAACACATATGCAAAAGTTTACATCCAACTCTTCCAGTTGCCACTGGCATACTTCCATGCTGTACTTCTTAAGTCACTGCATAGCCTCCAAACCCTCTTGGCTGTAAATCATCTGCTGAGTGGTTTAGGCGAAAGATCACTGTGATCTCGACTCCACTCTTTCAAAACTGGAGTCAGTCCTCTGAACCCCTGCATTGCTTTATCAGCTAAGTTCATGTCATTTTCTACATCCTTGTCATTTCACCAGTCTTCACAGCGTCTTCACCAGGAGTAGACTCCACCTCAAGAAAACCGCTTTTCTGCGCATCCAGAAGAAGCAACTCCTCATCTGTTAAAGCTTTACCATGAGGTTGCAGCAATTCAGTCCTATCTTCAGGCTCCACTTCTAGTTCCAGTCCTCTCGCTGTCTCCACCACATCTACAGTGACTTCCTCCACTGATGTCTTGAACCCCTCAAAGTCATCCAGGAGGGCTGGAATCAATTCCAAACTTCTGCTTGTGTTGCTATTTTGACCCTTTACCATGAATCATCGATGTCCTTAAAGGCATTTTCATGACATCTAGAATGGTGCAGTGAACCCTTTCCGAAAGATTTTCAATTGACTTTGCCCAGATCCATCAGCAGAATCACTATCTATGGCAGCTATAACTTTACCAAATATATTTCTTAAAGAATAAGAATTGAAAGTCAAAATAACTCCTTGATCCACAGGCTGGAGAATGGATGTTGTGTTGGCAACATAAATCTTATGGTACTTATGTCCTCCATCAGAGCTCTTGGGTGACCAGGTTCATTGTAGATGAGCAGTAATATTTTGAAAGGAATCTTTTTCCTCCAGCAGTAGATCTCAACAGTGGGCTTAAAATATTCAGCAAACCATGTTGTAAACAGATGTGCTGTCATCCAGGCTTCGTTGTTCCACTTACAGAGCACAGGCAGAGTAAATTTAACACAATTCTTAAGGGTTCGGGGATTTTGGAAATGATAAATGAGCACTGGCTTCAACTTCAAGTCACCAGATACACTAGCCCCTAACTAGTCCTTTGGAGCCAGGCACTGACTTCTCCTCTCTGGCTATGGAAGTCCTGGATGGCATCTTCCTCCAATAGAACACAGCTTTGTCTACACTGAAAATCTGTTCTTTAGTGTAGTCACCTTCATGAATGATCTTAGCTAGATCTCACCTTGTATTCTGATGTGGAGACAGCTTCTTTCCTTAAACCTCATAAACCAGCTTCTTCCAGCTTCAGACTTTTCTTCTGCAGCTTCCTCCCCTCTCTCAGCCTTCACAGAATTGATGAGAGTTAGAGCCTTGCTCTGCATTAGGCTTTGGCTTAAGGGAATATTGTGGCTGATCTGATCTTCTATCCAGACCACTATAACTTTCCCTGCTTCACTTTCTTATCATCTGTGTGTTCACTGGAGTACCGCTTTTAATTTCCTTCAAGAATTTTTCCTTTGCATTCACAACTTGGCTAACTATTTGGCGCGAGAGGCCTAGCTTTGGGCCAGTCTTGGCTTCCCACGTGCCCTCCCCACTAAGCTTAATCATTTCTAGTTTCTGATTTAAAGTGACAGACATGCAACTCTTCCTTTCACTCGAACACTCAAAGGCCACTGTGGGGTTATTAATTGGCCTGATTTCGATATTGTTTTGTCTCAGGGAATAGTGGGGGCCCGAGGAGAGGGAGAGAGAAGGGGAAACAGCCAGTGGAGCAGTCAGAACACATACAACGTTGTATTAAGTTCCCCATCTTATGTGGATGGGGTTCATGACGCCCCAAAACAATGACAACAGTAACATCAAAGATCACTGATCACAGATCACTGTAACAAAAATAATAACAATGAAAATGTTTGAAATATTGTGAGAATTCTCAAAATGTGACACAGAGATACGAAGTGAGCAAATGCTGTTGGGAAAATGGTGTGGATTGACTTGCTTGACACAAGGTTGTTGCAAACCTTCAATTTCTTAAAAGACGCAGTATCTGCAAACTGCAATAAAGCAAAGTGCAATAAAACAAGAGTGCCTGTAGTTTGTAACGTTTTGAAGTTACAGAGTGGAGGACACTACCCAATAAATTCCAAGAAAAAAATCAGAAGTAAAAAGGGGTTTAAAAACCCTGAAAGATTAGAATGTATATATACTTTTAAATATCCTGAAGTCCAATATGCAAAATGACTGTAAGAAAACACATGGAGGAAAACAACACATTAGACTAATAAACAGACCCAGTGAGAGTTCAATCAGCTAAAAAGTCTGGTCCAAGACTTCAGTATATACTCAGATCTTCCTTGAGGTCACCTGAGGTTGTATTTCTATAGGACAGATATGTAGAAGTCATTCAAAAGATACGTCCATTTAAATTTTTGATAAATATTGTCAAATTGTTCCTAACAGGTGCTATCCATTTACACTCGGGCCAAGTATTTGAGAGTGACTGTTTTTCCTGTTCCCCCATCCACTCTGAGTATCATCAATTTTAAAAATGTTGGCCAATATGATGGGTAAAATGTTTTCTCACTATTCTGCATTTTTAACGCTTTAACAGTAAGGTTCAACATTTGGTTATTGGTTACGTGCTCTCGTGCATTGTCTCTGCATCCTTTTCACTATGCTTTCCAATTACTGTCTACGGGGCTGGTTTAATGAAAAGGAATTTAAATAATGACACAGCTGAACAGCAGGAAGAAGGGCTTACACAGAGATTGGTGTGGAGAAGAGGCACTTTCCACGGGAAAAAGAGGGAAGAGAACTACCTTTCACTGCACCCCTACTAAGGTATTATGCTTCTGTGCACACGAGCCAATCCAAATGGACGGTTGTGAATAGGGGACAGTGAGCACCACGATATTGTAAACTTTTATTCTTTTAGTGGCTCCCTGTGGATTTCCAAAAGAGTAACAAAACTTCATGCTCAAGAGTCCTGTCAAGTCAGCGCAGTCACCTCCCTACTAGGGCATTCCAGGAAGGGGCACAGAAATGGAAGGATGCTTTTGTTCTGCTAACCCAATGCTCTTCTTTGATATCTGTGATTAAATCTCACAACGCCTTACCCAGATTTTTACCTATTATCTGAGGCATTTACCTTCACAGCAGAGTAGGTAGGAAGAAAACACTGAGGAAAAGAGACAAGAGTGAGAAAACCGATGGAGAGAACGAACAACAACAAAAAAAAGAGAACAATTTTTTTAAAAAAGATGTTTAATTAGTTATCAACTAATAATTACTAGATTGCTTTTAAAATCTTTTTTTTTTTTTAGAATCACAGTTCAGTTTCAAACAACCAGATCCAATTTATATAGAACCTTCTACTAAATGAAAAATTTTCCTCTGTTTTTCTTTTATTGCATTATATGCACTCTTGCTAAGCTAACTTTCAGGCAGATAAAGTCAACTTCAAAATTCCTCTCTGAAGAGAAAGAAAATAAGACAAGAAGATAAACTAATATTGGGTATTTATTTTCTCCAATCCACTATATTCTCTAAAATATTCTTGGGCTGGAAAGAAATCACACTCAATCACTGACACCTTCCACATCTGCATTCCTGAACACTGTGGACTGGTGATCATAACGATTATCTGGAAAACTTCTAGAATCCTAAATTGCCTGAGACAGTCAGATTTTAACAGTCTGCCCTTTTTATAGTAGGAACATTAATACGTTAAAAAAAATAACCACCAGATTTTAAATTTCAAAAACCATAATACACCAAACCATTTATTAATTCAAAAAATTAATTAACCAGCACCAACCCAATCTTTAAGAATTCTGGTTGCTATTATCCTATGCTATTTTAACAATTTTTTAAAGTTGTCTGGCTCAAGTCAAAGGTTCCCAGCAATACAACAATCTAAGTAGAAATACAAATAAAACCAAGAACCAGAGCCATAAACACAACAGCCCTTCCCTCCAGCTTTTAGCTTTAGCCTTCGGAGCTGTCATATTCCCCTGGCCAGCTACAGAAAGTGACTGGCATCATCGTCTGGTGACTAGTTGTTAAGAGAAAAATCAGGAGACCAGCCTTCTATTTCCAGGCCTGCCCTGACTCCTCACACAGCAACGCTGAAACGCAGGCAGCGCACCTCGCCAACACTCACAACGTGCCAGCTCCTCGGCTGGGGCACTGCGAGGGGCATAAAGATTAAAAATAATACAGATGCACACGTACGTATGTATATGTCCTTATATATACGCCCTTGTCCACGGCGAGTTCAAAGACCAGCTTAAAAGAGAAGCTCACATAAATAAGTCTGACATGAGGGAGCTGTTTACAGGGACCAGTTAACATCAAGACTCTCTAATTGTTCTTGGGCACATGACCCCTAGAAGCACCAGGACTCATTGGGAGTGGGGGGTTTTAAGTGACATGGCTGTTGCGGGTGCAAGCTTTCTCTGGGTAACCTGAGAGCACTCCTCGAAGTGTTACACTCCATGCCGTTTTCGTGAAACAGAAGTCGAGGTTTCACCTTCTGAAAACCTCTCCGTGAAGGAGAGGGGAGAGCTGACAAGCTCTGCAGACCAGGAACCTCAAACGACACCGTAGCTTACGTTCTGCTTGTCCGTAGAGAAAGGGCTCTTTCCAGTCTGAGTGGCCACTAGGGTGGGTGGAGGTCCTTCATTAGGGCACTGACACCAGCCAGGAGGCGGGGCGCTCACACTGCAGACCTTGAGGCCCGTCCGCCACAGTTGACTGTTGGTGGTTGGTAGGATTCCTGACTTTATTAGTCCATAACTTCATAATGTGAATGTCAAATTAATGGTTCTCCACGTTTATGTGGAGCCAGTGGGCAGAATTATATCTTGAAGCTCTCAATGTGACTTCCTTCCAAGTGGGTCCTTGGAATAAAATGCCCACTGCAGGCTGTTCAAGAAGGATATTTCAGAAAACATTTATGAGAGAGTATAAGTGCTTATAAAAGTCTGCTCATCTAATGAATATTCTGGTGTAAGTGGATTTAACCCTCAGCATTGAAGAAACCCACAAATGTTGCCTAACTTACCCTCTGCCTTTGGGCTGGCCCAGATATTCAAGGACGGACCTTACCTTGGAAGCAAGTTCACACTTTAAGAAATTATTAAGGTTACACTCATCCAGTGCACACGTATTTATAGCCATTTTCTACCAAACAAATAAAACACAGTCCGACCTCAGATCATTGCAAACAACCTAAAGTTTTCATCCTATTCCTATTCCATGACTCTTCTAATACCCGCTTTTCATTCTTTGTCCTTATGGGTATATTACTTCATTTGTTATAATCCTCAAGATTATTTTCTAGTATTCAGTAACTTTTGGCACCAAAGCATTTCACTTTATGTCTGACTCAAATTCCTCATGCTTCCATTTCAAACAATCTTCTTCTCTCAGGGGAGACAGACAATGGCTGGTCTCACCATCCCCTACACAAAGTGCCTTCATAAACCTCAAGACCATCTTTCTTTTCTTTTTTTTTTTTTTTAAACAAGAGATGCTTTATATCAAACCCTTTAAAAATCAGTTTTTGAGAAGCATTAGCAAGCCCTCAGTTTATCTTGGTCCTATCTGGAGTCAGCTGAACTTGGCAACACATGGCCTTCTCCTAGGTGTAATTACAGTCTGGAGGAGAATGCAATTTGTGCAGCATTCCACTGACCTACAAGCTGACCTTGTGCAGGGACAAATTCACAGGTTGCGTTAAACCCTATTAGACATGCCTAGTTTAAGGCAAAGCCTTTCCAGACCCCTGCCGCATGCTAGGATTAGGATCTGTCACACATGCATACTGTTCCATCGCCTAAGGAACTCCCGCAATGCCTTCCAGAGTCAGGAAAGGCAGGCCCACACCCTACACTGTCTAAACCCGCACCTTGAGTCAGCACATCCAAATTATTATTATTTCTTACATATGTGGATTTTTTTTTCTTTTTGGAAAAACCTGCCTCTTTGAATAAGAATTAGAAAAGAAATTGGAAGACAGATTTGCTGCAGTGGAAAAACCACACCCTGACTGCTCAGCTAGGGAAGTCTTGCCAGACTAACCAAGAAAGAATTTCTGCCAGGTCCAGTGGGATTTTTCACAACTACATAAAATCCGTATATATCTTCAGCCTTCTGCCTGAGCTTGGCAGACATGGCCAGAAATAAAAATAAAAATAAATGGTCTGAATAGGCCACGAATGCTGGGAGCACACTTGGCCGAGGGAGTTCAGCACAGCTACAAAATAAAGAGAATCACAGAAGCCTTCTTCCAGGGAGTCCTCCCTGTCTGAAAAAGACGATTCACTTCCACACCTACACCCTGGCTAAACACCAAACACACTCAAACCTCTGCCAGGTCAAGAGGGTATTCTGTTCTTAAGCTTAGTCCCTGCATCGGAACTTTGTCAGCTTCAGTCACACGGCTTCCATCTCCAGGGAAGTCAGTTTTATCATGGAGCCTGGAGAGCAGGCACCACGTCTGGTTAAATACAGCCTCCTGTGTCATCACCAGTGAACATCTTTGGTTCACTTCAGGCAATTAAGGACATGTGAAATTTGCTGCCCTTCTCATCTGAATCACCCTTCCTCCACCAAAAGCACAAATAAACGGAGGATCCTCACACACAGGTAGATATTTACTTTCAAGGCAATGACACCGATCAAATATCCATGTGCAGGACATTTTTGACTATAAAGAATAAATGATTACATGGTTTGCCTCTCTCGGGGAGATCAAACAACACAGTGGAGAATATACAGAATGGAGACAATCTGACTCTCCAGAGCAAAATTCTAAAAAACACTATTTCTATTTTTGTGCCTTCAGACTGGAGATATCTTATGCTTATGCTTCATATCAACACTCACCAAATTCACTCCTTGGCAAAAGTACAGACGTTAGGAGGCTGGCATAAAGCACATGCGCTACTGATGACGAGAGTCAGCCTGTCTTATTAATAGGAATCCTCTGCATTTCTAAGTCACTGGCTCCCTAAGTGATCAAGGTGCTTTCCTACTGACTGTCGTGTTTATCTGGAAGGCATGCTAGGTTGGACAGCTGTTAGAATCCTAAGTTAGAGATACAGAAATCGATGCACCTGCCCTAAGGGCTTTACGTTCGGATGCGTGAGCTGATGATTTCCTCTTAGTACCTCCAAATCCCAAATAGAAACTAGCATGGAGCCTGAACTCGGGCTGGATTAGAGAGTGTTATCTTCCAGGGAGATGAGATATGGTGCATCAGGGAACCCTGAAGGTTTAATTTTTACTCTCATTTAACGCAATCACATACCCACCAAATTAGAAATTCTTATTTAATAAGTAATGGAAATCTCCTTTGGAAAATAGAGAAAGAATTTCCTATCGGAAATTCCAAGAAGTGACACAAGACGTTATGAAGCCATGAGGCACAGTAATCCATGCATGCAGGCCTTATATACCCGAAATTTAAAAAAAAAAAAAATCATGGGAAGAAGCAACTGATACAATCCCATTTCCAAGCTGTGGCCGTCCATGCCCCCCTCAGCCCTGCCCCACATGGCAAGTGTGACAGTGACTGGACAAGAGACAGGTAAGCAAGTACTCTCCCTAGCCAGTACGGAAAGCAAGGGCCAGCTGGAGGGGAGGGCAGGACCTGAGCTGGCCGTCCTCCCGCTGTCTCCTGAGGGAGAATGGGCGCTTCCTTGGAAATATGCCTTTTTTTTTTTCTCGGCTGGTGCCCAGGAAAATAAATGCTGACTCAGGTACCTTGTCCCTTCTCCTCCCGTGTTCCACCCCCTGCTACTCTGGGGCATCACACCCACAGGAGCTGGTTGGCTGGCCCCATGAGGCCACATGATGAAATGTCACCTGACTCGGCATCAACAAGCCCTTGCTGCTGATGGCCAGCGTGGCCAGGGACGCTTCTGGGAAGTGGCCTCCACCAAGCAGCCCGATGAATGCCATTAAATTAAGCTTTCCACAAGCAGCCTGATTATCTGTCCCACCAAATATTTCAAGGAAAACTAAGCTTCACTGTTTTGTCAAACTGTTAGGTCTGACTGTCTTCCATGGCCTTAATTTTGGGGACACATAAAATTGCTCAGATGAAGTTTACTTTAAGGATTTGGGCTCTTCACCAAGAAATGTGAAAAGGCAAACTGTCATCCAGTCCTGCGGCTGAGAACACATTTGGCATCCGATTCCATTACTGATGAGACAGAAAAACCCTTTTACTGGTTTTGGGGCCAGTGAGTTCTGTTCAGAAAATACAGGGAGAGAAGGCCACAGCAGGTGAGGGCTGCGGCAGGAATATGGAGGGCGCAGGGGGTGGGGGTGGGTGCGGGCGGCAGACACTCCTGCTCATTTTGGAGTTTTTGTGTCTTGTAGAAAACAAACTCCCAAGCAAAATCAGATGCATTTCCCCTTCAGCAGAGACTCAGGAGGGAAAATGGCCAAGAGACATTAGTGCAGTCACTGGCCCACCTTCAGCCAGGACACAAATGTACCGATGAGAAACGTCGTCTTCTTATGTCTTAGTGCTCAAGGCCCCGTAAAATGCCTGCAATGAACATGAAACAATTCTAAGCTGCCGCCAACTAACCTGGTGAGACGCAACTAGACAGAGGGCTATACAGTAGGAGAAAAAAGAAAGGAAAGGAACAGAAAGAGTATGAAGATATTAACTTCTGGTAAAACATAAAACAAAAATAAAATACAGGCCCAAATGTCCAAGACTCTGCCTTTGAAACTGATGGCGTGAATACTAAGCTGTGGTGGTCAGAAGTGAGAGGAAATAGGGACTCTCTTTGGGACAGATTACTGACATCAGTTTCACCTGGAAAAACTCAATTCCTCCTTCAGGTGGCCTCCAACCATCATGGCTCAGCCTTCCCAAATCCAGGTACTTACTCCGTCGATGTGACTCGCCCTTTAACAGCAGGGTGAAGAATGTGTTCACTGTTTGAGGAGGGGTGGGAGCACGGCGGCTCATTACTACAGACAAACCAGACGCGTGATGCCACAGGACCTCTGAGTCATGTTTCACTTGTTTTTTCTTTTAAATTTCTACATTGCAATCTCACTTCAAATTCCTGTCTCAATAACAGACCTGCATGTCTATCAAAGCCTGGGAGAGTAAATGTTTCTTCTCCTCCCCTTATCACCCCACTGGACCTGGCACTGAGGAGCAAAAGGAAAGCTTTCTCTCCACTAATCCTAAATTGTACGGGAAATATCTCCATCCTGTATACTTCTATGTGCTGTAGGCAAAGCCCTTAGAGAAGTTTGGTGGAGATGCTGAAAAACTGTCTATGGTATGAGGCAATTAAGAATCTCTGGGATACCCTATTGAAGTTTAGTGTGCATGTGAATTACCAGGGATATCATCAAAACTACAAGATCTCAACTAGATTTGGATGAGGTCTGTTTTGGATTGAATCGTATTCCCCCTAAAAAAGATGTGTTGAAGTCTAACCCCCAATACCTCATGATGTGACCTTATCTGGAAATAGGGTCATTGCAGATGTGATTAAGATGAGGTCTTACTGGAGTAGAGTGTGCCTCCAATCCAATATGACTGGCATCCTTTTAAGAAGATGGCCATGTGAAGACACAGAGACATACAGGGAGGTAGGTCACTTGTTGATGAAGGCAGAGACTAGAAGTACGCAGCTATATGCCAGGGAGTGCCCAAGACTGCCAGCAAACCACCAGAAGACAGGAAGAGGGGGAGAAGGACCCCTCTCCTGGCTTCAGAGGGAGAATGGCTCTGCCAACACCTTGATTTCAGACTTCTAGTCTTCAGAACCGTGAGACAATACGTTTTTTACTGCTTCCAGTTACCCAGTTCGTGGTAGTTTAAGTTGGCCTTAGGAAATGAATACAAGGAGTGAGAATGTTCTATTTTTAATAAGCTTCCAGGTGATACTTAGGCTGCTGGTCCATGGATCACATTTTGAGTGGCCAGGTTACTGCAAATGGATGGATGGATGGATGGATGAAGTACTTTGTTTACTATTACTGGCACCTAGCACAATGCCTGTTATATATATATATATGTATGTTTATAAAATCCCTAATTCCCAGAGTTTTTTCTGCTAACTAGCTGGAAATGTGCAATCTCCATGGTGTTCTCTCCTAAAGCGATGCGCTCATGGCTTTCTCCAAGACCAGTCCCAGGTACACAGATAGCCATACTAAGGATTATAAATGACAAAGTTTATAAGACTTTTGGACCTCCTGCCTTATCTACATAATTTCTCATTTAATATTAAGACAGTGAATCTAGTCTCCTATATGTTCTTGGTGGCTCAAATAGGGCTTTTGTCTCCAAAATCTAGAGTGTTAGGCTTTTGAAAAGAACACATGCTAATAATTACCCCAAGCTGGTTAGAGATAATGGGCAACAGAAAAGTTATTATCTTCAATGTCATCGTATGTCTTTGATATGATAATCATTGCATTCAAGATATCAGAAATGATGGATGGCCTTTGATTCAGAGTGCAGCACGATGCAAATTACCTGGCTCCTTCTCAGTCCTGCTTAGAAGGTGAACAGCGAGTGACAGTGGGCACCCCTAGCTTCAGGGCCTTGAGCCGCTAGACGGCAAAATCTGTGACAAACTCAAAGAGAAAGACTTCCTTCTTTAAAGATACTTAAGGCTACTTTAATGTCTCCTTTTACAGACATCCTTCATTCAGAACAAACTCACACAGAGTTTTCATCTGCAGCCACTGCTGTAACATACACTATTTACAGCCTAAGTCATTCTAACCTGGTAACTTTCAGGGTAACAACAGTTGACATAAGTCCCACATTGTTTCTAGCAGGCCCCTTCTAGATACATAAATCGATGATTCCAGGAAAGCTTAGTAAGAAAGGAAAGAGGAAAGAGCACTGTATACACTTATTTCAAAACTCAACATGATTTTGTTAGAGCCTACAGTGTATTACCCAGCACACTTCCCCTGCCATGAGTCTTATCAGCCTCCTCACTCTCACAGCACACCTACCACGGAAAGCATACACGTATTACACCCTTCAGTCGTCCGTGTGAATGGAGCAACGTACTGATTCTAAATATTTACTCGCCCTCATCCATGAGGACTACATCCATCCGGACTAGCATCACGAATGTATGCCCCCTGAGCTTCTCTCATATGGGCAAGTCACATTCTGATGGTACGAGCGCAACAAACACACGGCAGGTGATTGGTCCAGAGTCCTGCTGATATCCATCTCCTCCCCTTGTGTTCTTTCCCTTGCAGTGCATCCCACCCCAGCAAGGATGCACGTGCCTCCTCAATTGTGTTGCAATAAGGCAATAGCCTCTAAGATGGGAAAATCAAAACTTGAGTTTTAGGGGAGCAAGGAGGAAGCCTTTTCACTTCCTCTTCTCCTATAAAGCCAACTCAAAATTCTGAGACTGAGGCTCAGAAGCACAAAATCTAACTCCAGTGAAACTAGGAGACGCCTTTAATTTCAAAACAGAAGAAACTGGAGGAGTGGAAAATTCCATGGCCGAGTGATGGAAGGACAAATCTCACTGTTTGAAGAGTAAGTCAGAACCTCGGACACATGAGTTAGTGTCATCATGTGCTGTGGAAGAGTGAGAGGATGGAGAGGATGGGAGCTAAAAACCAGGGGATTATTTAAAAGTTAGCATATGGTACAATTAGGTGCTGGGTATTTGACCCCAACTTTCATGATCAGGAATCGTTTCTGGACAAATTCAACCACAGATTTGGGACTCACGGACAGAAGGCACAGCAAAAGGTAGGACTGAGGTCTTGCGCTGAAATAGAGTCATTTGCAAAATTCCACATCCTTTTTTGGGTTCTCTCTCAGAAAACTAGCAATCAGGCTGACACCCCAGTTTCCATCCCCTAGAGTCGGGTGCCTGGAGAAATGCCACCTGGAAAAACGGACCAGTCTAAGAGCAAAGACAAAAAAGTCCTGTCACTTGGGGCCAACTCAAATGACATGGTTGGTCTGCAACTCTTGACCCCATGGTGAGAACCATCCCTGGGCAAACCTCAACCATTCATACTGAGCTTCCAGCCAGGTTTCTCATGCCTTGATTCGATGTATAAAGCAGCAGCCAAGAATCACCAATGATTTGAGATTATCCTCTACCATGAAATACGGAGGTCAAAACCAAAAAGCATACAAAAGGAACTTGGAAGAAGGGACAGAAGGAAAGTAGGAAGCAAAAGAAAATGTAAAGAGACTATGATTTATAAATTTAAAAAGTTGACTGTATTCTTTAAAAAAAATTAGCTTTTATAAATTCATATACAGTTCTGAAAAACAAAACTCCTTGTCTACCAAAAGAGGAAGACCACGGTAACTGTCTAAAATTGTATTCACAACAGAGAGCAGAGAACCAGAGAGACGGCTGAGGGCAGTGAACACTGGTGCCTCTGGGCTGCAAGGTGGGAGTGGACATGCGGACAATAGTACACTTTTTTAAAAACACTTTTTAAAGCTGTGAAATATTATTGAAGGGTAGCATGTGCACATTTACGTATAGTTTAAAGGACAAAAGCAAACTCACCTTAAGAAACTAAGAACTGTTAATACCTTTGAAAGCCCTCTATCTTCCCCTACAATTTTCCTCCAAAGAAACCATTTTTCTGAATTTTATATTTATTATTCCCTTGCTTCTAAAAAAAAAAAAAAGTTTTGCCACAAACGTATGGTTCCTAAAACTCTTTCGCTTTTTATGTTTTTAACTTCAGGCCATCGGAATCATTCTTTTGTGACTTGCTTTCTCTATTGAGCCTCATGCTTAAGGATCATCAGTGTGGATGCAGGCAGCTGTGGCTGACTCTTTTCTGAGCTGTACAGTATTCCATTATGCTATATCCAGCCACCCTAATGGTGATGGACATGGCTGTCATTTTCAGATCTGTGTGATTATTAACTAAGCTTTTACATACACTCTTCTGAGTGTCCAGGCACAAAGGTACAAAAGTTCGAGCAGAGGGTATACGAGTGCTCACAGGGACTAGATGGAGACAACCCGCTCTCCGAGTATGTGGCACAACGGACCTTCCCATTAGCAGCAAGGAGAGTTCCTACTCCTGGTGATAAGGATGAGGGCGGTGACCGGATGGTGGCACCAGCAAATACTTCCGTGACAGACACGAAGCTAAACACTTCCCAGATTATTTTAATTCTCACAACCACCCTTTGAAGTAGGCACTACTATTATTCTCACTTCACAGACGAGGGAACTATACCGAGGAGCCTTAGAAAGATGATCTACCAGCTTCCCTACTTAGATCAGTGGAGACTCTCGGAGCCCCAGGCATGCTGGAGAAAGCAGCTGATTGGAAGTCTTGTCACTGGCTCCTGCCAGCTCCGAGGCGAACACCGAGGTCTGAGCTGACAGGTGTGAACACCCTGTGCTGCAATGTGAGTCTTAACTTCCTCTCCAGGTACCTTCAGCCTCATCCCTTCCCTTGGTGGCAAGCGAATGGCTGTGTCCTGTGGGGCTGAACTGTTCCAGTACCTCCACAACCAAGAACACGTGTAATATACAACCAAAACATCACATGGCCTGGCTTCTCCAATGCCTTGCTAAGTCATTCTCCACATTGTATGCTGTAGGCAGTCTGCTGCTGTTTTGAATCACATCCTTCTCTAGACAACCATCTCAGTGTCTCACTTTTTCCATTAGTAAGATGATCATAGTACAGAGTGAACTATTTATAATGAGCCCCAGCTCAAGCAATGTGGCTTTCGGTTGGCTTCATTTTAGATACATCTTTCTTTGTTAATTAATATACCTTAGCCCAGTGTTGTAAGTAACATTTATGTTCCTGCATTGGACAAGAAGGAAGGGGACCACACCCAGATTGGAAGATCCAAGATCTTTGGAATCAATATGAATGTAGTATTTCAAAGCAAGGTTTAAAAGTCAGTTTTTGTGTTTGTTGTCAACTAAGGAAGGGGGACAGGACAGCCTACAGGAGAGTAAAAAGTGATGTGCTATTAGGTCATGAGTTAACCCCCTGGTACCTGCAGCTCTATACCATTTTTTAAGAGCCTCTTCTCTCCTCCTGGGATATTATGCATATGTCTAATGTGCGAATGTCTGACGCAAAATGTCTAATGTGACTAATAAGGTATCTAGCATTAAAGTTAATTAATGAAAATGAAAACACTAAAACTCATGTTATTCAGTAACCAGGGCCTGGAGCCAGATCCCAATTAAACCACTCTCGTGATGAAGGAATGGATCAAAATGCCCAGTAGCGTACATCTGGCTGCTTCTGTGGGTCCATCTAGAGCCTCATGCCCCTTTCAAATCAGCCTCCCCACCCTCTCCTCTCCATTGCAATGTGGAGCTAAGGGTGGTCCTCCTCACAAGGTCCTGGGGACTCCCAGGCTCTCCAGCTTGCTCGCATGGAAGGGGCTAGGCAGCTAAGGGATCCAGCTGCAAACAAGCATGATTCATAGGCTCCTCCTGGCCCAATCCCTTTTGCCATTCATCCTGCCGGAGGGCCCCGAACCCTCCAATCCCATTTGTACCCCACTGAGGAGATCTGATAATGGTCCTGGCAGAGCTGTGGCTTTTCGTAACTTCTGGCAGGGGCCTCGCTGACCCATAACTTGCCTACACACATGATTTCTTCTCATACTGTCTTTGTAAATTGACCATGGCTAACCTGGCTGCCCTAATCAGATCAATCAGAGTAACATTTCTTTAGCTGCTGCAGGCTGGCAGCCTCCTGGGCTGAGGCGTGACTCTGAGTCAGGCTCAGATAGGGAAGGCAGATTTTGGGGTTTCCAGTGGGCTCAGGTTTCCTTTGCTTTTATCACAGTTGGTGAGCTTTGTAAGGCCCGTGTTTACAGCCATGCAAATTAGCCTCAGCTGGAGAGAAATCGGGTCAAGCCTAAAGGAAATCAAGCTCTGGGGCCAAAAGGTATTTTATCAAAAGTTGTAAGGGTAGCCATAGTACTGAAGTCAAGCCAGACTGTCCTAGGAAACGCGGACAGCTTTGTCCGGTGTAACCTGAACTCTTGGCTTGGCCTTTGGACCCTGGAAACTACTGAGAGATGGAGGGGAGGACGGTGAAGGGGCCCCATCCGCCAACGGCAACGGCAGGGGGCCGGCCAGCTCAGCCACTGGCTGCAGCCGCCAAATACATTTTCTGTTAAGTAGAGACAAGTGTGAGGAGGGAAGCACTCCATCTTTGAAGGAAGAAACACTATGGCTGTGAGGACCATTTGCCGTACATCCTATGTTACTCACTGACTAAACAAGGTCCAAATCCACGGTTTCATTCGACTGACAAGCTTGTATACACTGTTTTAAAATGTATGTATGAAGGTGTCCACATACAGATATGATCTGGTATTTTGCATCTGGAAAGCATCTTTAGAAATACTCACCCTAGAGGCCATGACACTTACAGAAACTAAGGCCAGAGAGGTGACGTGACTGGACACCCAACTGCTCACTAGTTACCTTCACGACAACACCTCTGGCACCTGCCCACTGCAGTTCTCCCCATCCTATTTCCAGTCCTTTGATAACCCAGTACAGAGAGAAACTTGGCTTATTTTAAAATAATTCCCCAATCCGTTGATGTCTCTTAAGATTAGGGGATTATTAAAACCCTAACAATTATTTCCTGAGCTCCCACCATTATTCCCTGTGGCTCACACAACATGGTGCCAATGATGTCAGGCAGCTTGATCTATGGATCTGAAAGCAAAGATGTTGGTTCACGTGTGATTCCCTGGTCTACCTGCCCTCTAGTAAATAAGACAAAAGTTGGTGGATCGGGAGTGGCCCATTTGCTAAGTAGAAGTAATGACCATATCCTCGGACTTCATCTAAGTAAAGCTTATCTTCCAACAGATGAGAGACCTGAGACCCAGAGAACTTAAAGGACTTGCCCAAGACTCAATAGTTGATTAAGGTCAGAGCCCTAAGTAGAAACCAAGTCTATAAACACAGAAGCCTATGCTCCTTTTACTAAATAATGACCAGGAAGTAAAATTCAGACTTCTCCAAGTCAACGTGATGCCAGGACTTGTAGTTAAACTCAGACCAACAGACCATGTGTCAAGTAATTAAGAGCACAGGTTCTTGCTGGATTCACGTCCTTGCTCCGTCACGTAAGACCTGCATGATGCTGGGCAAGTCACGTAACCTCTCTAAGGTCCAGCTTTCTTACCTACAAAATGGGAAATTATTAATAATAGAACTGTCTCACTGGGTTCTTATGACGACTGAGTAACTCAATACATGCTAAATACCCCAAAACTGCTCAGCTAGCATTAACCAGCATTACTGCTGTTGAAATCTTGTTGTCATCTTCACTTGAAAGAACCTACGTGAATGCAGGGTTATTAAGACTTCCGACCGTATTAAGGATGTACCTGCGGGTGCACGTGTGGTGCAGGGCTGTCCTGACCTTTGTGTATACTGAAGACGTGTACACTTTGCAATGCACTTAGGAGTTCAGTTTCATAAGCATCCATGTGACCTGGGTTTATGACTTAAATACACACAGATCTTTGCCCATTCTTGTTAGACCCTCACACACTTCCAGCTTAGAACTAGAGGCCAGAGTAGTCACTGCCACCAACAAGGTCCCAGCATTAGCACTTACCCACAAACCACGGTCTAGCTCCAGCCAGTCATAGTCTTAGAAAAGGTCCTGTACTAAGCATAAATGAAGTCCAGGAAAATAGAGGTGAGATATCAAAAATTGTACTCAACTCAGAGTACAGGAGGTGAAGGATAAAATACTTTAAAAAAACCACCCAAATATTTAGAAGGGTTTGCTCATAGCATATCTTGTAATATCTATTCATACTTTATTTCCCAATGAGAGCCCCCCAAATCTATGTTCACATATATTTTCACTCATTTCAGGTATGGACAATTTTAAAAACTGTGCGTGTGTGCACACCTGCACGCGTGTGTGTGGTGTGGGGGTGATCCCAGAAACGGTCCCAATGGGTCTAAGTCTAATACTTCATAAATCATAAATTTTTATATTGCACTCCTTCATTCTAAGCACTGGAAATACACTTACTAATGATTTCTATCCTACTATTATCTGCAAGCCTTTCTAATATGCATTTGGCTCCTAATACTTTGAGTGGATGATTTGCTGTGAAATTTGGCCCCATGGTCCTCAATAAAGAGATTTAACAAGATGACAGAGGGTGCTGAGGGGAGACACTCTCTTGTAGGTTCTACTGCTCCAGCTCCAGGATAGAGGCTGGTTGAGCTTCACAGCTCAGCATTCTAAGGCGCCCTCTTGTGGTCGGAAACGAGCACCCTAATGATACTGGCTGGAGGTACTGGTCCAGATTAAGTTACTGTTTGACAGCCAACAAGAGAAACACAGCTGAACTCCAAGAATAATATTCAGATTCAACATTCTGAAAGAATCATTGATATCCATACTTGACAAGTTCTAACCACCTTTTTTTTAAAAAAAAAAAAACTAAAATAAAAATAAGTAAGTCAAGTAAAAGTACAACTTAACTTTTGGGGCCGTCTTATTTCCAAATAAAATTTACAAGGCAGAATTTTTGTAAGCTGGTGTACAAGCTCCTGTTTGCTTTCGGCAGATCTGGCCAGTCAAGGGCCTTTTTAAAGCAAAGAACAGGAAAGCCCAGATCATTCCAGGTACCACCCAAGGAATCTGGACAGAGCACTGATGACCTCAAGGTCATATTCTGGAGCCATCAACACACGGGCAAGTTATGTCACTCACTGCTACAGATGATAACCCCTAGCCTCACTGCTCATTTTCAAACACATGAGAAGCAGAAAGGGGCTGGCAAACTCATTCCCATTCCTGGGGGAAAAAAAAAAATAATGCACATACCTTACCAGGGCAGCCCGGAGAAATTATCTTTGTACACAAAAGCTGAAATTATATAAACTTGGAAGGCAACAGGTTATGAAAACCCTATAAATTTATGTTCAGGCTTCCAAACAATGTTCCCCTTCCACTCTTCTCCCCTCCCCACTAAACTGAGACACCAAGTCTGGGATGTGAGTTACAGCTATGATCCTAGCCAAAGTGGCCCAATTACATCTGAAAGCTTTCGGCTCCAGGAAGTTTCAACAGACTGGTGTCTGCTGAACCATCACCACCCCCCTCCCCCCCCCACCCCCACCAAGTGCTCAGGGAATAGCATTATCTCATTAATTCTTAAGAAATATCTATTAAAAAGGCAGAGGGAAAGGAATCATTTTATGTATCTTACAGAGGAAGGAACAAGCAGAGACAGTATTTATAATTCAGAGTGAGATTGTGGCATTTCAAGAGAGAAAGAATACTGGCAGGTCATGCTGATTTTCTGAACGGTGCCGGGCAAGTTTAGAAAGCAGTTGGAAAGCCGATCAGAGTAGCGACGTCTTTGACAGGCACCAGGACAAAGAATCTCAGACGAGGAAGGCAGATTGCTGGCTCTTTGTCAAGGTGCTGACCTATCTTTCCGAGGAACAAATGTAACTTAGAGAGTGTATAAATATGGGCATAATGACAGTGAAAACTCTCATTTTACAGGGCAAAAAAGACCAGAGAAACAAGCCTGAAATGAACTACTAGATTGTCTATATGCCTCGATGGAAAGGAAGTTGCGGAATTCTTCAACAAATATTGAAAAATAGGAACGGTCCAGAGATGACCATTTGCCAGCTGTTTCAGGAATGGGCAGATTCAGGTTTTAAGACCCTCAACAACCTTGTGGGAATCAGCGATGCTGGAGAATTTCTTTGCAAAGCTTTCAGAGTTGTTCATAAATGAAGAGATTCATACATAGCTCGGGAGAATACTGAAAAGTACTTTCACAATCATGATCTCATTTTATCCTTGTAACGACCCTGTCAAGAGTTGTTAGTCCCTACTTTATGGAGAAGGGATCAGCGTGGGAAAGTGAAATAACTTGCCTAGAAGGTTATCAGAGAACAAAAAAAAAAACAGGGGCTAGTACCAAGCGCGGGTGGTGCCAACAAGAGCTGGTGTTCTGAGCTCTGCTTCTCAATTTGGTAAAAGCTACGTTTGTGGTGGCACAGTGGTCTCATGTCACAAATGAGGGTGGCCCATGCCTGAATATGCAATATGAATATACCGTAGTATTTAATTTACTATAGCTAGTATTTTAAATAATCAATAAGGTCAAAGGAAAATAACACTAAATCTACATAGTGTTTTGTGGTTGGAGTTAGATGTAAAGTGTCTTTTATTCAAAGATTTGGATTCCTATTAGAAGACCCTGAAGAAAACTCTGGATGATTTCACAGTGTAGCACATATTCTGGATTTGCACAAGTGTAGCTATATTTTGTTGATGATTTTAATAATGGCCACTCTCATTTATAAACGGCAAAATCAATCATCCCGTAAAAGTGGTTACCATCCTAAGTGCAGCAAACTACTCTTTAAAATGAAGGGGAAATGAAGACACATGCTGAGGCCCTTCTACCTCAAGTGTCTGTCAGTATCAACGTCTTCCTAGTTGAAAGTGTACAAACCTAGAAGTCATCTTTATCTTTCTAGGTCTCCTTTCTCATATAAGGGTCCTGAATTAGATGATCAGGAAGGTCCCTTCTAATTCTTAGACTGTATCATACTATAAAACAGGATCCCAGCCCAGTTTGAAAAGCTATGTGTCTGTTTACTTTAAACCAGTGCCAGTGATGGTAACTTTAAATGCTATTCTAGAAGATGAAACTAGAGACTCATATCTGAGTTGAGCAGAATCGTGCCATTTCTGACAGCGCTGAACTGGGAATGCGGACATGCAGGGGGAGCAGACCAGCTCTGTTTTAGAGAGGTTCACGTTCCTCCCCTTGCTGGCAGGGTCCCTGCGGCCGAGGTTCCAAACACTGGGTTTTTCCATCTCTGACATTTACTCCGCTTCATTCATCATAAAAAGATCTATTTGGCAAGCGTCTCCTGGTCACCTAGTAAGGGAGCCGTTCTGCGGTTAGGGTAACGAAGCTGGCCTCCAGGGCCGAAATGCCGCAGCTGTTCGCGACCTCGAAACTTCTCTTTCATCTTCATTTTCGGAGAAGAGAAAATAAACAGCTGACTCTGAGAAGAGAACAAGGGCTCCATCATGATGCTGGAAACCTGGCCGTGGGCACAGAGGGAAGGCTCCTAGGAGGCAGGTTCAGGGTTTTCAGGCATTGACTCAGCTCATTATTTTCTGTAAAGCTTCAAATCTCAGCTCTAAGGTAGGACACAAGCTCACCGCAAATTCCAAGCAGCCTCAAGACCATCAAAGCTCAGGAGACCCACCCTTAAAGGAGGAAGCAGAGACTACGTATGTGCACAGATTCCTTGGGGTAACGGCAGCCCCACTGTTGAGGAAGATGAAAGTCTTTGAATGAAGAGTATTTCCCCCTCAGACAGAGAAACAAACACATCAAGCACTAACTGCCTTAGTGAAAATCCTTTGTTGAAGACGCAAACAATTGAGATAAGAAATAAGAATAAACTACCCAAGGCTTTGAAGTTTTAAAAACAAATGCTTTGAAGTTTTAAAAATGCTCATTTATCAAAACAGAAATAATTAGCTTTATGAGTAAACAACACGCAACCAAGCCATCCAGAGAGAGAAACACAAGGAGTAATAGCAATCTTAGAAGAAAAAGAGCACAAAAGTAAGTTTAGTATGACATTGTGTGTAAGAAAACATTCTGTGGGGTTCCTAGGTAGTCAGAGAAGGCTTCCTGGAAGAGTCAAATTGAGGCCACCTTTGCAATACACAGATTCTCCTTTTGCCTTTCAATATAAAAAACAATAACCTTCTGTTCCTATAGATAGTATTTAAAAAGCCAGCTGGCCTATTAAATACACATTTTTCCCTCTACCATGAATCTAACTGCATATGAATATATTTTACGTGATTTCTTGCCTATAACTAAGTTGTTTCATTAGAAAAATCCAAGTTGTTTCATGCAATATGTCCTCTTAAAACATTTGCTCTGATATTGAATTATTATTGGGATCATATTTTGAGCAGGAAAACCCAATTCCAATGAACTTGAGAGGTGAAAAACCATGATCATGATTTTCATTTATAATTCAAGTCAGTGAGAAAATCTGACTTGATTAACAGAAAACTGCCCTCAGACTTTTGTCATTCTTCCCCCTGTAAGGGACAGCCGACTCCACAGTCATAATGTGACCTGAGCTATGAAGAGCCAAGGGATGGACCACACTACTAAGAAGGAAGAGTTGATGCAACTGCCATTTAGTTTTACAGACTCTTCCAAACACTTCTTCAAACCCTCTCAGATTTGAATTTCACAACATCCTGGTAGGTCTGGTAGACTCAGATACTGTTAATCCTGTTTTGTAGAGAAGGGGAAATGTGGCCGGAACAGGGAGACAGCCAGCCCAAGAGCACACAGCAAGTCAATGGCAGAACCACGTACCACACAGTTGACCCCTGAACACACTTCATCCAAACTCCATCCAAACCTGCAGCCCATCCCGGCCCTGCCCAAGTCGATCCTCCTTGCCCCGCTCTATCATGTGATTTGAATCTGTTTTTGAAGTTGGTTGTTAATATAAGCTCCACAGAGCAAGGATCTCTGGGGGTTTTTTTTGTTTTTGTTTTTTTTCCTACCGACATATCCCAGATGCTCAGACAGTGCTATCCAACAGAATTTTTTTGTAATGACAGAACTGTTTTGTATCTGTGCTATATAGAAGCCACTGGCCAGAAGAATAAAACTGAAAAGTGGCTAGTGCCCCTAAAGAACTGAATTTTTAATTTCATCTAATTTTATTACTTAAGCAGTCACATGTGGTGGCTAAGGGTTACCACGCTGGATAGCACGGCCTCAAACAAACCCTAGCACAAATAAATATTTGTTAAAGGGATGAATTTATAAGTAAGTGAATAAGACACAGTTTCCATATTAGCCTACAGACTACTTTCACTAATTGTAAATTAAATTTGATCTTTTTTCAATAGAATTAATGGCTGCAAAAAGTCGAGATTAAGAAAACAGTTTGAAAACACAGATGGTATGGCCCAAGTAGCTGGTACAGATTCCTCAAACTATTGGCTCCTTGCTGTCATTTGTGACTCCAAACCTTCCAAAACCTTTTTTTTTTTTTTTTGAAAACAGAGAGAAAGCAAACCAGCAGCAAAGACGGAATCCCCACATATGACAAAAAATACATATAATCACAATGATTACTATAGTTAGTCAATACCTTTTTGACCTTGTTTTTTTTCTCATAGGTCTCTGACAGAGGCTTTTTCTTCTGCTGAGTTGTGTCTTTGGAGAATAAATACTCAAATTCACTAGTATCCCGAATGTCAGGTTCTTCTAAGGAATCCCATAAGGTTGGTGCAGAATTTTGGCTTAAAAGATAAAATGGCAAGTTAAGAACCAAAACAAAAGAGAACAGAAGACAGTCAGATCCTTAATTCATTTTTTAATTCTTTTAAAAACCCTAATAAAGCTTAAAGAAAAGCTTTCTGCGATTACACATTTTTTTAAAAATCAAAATATACTATAAAGTATCAAGGCAAACACACGTTTCCCAAACAGAATGGTCATTAGATGCAATCAAAGAGCTAGAGAAACCTCGTGGAAACACAACTCCTGGCATTCAGATCGCGGAGGCATGTAAGCTGCTTCCCCCACTCCCACCTTGGGGCATTTCCATGATGGGCAAAAATGGGCAGATAACCAGTTTTGAGACATTCATGGGATAACTCTTCAGTGGAATACAAATGGAGTGCTAGGGTGCAGATTTACCCTCTTTGGGATTTTTTTCTATTGGCTTTCAATACAGTTTTTCAGTTTAGCTCAGGTCAACTCAGCGCAGGATCCGTACATGTAAACAGACTGTGCTCATTTAGAAATACCTGATTTACAATGCACCACATCAACAGCAGTACTAATAAAAACAACCCAAACCCCCCATTGCACCTGCCCCCACAGAGATTCCAGCTAATGCAGCCACGGGGAGACTGTGCTCTGTTTGTCTGATTGGTTTTTTTTTTCTCTCTCTCAAAACAGGGGCACCCTAGTTTTAAAACAAAGAGAGGGAAGAAGATACAGGAAATCAGGCTCAGAAGAATGACCAGAGAGCCGACTTCCATGGGTCACTGGCCAGGCTCCTTTCAGTCAGAACACATCTTCTCCCAAGTGTCTACTTTCTTAACTTACTTTCTCATCTTATTTTAAAACACTTTTAATGCCCATAGACCTTTTTTTAAAGGTTTCATCTACACATTTATTGCTTTTCAAACGTATATGTTATGACCCATAATATCTACTAATACTCATCTTTGTCTCAATACGTATCTGCCCAGTCAGTGAAAATGAACAGAACTATAATTACCTGGCGTGGCGCACAAAATTTGTGGATACTAAAAGACAGGTTTCATATTTGAAACAGCTGGCTACACTGGCTTTTCAGATCCGTGTGTTCACATTTTGCTAAGTGTCTGCCTCTTCCTTGAAATATGACATTTGGGTTCTGGCCCGTAAGAAAATCTGAACATTCACTTCTCTCCACTTTCTGTGGTTTTTTTTTTAATATTACAATTTTTCTAATAGAATACTTGAGGCATTTAAGAATGTATATGTGACATCTGTAAGTTATGATGTATAACAGTATACTGAATGCCTGTGACATCATCACCCAAGAACTAGAACATTTCCAATGAAGCGCATCCATCTAGGTGCTCCTTCCTCAGCCAACCACCCACCCCGCCCCTGGCGCCTGCCTCACTTAACTTCAATTTGAAGCATGAACACCATTAATATTAAGTGCTTTTCTCAGCTGCACTTGGAAAGAGGAATCTCGATGGGAGAAGAGAGCCAGGGAATTTTGGAGGGGGTAGCCTTGGGGCTGCTGATCTAGACTTCATGGAGATTCTGGGAAGCTGTGGACAGGGTGAGTAGAGGGAGGTGATGGGACGCTCCAGGCAGATTATTCAGCTCCAGCCCCCCCAATTCCTGCACCTGTACCGTTTGGCCCCGGCTCCACGGATGCTGAGCTCAGGCCAGGATGACTAGGAATATAACTCACTCATATTCTGAAGTCAATTGGCTTTGGCAGTCAGGTTGAGCACCTCATCACCATTTACAAAGTTTCTATGGGAAAAGTCATTTCCAATAATGAATACAAGAATTTTGGAACACCACCTTTCAGTGGGCTGGGGGAAACTGGGCTGATGGGGCGGTAACAGGGACTCGCTCACAATGGACCATCTGTCATCATGGTCAATTCTTTTCTGACCACTGAACACATGATTCTAACTCAAAAGAAGAGGAAGAGGAAGGCAGAAGAGGGAGGAGGTGTGAGGAAGAAGTGGGGAGGGGGCAGATGGCAGGTGGTGAGCAGGGAGAAGGGCGGAGGGGGAGGAGGAGAAGACACTTTCTCACCAGGGAGACACTTATTAGGAAGCCGAAAAGGGAGATAAATGAGGGTTTCTTTTTCTTTAAACTAATGTCTTTCCCCTATTCTAGAAGCCAGGAAACAGACATCAAAGAAAGCAAAATGACAAAGGTTAAAAATCACGCTAGCAGTGAAGAGCAATCTAAGAGGATGAGAGGCAGTGTATACGTAATAGAGAAAGGTCATATTTTATCCCTAGTTCCCCAGAAGATCAAGACCAAAATTTATTATGTGTTCATTACCTAAAGTGCTTACTCCTCTGGTTGTACAAAACAGCACCTCCTTTTAAAGAATACATCCCAAATTAACTTTACCTTTGTCCATAATGAATAGTACATAGAATCTTCAAACAACTTTAGTTTAAAAGATGTAGCCATGCTCTGAGGTACAGAAGCTTTTTGAGTGACCCATAATAAGAGAGATTAAACTGCCGTGCCCTGAACTCCGGCTAGAGGCTGACATGTTCTCCAGGCAGGGATCTCCTGATGTCCCAGGTCAGAAAACTTGTGACATTCACCTACTTTTTTTTCAAATTAAAGAATAGTCAGTTACAATGTGTCACCTTCTGGTGTACAGTACAATGTCCCAGTCATGAATATATATACATCTATTCGTTTTCATATTCTTTTTCATTAAAAGTTATTACAAGATATTGACTATAGTTCCCTGTGCTATGCAGAAGTAATCTTTTTTTTTTTTTTAATCTGCTCTACACAGAATCCCTGATGGCAGCAGGCCTCCAAACTCCATGTGGCGTTCTCCCTCTGCACCTGCCGGTGTCCGCATTACCCCTTCTTATAAGAACACCAGTCACTTTGGATTAGGGGCCAGCACAACTCCAGGATGACCTCGTCTTAACCTAACTAATCACATCTGCAATAGCTCTATTTCCAAATAAGGTCACCATCTCAAACACTGGGTGGGGGCTAAGTCATCAGCAAATCAAGCCGGGGGGAGGCAATTCACCCCATAACAAAACTGAAGCCCTAGATTTACGGTGAAACTAATAAGAGGTGGAGTGTTCCGCTGTTTTCTTCCTCAAAATGGCCAACTACGTGAGGAGAGAAAAACAATGATTATCTCCAGCTTGTCACGGACGCCTCCAACAGCAGGTAAAGGACCCACGTCTCCCAGCGGTCCACTCCACCGCTATGGTCTAGGATGTCGCTGGCTCATAGGTCTTGCAGGAGTGAGGCTGAGGCAGGCTAGCAGGACCAGGTGTGGCACAGCTCCGTGTGCTGTCAGAACACGCGATGCCAGGGCTGACGCGTGGGCTCTGTCACCCTGGAGTGGATGCACACTAATCTGAGGACACTAATAAAGGAACACAGCTCCAAATCAATGTTGTGGGAAATTATTTCTTAGGAAATGCCATCAGAGGCTTGAATGGGAAAAGGGGAATACTAGTACTTTAATTAAAAGTAGGAGCTATCTCAGGATCATCTGCTTTTTTTAACCATTTGTTTTTGAAAATTACACAGAATATTAACATGTAAAAAGTATCATCATTTTCCACAAATAAACTCTTGGCTCTTGTTTTTTGGTGAGAGGAAAGGGGCCAGATATGAACTATGTAATCATCTTAGTTCACCATATGCTTAGCGTTAAGGTGCTTCCCACCCCTCCCAGAGGGATTTCCAGTTGCTTTCTCCCTGTGAGCTGCATGTTATTTTGTTCAATATCCTGCCTTCCCCAAGGAAAATTTTATATAAATAGAAAAATTCACTGCCACATCTTGGTTTGGGGGATAAGTTCAAAAATTTAAGCTAAAAAATCTATCCTATATTTGCCATTCTTTGCAAACAAATGAATTTCAAAACTAGAGTGCAGTCACAAAGCAACTCAACATCGTTCTCACGGTCCTCCTGATGGGCTCCAAAGTGAGGCAGAAGAAATCGGACCAAATCTGCCTGAATGGAAGTTTCCAAGCAACCATCTCTTGCTGCCTTGCAGACCCTGCTTAACAACCTACACAAATGGAAGATGCTCTTCAGCGAGCCACACACGGGCGCTTTCTCTGAAGGGCAACAAGGTATAAAGATGGGGAACCAGACTTCAAGCACAGAGTTGATATTTTGAGACTTCCCTCTGACCTCAAGAGCTAATGACTCAGCTATGTCTGGTTCTCTTAATAAAAAAAGAAGAAAAATCACACCTACGTGTTGAAAATACACATCACAGGGTTGATGATACCATCTAAAGACAAGACAGATATTCTAAAAATCTTCAGGGAACCAACAGTACAGACTCAGGCTCAATGTCTTTACGATTACTGACTAACTCCAGGGATGCTGGAGAAGGCCCTAACTTAGACCTGGGCTCTTTTTCAGTCTGTGAAATGGACTACTTGCCTTTGAGAAGGGTCTGACACAGAACACATCGTTTCTCCCAGCATCAATCCACAGAGAGCACAGAGAAGACCTGGTGGAGACGTTCTCCCCCAAGCATTCCAGCCTTGTTTACCCAAGGCACTCACCGTACCACACCTGGGAATGAGTGCCACACGACGAAGACACTGAACTGGTAAGAATACAGCATCACTTGGGCAAAACCTGCAGTTTCACAGGCTGAGAATGGGCCAGGGGAGATAAGCTTACCTCTTGTCACTTATTTGTATCCGAGTCCAGTACAGAGGCTTCATGGGACAACTGGGTTCAATGGCCGGCTTCCGAGGACACTGGCTAGAAGAAAGGCCGACTCCGGAGAAGAGGCCAGGAGGAAGTGGGGGCGCTGGAGCAGGAGGAGGCCCCCTGCTGCTGCGCAGGGCGGTGGAGTCAGGAAGCGGTGGGGGCGGAGGGGGTGGGGGCGGTCCAGCACTTGGAGGCAGAGGAGGTGGTGGAGGCGGCAGCGGCCCAGCACTCATAGGTGGTGGTGGAGGTGCCGGGGGCAAAGGGCCAAGTCCAGGTGGGAGGGGGGGAGGGGGCGGGATGATAGCCGGCAAGGGCGGCGCAGGAGGGGCAGGCGTTGCCTTCTGCTGACTCGATGAGATGCCTTCCGCAGCCTGAAGTGGTCCGTGGGTGTCTCTGTTGTCATTTGAGGGAGAGAGTTGGCTTAAAGAGGAGATATTCAGCTTTTTGGGTATTATCTGGTTACTTCTGGCTGTCTTGCCTTCACCCTCAGAGGGTTTGAGGAAGGTCTCTCTGTCTGTCTGGATGCACACATTTCTGTAGGACTTTGGAGGGCAGTCATCGTCAGTGGAGACACACTCATCTCTCATCTCTTCACATCCTCCCCGCCATCGGTGTTCTATCTCATATTTGAGATTTTCAATGGTTTCTTCTAGTCTCGCTGTGGTCACTGCGTGCTCACCCCGGATACGAAAGGCTTGAAGCTCAAATTGAGTCTGTAGAGAGATCAGTTGGAAAGAAAATTTAAAAATTTGTGAAAAACAATGATCAGAAATAAAATATTCAATAGCACCCCCTTAGCACAAGCCCACATAAACAAAGGGAAAGACAGAGACACTCTTCTGGGAGTCCAACAGGGCATAAACTTCACCTTATGAATTTTCCGAGGACCTAAATGATCGGAGTAGAAGCATTAACTGCATCTGACCTGAGCTCGCAGGCAACAATTACCATGGATTAAGGCTAAAAGGGAAACTGTCATCTAAGAACTTTCACAGGTTTTAACATCAAACTCAAAATAAAACTTTTAAGAAAGATTTGAACAGGCTTTAATATATCTTTTATTACTTTTGGTTTTGGTTTGGAAAAAGAACAAAAAAGGCTTGGAGGCCCTTTTGGCTTGGAGCCGCTGTTCTCACAGCCTTGCACAGAATGTCTCCTCTCTGGGGTTTCCAGGCCAACACAACAGAAAGTAAAGTGCAAGAAGCTATACATACATAGTTTTTTTTTTTTTTTAAGTTTCCATATCAAAGTTGCCCATGATCAGTATTTGTGTCTGTTTTATAATCATTCATAATAGTAAAGAAACTATTTAAATGCATAGAAAATGGGACTGTTAAGATCTGCTATTTTTCTCTTCTACATACTCAATATATTAAACTGCATTTTATAAGATACCAGCCTTTTTAATACTTATCTTTTTAGTTATTTCAATGCCTTGAGTCTGTGGTTTTCACTTAGCACAAACTGGTATCCTCTCGGTCTTTAACTGGTCTATCTTCCAGCATTCAAAGCCATTTAGCCTATTACAGTTAACTGGGAGGTAGTCAAATTTCCAATTTTATCAGCATTTCCAAAATCCAATTTAGCAGTAACAAAATATCTTGGTGAACTTATTTAATTTCTGCCTTCCCCAGCAGATTATAAACTCTACAAGAGGAAGTCAGGGATGGTACCCGCCTTTATTTCTGTATCCCAGCAGCTAGAACATAAAGTACATCGTACTGACAAGAAGGATAGATAAAAACCACAGTGATAGTTATATCCAGTCACTGCCCTAAGAGCCTTCCTGGTGACACTTTCTTCACTGTAACCGCAGCCCACAAATATCTAGAACACTGAAGAGTATAGAAGCACAGATCTGTGTTGTGTTATTTAAAACGTAAATACCTTCAATGGCCTAGTCAGTCAAGGTCATGACATGGGAAGATTCTCCACCTTCATTAAGAAAACTTTTAACTACATTTTTACTAGGTTCAATTCTTGCTTCAGAAACCAACCCTCAAAAATGGTGGTCAGAAGAAGTAGAGACAGGGTTTTTTTTAAGCTGATCCTATATGCGGACGTGGCAGCCCTGATCCAAGCCTTCTTTGCCTTCCTTTCCTCATAACTCGGTTGCTTCAATTGCTTTCGTGTTAACTAAATCCTCTTCCCACCTGCAATCTAGTAATCTATATCCATCTCCTTCGAAGCAAGATGCAAACTCACACACTTTAAAAGAGCAATCCCAAGTAAGCCATCCTGTTCCAAACACCCTTTTCCTTGACTGATGGTTTTTTTCATCTGTTTAATGTGGTGGTTCTCAACCTGCTCCCCATTAGAAACACCTAGAGAGCTCTGTCAAAAATACTGATGGGCAGGGCCATCTTGAAAGATAATCATTCAGTTGGTCTGAGCTGGTATCCTTAAAGCTCCCCAAGGGATTCCAATGGGCAGCCAGAGTTGAAACCAACAGTAACTTGTTAATCTTTATTCTGCTCCAAATACAGCTGAGATAGTAAGGCACTGCAATATCGGTAGTTTTTTGTTTGTTTGTTTTTTGGTTTTTGTTTTTTTTTTTTTGGCAATGACTTTTAACTTGGGTCATTCCAGAATCTCCAAAGGAACATGTGTTATTTGAAAAGGCCCCTTGCTAATCCTGCTATCTCCCCATCAGAGGAATACCCCTTCATTACCATATTGAGAATAATTACTCCATGCAGCAGATAAGCCTAAATTCTTTTATACTCAGGACTCTTCAAAACCTGCCCTCTCCTTCCTTTCCCAGATACTTCTCTATACTTTCCCTATGTTGCACCAGTACAGATTCAAACATATCATTAACTCCCACCTCTTTATGCTTTTGCACATGCTGCTTCCTCTGTCTAAAACACCCTTCCCCTCCCCATTTTCACCTCATGAAAGACCCGAAGGAAAATTCACTCCAGCACAACTGAACCTTTTGGCTTGAACTTTTCTTGATTCTTCTTGACAAAAGTTTTCCTTTGATTCTTCTTGACAAAAGTTTCCCTTTGACTTTGTTGCCAAAAAACTTTCTAGGTTCACATTGCATTACAGTCATTTATGTTTATCTTCTTTGCAAATCGAAAAGCTCCAGGCAGTTGGGGACCATGCCTTACTCATGTTTGAACTTCCAGAACACTGCACACTGCTTGGCTGGTTAGTGACCCATAAATGCTTATTGAATTGAATTATTTCTTTTGATTTAAATATTAAGACTTCCTTATGCCTCTGTAATACCCACCCGACTAGACTTGAAGCTCCAAGAAAATTTACAAAGAGACAGACATGTGGTCCCCTTCCTCTTTCATAGTCCCCGGCACAGCATATACCATGAGATTTCACAGTTGGTACTACCTAGAAAATTTAGATAAGACATCTAGATTATTTTTTCAACTGTGGATATTTCTAAAAGTTAATGCTGATCCTATTTAATTTTAACAATTCAAAATATTTAATGTAGATAAGTGTTCTCTCCACACTAAGCTTCAAGGCTGTTCCCATAAGTATAATAAACTACGCAGTAGAATTGAACCATATTTGTGATTCTAATCTGATTAGGAATTGGGCTCGAGGCAAGTCCTGCAGCTTCCTCAGGGGCTGGTCCTCCTTTCCCCTATCAAATCCTCATTATTTTTTAATATCCTCCCCATTACCACTGCTCAGAGATACCATCGAAGGAACACACGGTCCTGAAACCCAAGCAACAGAGGGAGGCTTTGCTTGTCTGGTCCCCACAAATCTGTCTGTCAAAAAGAAGGTGCAAAAGTGCCTGCTGTTGAAAGACATCACGGTGGTGCCAAGCACCGTGGAAAAATGACCCATTAGCATTTGGTGGCTGTGAACATTCTCTCCCAGGGGTGCTGCCAAGGCCAGTAAAAATTCAGGTTATATGCTGTACAACTTGAGTAAGTCAGCCTCTTCCAGGGATGCTTCCAAATTCTAAATCCTTAGGTTGGGAAAAGCAAGACAGTTCCCGGGACTGCACAGAAGCACAGTCACGCTCCATCACTGCAGCAAAGCGCAGTGTGAGCAGAGTGGAAGAAGGAAAAGGGACTCGAGAGCACGGAGCATCTCGGAGGCATGGGATCTGGTCCTTAGAGATGCTGAAGTGAGGCCAGGGGACGGTGCATCCATGACTTTGAATGTACGCATCCTGGTTTTTCTGTTTTGTTTATGAAGGTTGTACAAAGACTTCAATAACTTCCTACATAAATGACTTACACTTGCTATAGTAAAAACAGAAGTCTCCATTAATGAAAAGGATGGCAATGGGTTTGGTTAAAAAAAAAAATCTCCTAAGTTAACAATAGCTGGTTTTAATGAACTATTATCAATATTTTTTTATGAACTTATCTACCCAACACACACTTGCAGACATAGTAAACAATCTTATGGTTACCGGGGGAAAGGGGGTGGGAAGGGATAAAGTTGGGAGTTTGAGATTTGCAAATGTTAGCCACTATATATAAAAATAGATTTTTAAATGTTTCTTCTGTATAGCTCAGGGAACTATATTCAATATCTTGTAATAAATGGAAAAGAATATGAAAATGAATATATGTGTATATATGCATGACTGGGACATTGTGCTGTATACCAGAAATTGACACATTATAACTGTACTTCAATAAAAATAAATAAATAAATAAATTTTAAATTAAAAAAAAAGAAGAAGAAAGAAATCACATTTTGTTACAACTGTGAGGCCATCTCAGGGACACCAGGAAATATGAGGCACAAATGATACATCAGTGCAACTGGAACTTGCTAGGAGGGTTAAAAGCAACAAAGAAACAGGGCAGGAGAAGAAGGGACAAAGAGCAATCAAAATATAAATAGCACCTAAGCTGATGCAGGAGTAAAACCCAATATATGCCATGCTATAGAGTACAGAATAAATTACACACGTGTAAAGATGGTGCTGTCTCCAGTAGTCATCTGCCACACAGATATGCAGTCAAGATAGCGGGAAAAACGAAACCAACATGGAGCTCATGTGCAGGCACAGCGTTCAGTGCCTTCATTTATTTTATTCCTTGCAACTCTGTAAGGCAGGTGTTCTGGAGGATGTGTTAACTTGCATAATGCCCTCGAGCTGGAAAATGGTGACAAAGGAATTTGAATCCTGGTTGATGTTAACATGCTCTTTGAATTGATATCCATTGATAGTGGCTAAATAGCAGTAATTCATAATCATAACAATTATTGACTAGCAACATCATCTACTATGTATGGCTCACAATTTGTATTACATTAATGCCCATGATTATGGAGACAACCTATGAAAATTCTGGTACTGCAACTGCTTCTAAGATAAAGAGAGGCACAAAGAGACTAATTGCCAGAAGGACAGACTCAAATTCAGACCTTTTCACTCTAACCTAGAGTTCTTCTCACCTTATCATGGATCCTCAGTAATTAATAGTCCTTCCCATTTTAATACACTTTACAAAGTCAGAATGCCAACACAAAAATAGAGACACTTTCTAATGAATGATGCTTTTCAAAAACTATTTGCCTTCCATCCTTCTGGAGTAGAGCTGGAGTCATTGAGTAAGTAATAGATCTGAAGTCGTCTGGTTCACGGGCAAAGTGAGGGAAGGTGGGGAGAAGCCCTGGCCGAGGGTCAAAAGATCTAGACCATGCTGCTGGTTATTCCAGTCGTTAGCCACTCCACACTTAGCCAAATATATTACTTACTGTAACCCTCATTTATCAATATCCAAAATGAGAGGTTTAAAATGCTGAATTAATAAGGTTTCCTCTAATACTAAAGTGTAATAATTTCCACACCCAAGACTTCACTATATCTCCTCCTTTCAAACTCCCTAGAATACAGAAAGCTCTGATCACGAAAGCTTCATAAGGACTTAGAGCACAATAGCTATAGTCATACAAAGAGTCCCAACTCTCATGACGAAAGCCAAGTCAACACACAAGGTCAAAGAGACTCATTAAGGTACTCTGAAAATACACCAGTGGTTCAGTATGCAGTTCAGAAAAAGTTGGGTATTATTTGTGAACTGTCATAGTTATTATAAGGATTCTGGAATGTGCTTCAAAAATACGCAAATATAATTATGGATAGTCATCGAAGGAAATAGTGGGGAAGTAAAATAGAAAAACTTTTGAACTCTGTACTACAGTTCCGACCTGGAAACAAAACAAAATCTGGTTGTAGCCAGAGTGCTTTTGTGAAATAAAAGAAAAATCATTACTCACTGGGGATTCTGGCAACATTTTATTTCCAAGTTATTAGTATCAATACGTATAGTGGAAGTCACAGAAGTGGCTATACCTTGGGATATCCACGGAAACGATTTTCAGACTTTTATTTTTCCAAAAAGTAATTTGAAACCTAATGAGCAAACCCAAGACTGCATATTTTTAGGCAATGAGCCAACATACTAATTCCTTCTCTATTAAGAGAGAGGACTTGGAATTTTATGTTGTATTATTATTATCACTACTGAAACCACAGCTAGTCCAACGAGGTACGTGCGACCCATTCCAGAGTACGTGAGCTTAGAAACATCAGATGGTAAACTCTAGCCCTTAATACTGTGACAAACTGAGATTCTTCAAGTAATTACAGCCAGCACTTTACTTCTTCTTTCTCAGTTCACTCACTGTCTGTGAAGGGTCACCATCCTATGGCTAATGCCCCAACGGTATCATTTTGGAAACTGTGAAGTAGACTCCTCAGTTAGATTTACTTCACATAGTCCCAGTTTTGGATTTTTTTTCTTTTTAATTGCAAAGGGGTAGGAAATGAAAAAATACTAGGTCACTTAAATAGCATTATCAAATAGGAGCAAGTAAGGAGGGGCGAGCTGCTGAGATCTTTCCAGAATTAAAAGTAAAAGTGAAATTTATGCCTAAAACTCTAGGATTACTGACTAGAAAAATAATCTCTACATCTTCACCAATGTTACATAAAACTCTCTGCTATGAAGAGGCTCAGGGGAGCAATTGTGGTAAATTTTCCACTTACAGGCTTACTCCTCACAGTGGTACTGTGTGAACCAGACAGACACTGAACAAGTCTTCATTGTATCAACGTGAGATGAGACTATGGTCTTTCTACCATCTAGTATTCAAACAAGCTTCAATGAGCATCTACCAGGGGCTCGATCTTGTGAATGCATATAAAGACACGATCCATACTTTGAGAGGCTCACGTTCCAGCTGAGAAGAGGTATTGGTGAGTTATTTCTAATTTTCAGGACAGCTGAGCTGGTGTGGATTTCATGCTCATTATTCAGACATGACTTTTTCACTGACAACTGAAGAAAACCAAGGGCCATTCGGGCTGATCGGTCAGGCAAAGAACATCCCAGGTTGTCTGGGTTGCTTCCATTATCCAATAATGAGCCACTCTAGGCCCACTCATAACTAACCTCCCTGAATGTATCTTCACGAGTGAGCAAGGAGGTGTCTGGCTTCCTGCCTTAATATCTGAACAAATGACCAGTGAGGCGTGCCTCGGCCACAGCCACCTTCTCCTGGCCACTTCCAGTCTTCCCAGGCATTAGTCACTTGATAAATCTGCCATTGAATGGGTTTTAAATTATAGGCAAATCAACAGGGAAAACAAACAAGAGGATTTACGTGTTTTTCATTAAGATCTGGGCTCTGGCCTTGGACGCCAAGGAAGCTAGGAAGGAAAATGGCTTAAATTTCCAAAAACTGCTCACCCCAGCCAAAAGGCGCACTCATTATACAAGACATAAGCTGAGATGCCAGAAAAGGGCTCACAAAATTGAGTATAATCTTCATTTCTCTAAGTAATGGACCCAAGGAGAAATATTTTCTGCTCCAACTGGTGAGGCTAGGTCAAGTTAACGGAAAAAAAAATCACTACAATAGTAATGAGAGTGAGTGGACTTGGTTCAGCCTAAGACTGCTGTATGGCCTTACATTTGCTTCTTATCTCTGGCTGTTTTCTTCATCTGTGAAACAAACAGGTCAGAAAAAGATCAGGTGGCTTACAAACCAGGGTGTTTCAGCAGTTCTGCAAACACTTGGTTTTGTTTTTTTAAAAGGATATTCAACCTCAAACACAATGGAGTTTAAAAAATGTAGATGGTGACACCAAAACCTGCATATCTGGATACCACCAGCACACCTAGCACTAAGATACTTAGGTTCTGGGGTTGGTTTGTTTTTCAGTCTTTGAAATGCAAAGTTTTCCCTGACATCTTTCTGAATTTATTCAGGTGTTTTGAAAATGGTTTTACTGATCAGGAAAGTATAACTCTGCATTGGTCTCTTTCTTTCTGTTTTTAAATTCAGGTTTGTACATATAAATGTAAGTATATTACTACAGCACACGTGCACTATATTAAGTATGCACAGCCATGGGTCAGGCTAGTCTGCTCTGTGCGGGCCTCTACTCTGGCAAAGTGGTCCATTGTTCAGTAACAAGCACGTGCGTGGGCAGAGTGACGCATGATTTCAGCATTTAATTTTATCCTTGGTGCTCTTTGACAGAGTGATGTTTATGATTAAAACTAATTCCAGCAATTCTTAACTGTTACTGATTCAACTGTAAAGTAAAAATTTCCTACAATTCATGTTTCAATCTTAGGGATTATTTTAATTGAATACAACCCTAGGATAGCAAGGGAAACTTTTTTTTCCAAAAACCGTTTCCATTTTTAACTACATATTTTGTAAAATGTGATTTTTGAGATTTTTCTATTAGTAAAATAAAACATAGAAAAATAATTGGATGCTGTGGCTAATATAAGACTCAACATTTAAAACCCCTAAATTCAACTGTGTATTCAAATTTTTGCAGAAAATATCTGCAAAATACATACCTGATAAAAGACTTGTACCCAGAACATAGAACTCTGTTAAAATGAAAATAAGAAAACAACCTCCCCTTTCCAAAATGGGTGAAAGATCTGAATGGACAGTTCATGACAAAAGATACATGGATAACATGTAAGCACATAAAAAGATGCTCAACATGATGAGTCATTAGGGAAATGCAAATTAAACCACAATGAGATACTACCATGTGCTTACTGGAAGGGAGGGAGGGAGGGAGAGGAAAACTGACTCATCCGACAATATCAAGGGCTGAGGCGGATATGGAGCAAATGGAACTCTCAGTTTGCAAAGGGGAACGTAAAATGGTACAGCTACTTTGGAAACCAGTTTGGCTGCTTCTTATAGAGTGAGATATACACTTTCCATATGAACCAACAATCTCACCCCTAAGTATTTGCCCAAGTGAAAGAAAAGCACACATTAAGAGGAAATCCACATGCAGATGTTTTTATAAGCTTCATTTTCAGTTGTCTGTGATGGTTAATTTTATGTGTCAACTTTACTGGGCCATGGTGTGCTCAGATATCTGGCTGACTCTTATTCTAGGTGTCTCTGGGAGGGTTTTCTAGATGAGATTAACAGCAGAATTGGTAGACTGGGTAAAGCAGATTGCTCTTCCTAATGCAGGTAGGCTTCATCCAATCAGTTGAAAACATGAGTAGAACAAAAAGGCTGACTCTCCTAGAGAGAAAAAAAAATCCCTTTTGCCCAAATGCCCCTGAACTGAGGCCCTGGCTTTTTCCTGCCCTGAGACTGGAACATCAACACTGGCTCTTCCTGGGTCTCAAGCCTGCCGACTCACCCTGCAGATCTTGACCTCCATATTGTGTGAGCCATTCCTTATAATAAATCTCCTTCTTTACATACATCCTATTAGTTCAACTTCCATAGAGAACATTGACTAACACACTGCCCCCAAATGAAGCCACTCAAATGTTCTTCAATTGGTCAGAGGATAAACAAACCGGGGTTCATGCACAAAGTGGGTTTCTAATCAGAAACAAGAAGGAATGGGTTACTGGTAGGTGCAACAATGAGTGACTCTCAGATGTACTACGTTGAGTGAGAGAAGCTGGACTCCAAAGGCTACATACTGTATGATTCATTTATATGACGTTCTGGGGAAGTCAAAGCTGAAGGGGCAGAAAAAGCATCAATGGTTGCCAGCGTCCTGAGTTCAGGAGAGGAGTTGTCTTCCAAAAGACACAGGAGCACTTTTTATGGCAATGGAAATGCTCTATTTCTCAGCTGTGGTTTGGTGATGTGACTGCAGGTGTTTGTCAGAACTCATTCACTAAAGAGTGATTTTTATTGTATGTAAAATTATACCTTAGCCAAAGAACAGAGCATCTGGAAGACTGACATTATGTTAAGTTACACACACACATTTATATAAATTTAAAACTGCAAAACAAACACATTATAAATAAAGTGTCACTTATCAGCTGGACTTCCAAGCAAGATTTTGTTGTAAAATCTTTTGAGAAAACACGTTACAACAGACAGTAAAGTGAAATGAGTCCCAAAACGTCCAAAGAGGTACTATGTCTTAGTGAGACACCAATGTCCAAATTCTCTAAGATAGAAGTTTAGCTTTTCTCACCAAAGCTATAGCATTTTCCCCTCTGTGACCCAATTTCCAGGGCTTTCCCTTCCCAGGTCAGGCCTGGGACGAGGTGAGTGGTAGTCATCTAAGATGGTCCTGCCATGGTCAGCAGCTTTCTAACCTTGCAGCTGTGTAAGGACACGGCCAGGGACAGAGTAAAGGACTAAGAGCTCACAGTGTTAGGCAGGATGCTACACTGCCTTGAACACTGTGATGTCTTGTTTCTGCCCCCTTTTCAGGGTCTACCTCCTGCCCCATTACTTACAAGGAGTCGATTTTCTCGTTGTAGTTAATTAATAAGCACTTCTAAGGAAACAAAGTTCTAAATTTTTTAGTTCTGCAAGGAAAAAGGACTTAATATCTTCTATTCCCTGGCCAATTTGAAGAGTTTTCTTTGTTAGTATTTTTATTAAGCCAGTCTCCAAAGCAAGGACCAGAGTACTTGGATTTTCAATTTCTTTTAAAGCAACAGATTGATAGTTCTTTTTTTTTCTTTAGTTACAGATATCACCTACCAAACCAGACAGTCTGTTCCATAGCACAGTGAGAACAGTTTCCTCTTATACTTACTGGGTCTCCAAGACACAGGAGGCCCACGATTCCATCAGCATTGTAGGTGGAAGATCCTCCTTCTGGTTCCTATTCCAGAAAATGAGGATGACATTGCCTGTCTTGCTTCCGAATCTATTTTTCATGGGAAGTGAAAGAAACTCAAAATAATGTGTTGAGAACAAATTAAGAAATACTCTAACTGAAAAGCACGGTAGAGTTTATACGATATTGGATAGAACTAACAGCAACTAGTTGGGCTTATAGCACATTGTCAATTGGAAACTACTAAACCAACCCATATGTACCCCATGAATAAGTTTATATGTACATTTAGATGGTGGCCTTAGAGAACAGGCTGTACATGATGTGGTTAAATAAAAGTCAACCTTTCTTCTAAATAAAATGCATTAAGTGGGATCCATACACCATGAGAATGTGCATTAAAATAAACGAGTATTGTATCAGACAACAAAAAGCTAGGATATCACGTATGTACAAGACATGTTGATGGTCATGTTAAGAGTTTTCTCAAGCAACTTTCTTTTTTCCTATTCATTGGCAGGTATCTCTTTCACCTTTTTACCCCTACCTGGAAAGTGTTCAAGTCCTCTTGCCTTCCCACATTTACCTAATCCCCCCAATAAAAATCAGAATGATTGCCTTAATTCTGCCCCCACCTCCTCAAGATAAATTCTCCCATTAAGTTTGCTGACAAACATTGCTCTAAAAGATCTGCAGCTGCCTACTGTCTCTGCATCTTCACCACACCCTTTGAGTAATTTCTCAAAAATCTAATGCTCACACTAATGGTTTCCTAAGTTACCTGGTTTGGTGGATTTGTCCTCATTCTCCTTTGTGAATTCTGCAGCTCAACTTAAAAATGGTCTCTCTTGCTTTCTCCGACAGTACAGTCCCCTGGTCCTCTTTCTACCTTGCAATTATTCTGCCTACTTTGCTACCTTCTCTCCCACTTCTGTCTTCAGAGTAAGTCAATTTTCAGATGATTCGATAAAGAAGATGTCATACATATATACAATGGGATACTACTCAGCCACAAAAAAGAATGAAATAATGCCATTTGCAGCAACATGGATGGACCTAGAGATTATCATACTAAGTGAAGTAAGTCAGATAGAGAAAGACAAATATCATGATACCACTTACATATGGAATCTAAAAAAATGACACAAATGAACTTACTTACAAAACAGAAACAGACTCACACACAGAAAACACACTTATGGTTACCAAAGGGGGAAGGCAGGGAGAGAGAATAAATTAGGAGTTTGGGATTAGCAGACACAAACTACTATATGCAGAATAGATAAACAACAAGGTCCTACTGCATAGCATAGGAAACTATATTCAATAGGTTGTAATATCCTATAATGAAAGAGTATGAAAAAGAATATATATAACTGAATCACTATACTGTACACCAGAAACTAACACATTATAAATCAAGTATATGTCAATTAAAAAATAAACAAATAAACAAATAAATAAACAAGTCAATTTTATGAGGACTCACGTTTTTGTCTCTTTTGTTCACCAGTGCATGCCTAGACCCATGAATAGTGCCTGGCCTGTAGCACTGTGACAGTTGTTGAGAGAATGAATGAATGAAAGAATGAACAAATTTTTCAAGGATCCTTAACTGACTCTTAGAAGTCCCTAAAGCTACAGTGCCTGTGATGATTATGTTCAGTTAGCAAAAGGAGGTCAAGGGGCAAGAGCGAATGCTATTGAGTAGGACCGACCCAAAGCATTACATGTTTGATTAAAAACCCTCTGATTTGTATAATTACTGCTATTATCCCTCAGCAATGTCCTAGCAGACAAGGGCATAGCTGATGGAGAGCATATTCTTTCCAACAAACCTCATGAAATTCTAGCACTCGTAAGTCCAATGTTACAGTCCATCTCCGTTCAGATCTGGTAAGTTTTGTTCATTCGATGGACTTCCAGTATGAGATATCTTATAATACACACAGGGCCTAGATGAGAGCTGACAAATGAACTGACCCCAAATTAGTCAAAACAAGCATTCTACACCAAAGACATTTATAATCCAATCACTGCAAAAAGCCATACTTTGGTAACAATTTTTATAGTCCAAATACAATTCCATTTCAAAATCACTGAGGAACCCACAAACATGTTTTATACACATGTACCCAAGTGTTTTGAGTTATTTTCCAATCTTCCTTCACTGGGACAGACGACAAAATGATTGGAACAAGGTTGGTTCATGGGAACACTTTGATCAACAGAAAGAACCTCGACACAGCACCCCCTGAGAATGTGGGTGACCAGTTCATTCTTCATAATGGCTAGGCTTTTTGTGAGTTTCTTTATATAGCCGGCCCTCTGTATCTGCCCATGGACGTGGAGGGCTGAGTGTACTATGCCGTTTTACACAAGGAACCTGAGCATTCGTGGATTTGGGTATTCTCAGGGGGTCCTGGAACCAATTCCTCAGACACCAAGGAACGACTGACTACATGAGCAGTCAGGCTTACAGAACATCTCCAACTACAGATCTATCTAGGATGAGGCAGAGATTCCTGGAACTGCGCTTGCTTCATCTGGAATATTTGCTATTTAGGATGTAGGTGGGCGGACAGCGCACAAGTGATCAAGTCCATCCGTAGCACCTCAGTGCGTACTCTTGAAAACAGTGAGACCCAAAATAAGAGTCATTCTGAGTAACAAGAGAATTCTAAAACTCCACAAAGGAGGTTTCCTGACCACAGGGCATCAATACCCATCATTTTTAGAAAGTTTTGGCAAAGAATCACATTGATTTATTTGAGCTCACAAAGATCTGATGTAATATTTAAAAACAGATCTCTTCTTTGTGTAAACATGAATTAAGAAAAATGTAAATCTCCCATCTAGGTTTATTTTTTTAATATGGATTTTAATTATATATTTATAAATCTGGGGTGCTCAAAGCCTTAAACAGTTAAGATAATAAATGGAATTTGGCAGAACATTTGTTCTGATTACTAGATGTTTAATGATACTTGGAACATCAAGATGCATGTGAAATTACACTCAAGAATGATGCACACAGAATAACTTGGAAAGGATCGGATCTCATTTTGACTTGATTCTTTTCTCCTGGAATACAGACAAACCACATTCTTGTTTTCTTCCTGCATTCTCCCCCTTAGATTAAACTATATTACTTTTGATTGATATTCATCTCTATAATTTGGGCCTTCTGAAAGGATAATTGCTACAAGAATTACATTTTCAGGTTTTTTCCAGTAATTAGAAGCTTTAACTTTAAATCAGCATTCTTATTTCCTAACTGATCAAACATGGAACGTAAGTCATGAAACATTTTCAAAATAAATGTTTTAACTACTCTACTCTATGCAAAGTTTAAATGTCACTCCGAATTTAGTTTGACACGGGGTTCTAGACGGCTGTAATTTTTTTCTCTCCAACAATTTTTCTACTTTAAACATTACAGCTACACATAACACAAGTGTGAAAAGACAGGGGCACTATTATCTAAAAACTCTTAATTTCTACACAAGTCATTCCAAAGTTAATAACCAAATATGATGGTTAATGATGACACAGGGCCAGCTGTATACACTGGCTGCATCAGACCACGTGACTGCTGCCGTGTTTCATACTATCAGCATGCTGCTGCCTCATGGAATCCGTCCGCTACAAGAGATTACATATGCCAGTTTTGTGCCATGCAGCCTTCGTGAAGAAGTGAACTGGCTCAAGTATCCACGCCAGTCATCCATTCTAAATAATCACAAACTACTCACATTCTAAATATTTAGATTACTAGGAATCTCAGTGCTGGACCATCACCTTTCCACACACTGCACTTCAGAGCAGTAGAAGGCTTTCTGATTGCACGTCCTTGAACACAATATTAATACACATATGAAATGGATTAGAATGGTTGAGGTGTTTGAAAGAAAGGAATTCTGATTTTTATAGAGATTGACGTGAAGATCATTTTTCTTCGTCCAAATTGACTTTGTTAAACATACCCCAACCTCAACTGTAGCTGCCAAATGTGAAAGCAAATGCCTGTTTCCTTCTGAATCATTTCCTTTTTTGTATTTTTCTCTCCCATATGTTTCTCAGATTTTCATATCACCAAAGCACAGGTAAGATTAAAAGTGTAGAATTAAATCTAAACATGATGCACCTATAAGGAAAACACTTAACAGTCCAGTACTGAAAACTGGGGCTCATAAAGAAGGAAATATTTAACCTTGTTTCTGGGTGTGATTCATTTTAAAAGCTGATTTTTGGAGGTGCAAAGTCCTCTAGCAACACTCACAGTTTTCATTCACAATAATGGTGTTTTTAAATGTCCTTTGGTATGGGTGATACTTTGTTACAAGTTTAGGGGAGAAAAATGTAAAATCACTCCAAGAGGTATTTCTGACAGCTGGCAGCCTCTGTCTTATTATTATTATTAGTAGTAGTAGTAGTAGTAGTAGTAGTAGTAGTAGTATTATTGTAATTAGCTAGCAACTGAGCAAGATGTGAGTGATGCTGTAAGAGTTCAATGTTTGAATCTAGGTCATAATAAAACAGAGCCCACCTGCACACTGATCTATATCTTACAAATCTAGAAAATCTCACCTGAGAACTAGAAAATCACCTCTCAAGCTCCTATTTATAAACCCTAAATGTAATTCTTAATCTTGCAGAGACAAAGAATGAGGACAAGAGAAAACAAGTATCAGACAACCTCCTGACCTCAAAAAGCAACAACCTAAAAAGTTGAAACTGAATTAAATATTTGGAAGAGGTGGCCTTATTTTCCTCCAATTGATTTGTACATTCCTAAAAGAACCATGTTTAATTTCGTTCCTGTGTCTGAAGATTTTGGTTTTAAACAAGCTCTGTGAAACGGCAGATAACACATGCCCCATTCCACACCACTATGGAACACTCGATGGTTCTTCTGTCCATCTCTTACTTTGCAATTAACACTTCCTCTGCCTTCTACAGAGCAATCTCTGTATGGCTTAAGTGATGGAGCACTAGATTGGGAAAAAAGACCTGACTTCCAGTCCAGGTAGGTCTATTAGCTGACTTCATAGGCTTGGGCTCAATTATTGCTAACAAGCAGGAACCAGAAGGTGAATTTCAATGGGTGGTCAGCTTCCTTGGCTATAAGGAACCCTGTCCTGTTGGGAGCATGTCATCTCCCTTAAAGGGATTAAAGAAGAAAAGGCTGAGTATCATTAAGCTTGATTTGAAAATCAGCTCTTTCGTCTCATCTATAAAAGACAAAGGTTTACAAAGTATCAAAAATTCAAATGTATCCATGCTGCTTTCACTTACATTATTATAAATGGTCAATTACCATAACCTGTCTAGACATAAAACATCTGATAAATCTTCATTTTAGACAATAAGAGATAACTACTGTTCTCCCAGTAGAAAGTCATAAAACTTTCAAAACTATCTTAGAAAGTCCTTCTGGGAACACAGTTTTCCTACTGTACTTCTCCTATGTCTCTGAATTTGAAAAACTCTCCCTGCAAAATCCCCTTGGTTTAAACCTAGTTTCCACTGCAGAAAAAGAAAAAGAAAAAACCAACCAGTGGCTAATTTATGCATTAATGCATGTATTACTGTGAAGGCAGATTCATTTGTTTGCTATTTATTGAAGGTTTATGTCCATCTTGTGCTTCCCCACTGGGTGGGATGGAAGGAAGAGGCTACACCTCTGCTTTCATGATTATAATACGAGAAAGTCTGCTAATTGCCTAAGTCAGGGATAAAGAGCCTAACGTTTCAGAGGAGGGAGCCTTGGGAAGTCAGAGATGGTTTCATGTATAACGGAGAATCCTCACTGGGCCGCGAAGGATTGGTAAGATAGAGTGGTACACTGTGAGCAAGCCAAGCGAAAAGGAAAAAAACAGAATGATGGGAAAGTCCTGGGAAATAATAAAGGAGAAAACTAAAGTTTTAAGTTTGAATCTGATTCTAGAAAGTCTTAAACACCACGCTCAGGGCTTAAACTCAACTTGAAAGGCAGCAGTGAGCCATTAAAGGTATGTAAGAGAGAGGAACAACCTCTAAGCAATTTATAACATGGCTTGAACACAGGCAGGACACAATAAAGGCTTAAACCAGGAACACAGAGGTGGGATGCCAAGGCACGAGTGTACATAAGGGACCATGGAGCTAAAATGAGCATAATTTGGCCATCAAATGGATGCAGAAGCTGAGGGTGCAGGAGTTGCCAAAGATGCATCTGAGATCCCTTGTCTGGACTTTTAGAACAGTGGAACCTTAAATAATCAGGGCAGCCAAGAACAGAGCCCATTTTGTGTTGTGTTTATACTGTGTAGGGGGAGGTCAGAAGGGGACAAGAGGACCTTTTAATTCTGGGATGAAATACATTTTTGATGCTCCGGCTTTGGAAATTTTAAATGTGAAATAATAAAATCATTTCCTAGTCCAGGTTTTCCAGCACAAACTAGAACTTCCCTGAAGCCAGAAGTCAGGAAAACATTTGAATCCAAATAAATAGGTCTGTGAAGCCTTTAGAGATAAACCTGCAGCAATAAATGAAATCTCTAAAACACAAGACAGGAAGCCAGGTAACTGAAGGCCACCTCTTGGAGGGTCACGTGTGCGGCTGCTGCAGAGGCAGGGCTGCAGGAGCAGCAAAGATTTTTTTGAAGCTCACTGAGAGGAGGAAGAAAGGAAGAATTCAGTGCCTCAGGTGTGGAGGGAGGAGATGAAGGGTTTCAGTTGTGACACTCGAGAATCCAAGTCCATGGAGACCACCTGATGATCACTTCCTCTGTGGTATCAGCTGCTGCAGTACAGGTAACAGAAAGCAAGTGGCAGGAGAACCAGCCACACCAGACTCACATTTGAGAACTCTGCCAGCGACAGGACGGATGGAAGCTCAAACAAGCAGCAGTCAAGTGAAGGCGTTTTAAAGTAGAGAAGAGCCGCATGTGTTATTAGAAATGGGGGGATGGACCTACCCAAAATGGAACAATCAATGAGAGAAAAATGCAGAAAAAGTGTAGAGGATGACATCAAAGCGATCGGGTGGGAAAACATTAGGTGTCTCAGCTTCTTTTCCTATGCTCTGGGGCCAACATTTAAAAAATGAAGCAAAGAAACATATACACAGTACTATACATAAAATAGATAAACAACAAGGACCTACTATACAGCACAGGGATCTATATTCAATAGTTTGCAATGAGCTATAATGGAAAAAAATCTGAATATATATGCATATGCATAACAGAATTGCTTTGCTGTGTACCTGAAACAAACACTGAAAATTGATTACACTTCAATAAAAAATAAGAATTTTAAAAAGTGAAACAAAGAATAGTCTAAAGACAAAGGTATCCACTCTCTATTTTCCTCCTATCTTAAAAGAAGTGTCCCCTTTTTTTTCCAGAGCTAATTCGACCTGATGGGTTCCTGATTCCACCCTCTTCCACATTCTCAGGAATATTTTCTTATCACTTTGCTCCTCTCCAGCCAGCTCTCCCCTTCACCTACTCAGGCCTCCTGTTGGAAAGGCAGGACTGCTTGGGCTGGTTTCCCATGTAATCGACGCCTAGTGTATATCTGTTCTTACCGCTGGAGAGTAACTCCGCAATTATTACCCTGTGTAATCTGAGCATCATGGTAGTGAGGGTGGGATCCCCATTTCATGGAGTGTCCAAAACCACAGTTGCACAAAGGATCAGGACGATGACTGAAGACCGGGTCTGACTCTCCAGCCCCATGTTCTTTCTCCTGTGGAGAGCCATCTCGAGACACTTGTCAAGATGCCGGCAGTAGACTCTGTTTCTGTCTAAACATTACAAAGTACCTGGCTTGCTGTCAGAGACCAAACTTTAAATGGCTGAAACAGCTTGATAGATTGTGTGAAAATTTTATGGTCCTTCCGTCAGACACCGTAATTTATTATCACATAATACACAGTCAGAAGAACCAAAAGAAACCATCCCACGAGGGCAAACAACGTGGAGGCAGTGGCCCTTTGACACTCTAAGGCCACAGGCATTATATGGATCCAATAAGAAGGCTGCTTCTACGAGCGAGAAAACAACCTCTTGATCTTGCAAAATGTTTTTGGACACCTAAAGGCTCTTTTATTACTGTGGCTGATTAAAATGAAAAGCTTAAACGACTAAAATGTTCTTTTTGATGAGTTTTTGCCATGAACTATGGACCTTATAGTCCAGTGGGATTCGAGCCCTTTGATCCTGGGCACTCACATAAATTCAGAGTCATAAAACAACATTGGATTTGATTTTACTAGTGCGGCTGGTGTTGCCAGATTTGTAATGCAATCTTGTTTTCTCCCCTCCTCATTTTTAGGCCCATCCACCATTGTTTTATAGCAAAAGGAAAGGAGTTTCCATTTGTTTTTGGCAATCAAGCCTCAAGGTTAAGCCACGACTCTACAATGTTGAAATTTCACAGAAAAAAAACTAAATGATACTCTATTATATCCATCAACATTGGAATCCGTGTTATTTGATGTGCTGAAAATATAAAAAATAACTCTTTTCTGCATGAAAATAATTGCAGATTTTCACTACTTAAGAGGTTCAGAAGATGATGTGGTTAAAAACTATATGTATGAAGTAGGAAAAATATGGTCAGCTTCAGCATTCATAAATTTCCAGCAGGACTAACTGAAAATTAATTTTAAAAAAATCAAATGACCCTCCAGGTTATTTATGAATGAGTAGAAGACCATATCTTAGTTTTCAAATTTCATTTACCTAAAAAAAAAAAACAAAAAAACAAAAAAACAAAAAACAGTATCTGTGGGAAAAGCAAAGGAAATAGTGGAAATAGTCAACATTTGTTGAACAAAAAGACAAGAAATACAGTATATATAAAAATAGATTTTTAAAAAAGTTTCTTCTGTGTAGCACAGGGAACTAGTTTCAATATCTTGTAATAACCTTTAGTGAAAAAGAATTTGAAAACAAATATATATATGTATGCACATGACTGGGACATTGTGCTGTGCATCAGAAGTTGACATGTTGTAACTGAATGTACTTCAATTAAAAAAAAGACAGGTCATAAATATAATTTAGACGTTTTATTCACTTCCTTTCCTTATCTTCTAATAATTTGCCTTTGTATGTATCTGTACCATAATAATATTCCTGTAACTTCTACTTCTAGAAGCAAAAATTCTACTATGAAAGGTCTATGAGGGGACAAAAATGCAAATAACTTTACGAAGACTTGTATTACAGAGGCCAAAATGAGTAACAGTGGGGCAGTGTTACTTATTTTTTTAATGGAGCCAAATATCAGTTTTGGTTCACTGAGGAAGAACCATGGTACATTTAGCCTGTCCAATAGACCAGGAAATACTATTTCAAGTTGGATAAACAATTTTCAGCGATTTTTTTTTTTCATGGATCCTCTGAAGGCTGGGAAATTGCTCACCAAGATTATTCTGTAAGTGATATGGGGCCCAAGAGTCATGAGAGGGCTCAACAATCCTAACTTAAAAGCAGTTACCATAAAAGATACAGGTCGCTATCCTTTGGCCAATGCCTCAAGATACATCCGACTGTGGTCTTTCATTCCCTCCCTGAGGTCCTAATGAGCATTTCAGGGTACAGTCCATCCAGAGGAATGTAATTCCAGCACTCACACACCTCTTTGCCTTTTGGTGCTAATATACTAGATTAAGCCATAAGAAATTACTGCTTTACAAGTCAAAATAGGTCAAATATCAACAACTTCACACGGTGCAACTTATAAACCCCATTCAAATTTGACAACAAAATTGCATTATTCTATGTTTTCTCAATTAATACGTTAAATGATGTGCATTATATCTATTTGCAGCAGACAGGGGCCAGGCCATATGTAGTATTAATAAACACAACTATATTATATGGCTACCCACAACAGCTTCCAGAGTCTGTATAAGAAACTGTCACCTATCTGTAGAGAGAATAAATTGTCCTGGTGACATGTGGATACTTAGTTATGACAAGAGAAGGGTATGCAGACGCCAAGAAGGGGCTTTCTCATTTCACCCTCAAAAGGGTAGTACATTGTCAGTAACTTTTTCCTCCCTATTCATTCAAAAAATATTTATTATGTACTTACTACATTCAAGTAGTGGCCTGGGTACCCAAGAAAAAAATCAAGCTGCACAAACAGAGAAGCAAGAATAGCAGTTTCAGCAGTTCCAGTTTTAGCAGAAGCAACCATCAGCACTGGTGGGAAGTCAGTGCTCCTTATTAGCGAGTGTGAATTCTCCCGCCCACACCCCTACCTTCATCACAGCCACCATCTCCTCCTGCCTGCAGGATGGCAATGCTTCCCAACTGACCTGCCCACTTCCACTCTGGTTCCCCTACTGCTTACACCCTACAGCAGAAGCCAGTGTCATTTGAAAACACAAACCTATTCATGTCACACATGCCTCTGCTCAGTCGGTAGATTCTCACTGTTCTGAGGATGAAGCTGGAAAACCTTAAGAAGACCAACAAGGCCCTTCCGGAATCTGGCCCCTTGCCCTCCTCCACAGCAGTGTTTTCCACACTGTGGGCCATGATCCATTAGTAGGGTAACAAATCAATTTATGCTTTATCAACAGCATTTTTTTTAATAAGAGAGTTGAATACAGCAGAAAACATCTCATGAAATAATTCCTGCTTAACAGAACTCTTATTTCACACACACACACATGCATAAACATGCAAGGTGGGTTTTGATGTAAAATGCATTTCTTATTCCAGGATGCAGTTTAAAAAGTTTGAAAAGTACAACTCCAGAGCTTCATCCCCAGACTCCCTCCTATTTGTCACTCACTGTCCTCCGGTTGCACTGGCCTCACCACAGTCCTTCAAACCAACCATGCTCCTCTTCATCCTTCAGGTCTCTAGTTAATATCACTTCCTCAAAGTATCCTCCCCTGGCCCCTCAAATCCAAATTATAGCCTGTCACAGCACCTCGTACTGTGTTCTTCTTCACAGCACTCATCATGCTAATTGATTATTTTATCAATACCCGATTCTGACAGGACCACAAGGGATCACGTCTGCTCTGTTCCCTCCAGCATCTAGCACAGCACCTGATACCCAGCAGCCACACAGTATACAGTGAATGAACGAATGACAGAGAGACCTCTAATTTCCTTTTGATGGCTCCATTCTTAGAGGAAACACAGATGATCAATGTCATAAGACATTGTTTTGGGTGCCTCTTTGTCTTTTGTCATATAGAATGTGCATGTGTATTAATGGCAATAAACACATCACATATTGCTTTGTAATACACTAAGCATTATGCCTATGAGTATAGGACTATGCATACACATTTGTGCATGCTGTGAAATCAACGAAGAGCGATTTTATTTTCATGTGTCTAATGGAAAGCTCTAAACCGGAAAGCTCCTCCAGTCATCAACAGAAAACCAATTCACTTGGAGCTTTAAGAGAAAAAGGGTCAAGCTGACCTCCAGTGGTGAGACTGGGGAATGGCTTCTAAAATAACTGTAATCCACTGATTACCAAGCACACACATCCACATATCTATGCAATATCCTCCTCAATACTTTAAGTGTATTATATCTATTTGCAACAGAGAGGGGTCCCTGCATACGGACTGGTGAAAGAAAATAAGCAGAACTGTATTACAGAGACACCTACAGCAGCTTCCAGAGACAGTAAGAGAAACTGCCACTCAGCTAAGGCAATCAGAACATCGGAGACTGGAGAGTTCTTAGCTGAAATCTACGATCTGAATCTGGCAAATGCCATTAAAAGGAGATAATTTAAAGATGCTAACACTCAGGCAGTCTTCCCCTTCATTAGTCTCTGGGTCGTATTAGGAGAGTTTCAGCTGCCTGTTAGTTAACCTTTGTGGTATAAATTCTGTCCTTTAAACAGTAAATCCTCTGAGAACAGAATGCATGTGGGGATTAAATAAAATAATCCAGGGTATGTGCTAAGTAGAGTGTCTGACATACAGTAATACTGCAATAAATGTCAGCTGGTATGCTTATTAAATGATGTTCTATCTCTAGCACATCTCATATTTGACAGGGGCTCAATTAGTATTTGTTATTAAAAAAATGTAACAAGCAGAGTTTTATATATATATATATATATATATACACATATAGTTATATATATATAATTGTATTTTAGGAAGTTTATAGCAAAAACAATTTTGAAATATAACATCTTCCAGCACAGATCTGGGGGGACCTAAATCTTGGGGTGCTTTCACCTATTCAGAGGTTTCTTTTATAAAATAATGGCAGCAGCAATATTCTCCTTGATAGGCTGTCATGGAAATGACAGTATCACATTTATATCACAAAAATATTAAAAGCAATGCTCTTTGGAACATTAGGTATGATGTTAATCACAGAATGTTTTTCTTTTATTCAGGCACATGATTTATTTTGAAAGAACTTTACTGCCAAAAAATACACATCAACAGCCACTGACTTAAACGAAACATGCTGCTCCTCAGAATAAATACAACAGTTATTCATCGGTCATGGACCACATGCCACTGTCCCTCTAGTCCCATACTTAACTATCTCACCAGCTGAATCAGCATCCTTTCAACCAAGTTATAACATCATCACAACTACAGTTCCAGGTGAGAAACAGAAGCTCAGAAAGGTTTGGATAGTTTGTTCAAGACTACACATCTGGTTGGTAGTGGAGACAGGACCCAACCCAAGAAGTGTGCACATCTGTGTTCCTATGGACTGTCCTGCCTAGGGTTGTGTTACGTTTCATCCAACAAAAGGTTAGTTGACTTCATTACGTAGGTTCATTCCTCAGCCCTTTCTGCTGCTAAGGTCCATCATTCCCAAGGACCGATATTCCACCCGAGGACAGATCAAAGGCAAGAACCAGCCCAGAGGCAAGGTCATGTCACAACTGCTCTCTAGGCAAGGGCCTTCAAGGTAGAAAAACCACCATAGGCAGCTCGGTGTCTAGAGGTTACAAGTGCCCTTTCATAGAGTTGGTGTAATAACTCATTTAATCCTCATATTAAAAGACTGGAACATGCTCAATAAATATCATCTATTATTACTGTTATCCCTTCATGAAAATCCATTGCAGGGAGATGGTCAAAGCACGTGCACACAGACACATGATAAATTCACACTCTGGATCCCAAAGCCCGCAAGAGGCTGGACTTGTTAGAAGAGGCACAGGTCCCACTTACGACACGTGGGCACACCCTACAAACTGGTGACAGCAGAGGAACAGCCACATCGCCCCCTGTGCTTAAGGAACCAGTGACACTGGTGCTCTGCTGGGGAAGATCAGGTCTGAGAAGAGCTGAGGAACTCCTCTGTCCAAACTGCAGAAATCAGCCAAGTAAGTAGCCGGCAAGACACAGTGAAGTTTTGCCACCGTATTTTCTTACTTAATTTGTGGTCTCAGAAGTTGATTTCTCTGAGACTCAGGTTGCAGATCTCTAAGATAAATACAGACAAACATCAAGATGATGGGGCCTAACACTAGAGGCTCTTCCTCAGACTGGGCTCAGGACGAGCTGGGGGAACGGAAGTCGCGGAGGGCACCCTCTCCCTGATCCTTTCTTCTGCACTCTAGCAGGGAGAGCAGCTCGTCATTTCTGAAGCCCGGGAAACAGGAGGCCCCTGTTGCTATCTTTCTCTTTCCAAACACACAGAGATGTCTCCATTTTTTTGTTTGTTTTACTACATAAAGAACTTGTATAGGATAAAAATAAGGGATGCTCTGCAGAGGTCTTTGCCACAGGATGAGGGGGAGAGGGAAAATGAAAAGTTAGAAGGCTATTCGACTAGAAAAAAGTGGACCAAATCAGCTGACAAGTTGACAGTGGAAACAGAGCAGACTTAGAAACGAGACAGAAACCTGGTTAGTAAACCCCGCCTTCGCACCAGCCAGCTATGAAAACTCAGGAGAGCACTTAACTTCTGAGCCAAAATTGATTACAAATTATGTATGTAAAGCACTGAGCACAGTGCCCAGCAGTCTGTATTTCATATTCAATCATTATGGTCGTAACCATCTCCAATTCAGTCAGAAGGCAAAGGGTACTCAGCATTTAAATTCTGAAAATCAAACAAAATTTCTCCCCATTCCTCCCTTAAAATGTAATACAACACCAACCATTTTCTTTTTTTTTTTTTGCACCAAGAGCTGTCTCTCATTCATCCTCCTAATGCTGCTGCCTGCTCTACTCCATCCATAGTCCTTTTTGAGAAGGACAGAAGGAGTAAAGAAAGGGAAGGAGGAAGGAAGGAAAAAGGAAAAGAAATGGGAAAGTCCACAAAGGTCTAAAAGCTCCAGGAACTTTGGCTTGGTACTCATGAAACCGTGGAGAAAATGGATGAGGACATTCTGACTCAGCCTGTCTCAGTGCTCACCAGGGGTTGCCCATGTGGATGTCCACAGGGTCAGGCAACCAACATCAACACACGAAGGACCCCAGATGTAAGACAACAGGAAATGCAGGGAAGCCTTGTGGCAAATGAGAGCATACGTTCTCAGACAAATTTATTCAAAGATGACTTATTAAAGGACACTATGATGACCAAACAAACTTCTTTGGACTGTGTTTGATGGCTTTATACATTTAGGAACTCCTGACGCCACCTCCAATGCAGCTTTCTTCTGAAATACGGTGAGTCGTGAAGGAATTCTGAGCCATGTCCAGTCCGATCACTCAGCAACTATTCACCATATTTCAGTTAGTTTCCCAGCACTGCTGCAGGTGATGTGGGATGAGGGGACCCTCTAAGGCTTTTGGACTGTGTAGAGGCAGACACACAGGCCCGCTCTCCCCAGGCCATAAGTTAACTGAACTTTAGAAGGAAACCTAGACCACCTAGTGTCATACTCTGTAACTAGAGAACCCTCCACGCAGCATTACTGAGCAAGGCAGGGCAAGTCTGGAGACAAGGACGCCCTCTCCACAGGCTCTAACATACCCTGCTTCCTCCTATCCCAACGAGAATCAAAAAACAAAGGCCAACCTTAAAAAAGTCACTTGTTCCAACATCAGCCTGTCGCCTAAAGTCAGAAACTATTGAAAAAAAGAATATACACAAAATGTTATGATAACTCACAGAGAAAAAAATGTGACAATGAGTGTGTATATGTCCATGAATAACTGAAAAATTGTGCTGAACACTGGAATTTGACACAACATGGTAAAATGATTATAAATCAATAAAAAATGTTAAAAAAAAAAAAAAAAGAATAACCATCTTGGTCCCCATGAGTGACTCATGTTCAGAGTTTGAGGTTCAGCAGGAACAGGGACCGATATTTAATATCTTGTAGTAACCTATAATGAAAAAGAATATGTGTGTGTGTGTGTGTGTGTGTGTGTGTGTGTGTGTATCTGAATCACTATGCTGCACACCAGAGACTAATGCAACATTATAAATTCACTATACTTCAATTTAAAAAAAAAGACTCAGCGGGGACTTCTGGAGCTGATGGCGCCTGAAGGAGGCACACAAAGCCGGCATCAGCCTCAATGATACAAGTGAGCAAAGCGCACACCTTTCATTCTACAATCAGCATTCCTCTATCCACAAGCAGCTTGATACAGTAACGGAGTTCTCTGGGGCAAGACAGCATTTTGAAGGCTGAGACGAAGGACGCCTGGGCTAAGTCAACTAGGGAATTAATTGCTTTGTGTTTTCCATCAAAGTTCAATTCCAAGTGTATCTGTGAGCTTCCAGATAGCCAGTGGCCTAAGCAGCATCTCAACACCAGCAAACCAACAAATCTACCAAACTCCTAACTCTGTACTATATATACACAATGAAACAATAAAGTGTTTCCCAACATTTTAAGTTTTGTCTTCTTTTCTGGCATCTCAGTAACAAAATATCAGCACGTAGGGGAATTCCATGAGGGTGTAATGAAATCATCATATTTCATATTTGTGAAAGTTTTGTTTATCAATCTACAAATTACTCCCTTTCCCTCACAGCATTCTCCAGGAATGTAATAGATTTAAATGTATTGTGTTGATAACAAGGAACATAACAGATGGGAAAGACTCCGGAGGTATGTGTCTTTATAAACTGAGCAGTTATCAGCTCAAGTGTCGCTTGGACTCAATTTTGTTTCAACAGCAATTATTAGAAATGGACCAGTTGGGTGGGCTGGAGAAAGAAAAGTCAGGAAGTCTACAAGTTTGTCTTAGTAGGGGCCAACATACCATTGGTTCTCTGGGAGGCAAGGAGGTGCAATGTAAGTTAATTTCTAGTCTGGCCCCCGTCCCTGGATCACTTCACAGCGGGAGTTACCATATTAGAAATGTGTCTGCATTGCACAAGGAGCAGAGGCCTGCCAGAGGCCATCGCTCAGTCAAGTTTCCCCTCGGAGAAGGACTGCACATGTGATGAATGGGGTAAGTGGAAGAGGTTCCCGTAAAGGAAATGTCACTGTTGGCCAGTTCTTTCTCTTCTAACCCACAACCCAGAGGACATTCATTAAAAACAGATAAAACAATGTGTCATTTCCATGGCACCTACTTCCAAACGGCTGAGAGTGCTGGTCAAAAATAATGCTCTTAAATTATCCAGAGCTCCTCAAAAGTCCGACAAGGAGCATGCATTTTCTTTCGACTTTCAAAATTGAAGAAGTAGAGAGCCAAAGAAGTCCTACCCATCCCTCGTGCTTCCCTCCCATCAGAAAGAAGAACTGGGCCTCCTAGAGAAGCTGCATTCACCATTCTAAGAACTGCGCCCCTCCACTAAGTCAGGCACCCTGAAAAGGACAAGAAGGCTGGAGTGCAGAGTGTTACTGAACACCTGAACCCAGTGTCCCACAGAGGCGAGCAGAACGGAGAAGAGACCCCCTGGTTAGAAAGGGGAACCTCTGGAAGAAACTAAAAGGAAAAGGGGGCAGGGGTGTAGGTAACAAGGATTTAGAGATTCTGAGTTAGATAACCCTAAGGCTGAAAGGACAATGCGGTAGATAAATAGAAACAAAAAAAGTATGGTGAGGCCAATAATAAAATTCAAGGTGCTCTTAGTATATTGCCTAGTCCTTCATTTTATACATTAGGAAACTGAGTTCAAAAAATTGCCTCAAGTTCACACTGTCCACTGTCCCCAAAGTAAGATCACAATCTAGACTTTCCGTTTCTAGATTCAATGTTCTTTCCAACACTGTTGCATTGATTAACAGAAAGAGCATCAGCTTCAAAGTGAGACAGACCTAGGTGGATTCAAACTCAGGTTCCGCCACTTACTAGTCTAGAACTTCTGACAATTCACAGTCTCTGAGAGCCTCATGTTTAATTATCTGTAAAATGGGGACAAATCTATTACTTTGCTTATATTTCTACATTTGCTTTTTATAATATCAAATGCATGGAACAAAAGTCAGCACACAGTAGGGACTTAATTACATTTAGGTGCTACTGTTTTTCAATCATAGGTTGTTGTATAAGAAGTATTTGTGCATCACCTATGTGCCAAGCACTTTGCTAGGTACTTTCAAAGACAGAGAAAAAAGAAAAATCATTGCTCCCTCCAGGTGCCTACAATCAGATTAATAAGCAGGACCCTGGTATCATGAAAAGGGTAATGAAACCACTCAAAGAATATAACTCAAACTCAGAAAGTGGATATACATTGAGATAAGATTATATAAATCAACAGAGAGCAGTATTCAAGGGGAGAGGGTATAGCTCAGTGGAAGAGTGCACGTTTAGCATGCACAGGGTCCTGGGTTCAGTCCCCAGTCCCTCCATTAAAAAATAAATAAAAATAAATAAACCTAATTATCTCCCTCAAAAAAGAAAATCAACCAACAAACAAAAAAACCTTTAAAAATAAAATAAAATAAAAAACAGAGAGCAGTATTCAGAAACATTGGTTACTAGGAAGAAAAAAGAATTACGTGAGAAGCAAGCTACACATCCTTCCCTCCGTCCCCTCTGTTCTCTCTTCATGGTAAAGCTCTAACAGGGGGGCAAGATATTGCTCAAACTTATTTGACCATGAAATATTTTTTTTTCAAGAAGCGTGTTTCAGAGGCTCACTCTTCCATCGTGTGAGCTTCTGGAAAGCCTGGATTAGACCCTCTGATACAGAGCACAGAGGCAGAAGAACAGCTAGAAGACCATGAAAAAGTCACCCTCAAAGACTACAAGTCAAGGTGCCAAGGAAATCCTCAATCAAAAGCTCGAGGACCACTCTAAGCACAAGTTGCTTAACTCCAAGGAGACTTGTGCAGGGAAAAAGGACTAAGAAATAGTATTTACTGAGCATGGGTTTGTAATCCAGTATACATCATATTGAACAACCCTAGAAGGGAGCCGTCATCAAAATGATTTCTTAAATTATCTTTTTTTAATTGAACTGTAGTTGATGTGCAATATTTTATAAGTGTCAGGTGTATAACACAATGATTCACAAATTTTTAAAAGTTGTACTCCATTTATAGCTATTATAAAATATTGGCTATATTCCCTATTATGTACTGTATATCCTTGTAGCTTATTTATTTTATACATAGTAGTTTATATCTCTTAATCCCCTACCTCTATCTTGCCCCTTCCTCCTCCCTCTCCCCACTGGTAACCACTAGTTTATTCTCTCTGCGAATCTGTTTCATTTCATTATATTCACTAGCTTGTCTTATTTTTTAGATTCCACATATGAGTGGTATCATACAGTATTTATCTTCTTCTATCTGACTTACTTCACTTAGCATAATACCCTCCAAGTCCATCCAAGCTGTTGCAAATGGCCAAATTTCATTTCTTTTTATAGGTGAGTAATATTCCATTGTATATAAACAGGTGCAGACCCTAGACTCTCCAACACATCAACAGGTACAAAGCTAAGACAGACGCTGTTGTCTATAAATATCACTCTTCTTATCCATTCATCTGTTGATGGACACTTAGGTTGCTTCCATATCTTGGTGATTCTAAATAATGCTGCTATGAACACTGAGGTGCACGTATCTTTTCAAATTAGTGTTTTCCTTTTTTTTTTTTTTTTTTAAGATATATACCCAGGAGTGCAAGGGCTGGGTCACATGGTAGTTCTATTTTTAATTTCTTGAGAAACCTCCATACTGCTTCCCACAGTGGCTGCACCAATTTACATCCCCACCAACAGCGCATGAGGGTTCCCTTCTCTCCACATCCTCATCAACATTCGTTATTTGTGCATCAATATGATGGTTATTGTGCACATGCTGAAACTGAGAAAATGAAGCTCCAGAAAAGTTGATTCCTAACATCATAGTGCAAGAAGCTGAACTGAATTCTGACTCAAAAACCTGAGTTCTTTCATATTCTCATCATGCATCAGATAATACCACACCTGGTTCTCTGACTATAAGACAAAGATCAACCACGTAGATAAAGATTTTTATACAAGAGCTGTGAAGGTGATTTTTAAACCTTGTTCCTAGGCAAACCCAAAGAAATAACTTTTACTTATACTGTAGGGGAATTAGTTTTATCACGTGCCTTAAAAGGGCAGGTCTGAACTATGTTCCTACCCAATATCCATGAACTCGATGAGCAAGTTCAGAGGCAAGTATTTCTCAAATAAGTGAGAACCAGTACTTTTTTCAAAAATAAAGTAGAAAATAAACGTCAGTAGTGTCGAATTATTCAAAACTGAGAAATGAAATAGATGATGAATGTTATGAAGTGATCATATACTCTCAAGGTATAGTTTGCCAAATAAAGGGCACACCTGGACAACATTTAAGCATTTTGCTGGTTACATTATAAATGACATGAAATAGCAAAGTCACAGAAAACGTTGGACTGGCCACCACTCTCCTACTGGAGCTCTGAGTAGAAAAGTCAGCCAAGTGCTTTCACTGAGTAGAAGGTATATAAATTAATGGAATTTGGAACTGGATTTACTTAAGTCATTAATAAAATTTTGCTTTTGAACTATAGGAGGATCATGTATCTAAGTTGCTGCACGTTTTGAAAAGTTGGTCCAGGACCAAGCCCTTTCTATCTAGTGCAGCCCTCTCCCGAGGTGCTCTACAGAGCACGCATGAGACTGAAACTCCAGACTCCCCACTTACAAGCCTTGGGATTCTGGGCTAAAAGTTTCAGCCTCCAATCAGATCATTCAAGGTGGTAAGGATTCCATGTCGCAGGTAGGGGAACTGAACAGTTTAAATGACATCCCTACAATCTGTGGTCAAAAACAGAACAGCAAGCTGAGTTTAGGTTCTCTGTTGAATCATGCCGCTTCTTTCAACTCTTTGAAAACGGTCTCAAAAAAACTAAATCTGACGCATATACATTCTTGTATATGGTGACAGAGTGAATCCCTTTCCCTGCGTACTCGAAGCATGAAATCTTTTTTATTCTAGAAAGGCATTTTGAAGAAGTTCTGAAACGTCTGACTTCTCCGTGACCTGTAAGTGGAGAAAGAAAATCTAACAGGCAGTGAAGGCTGCCAGTGGAAACCCATACAAAGAAATGAGCAAGGAAATCACAGCTCACCCATTACCTTCCACCAGTCCTGTGACAAGAGATGTGACTTTGAGGAACAAAACGGGTAGAGATGACATTCAGTGAGTGCCCGCAGGTATAGCCAAGCTGGGTTATTGTTTCATGAACTGTGTCTGTTCTGACTGGTGGGTGTTGCTAACCCATCTGATTATTTCCTGTCTCCCAGAGAACAGGGGTTAACTAAGGCATAAAGGAGCCAGGCAGGGGAAATGGAGTGGGGACAGTGACAACCTGGAGAGCACGTGTCCTGGTTGAAGTGACATCTGCTACGTAATCTCAGCAGGGTAAAGTCATACACGTAAATAAGCCCACTATTGCCAGAGTTTCCAATTTTTTTTTAGAAGCAGCTAGAAATTTCTCCATATTTTAAACTATTTACTCCTAATTCAATCTTTAGAATGCTGTCTGCCAACAAAACACTTTTCGAGGTCAGATGGGGAATAAAAGTTGCCAGTTTCCCATTGCGAGCTGTCAGTCTGTGCCTGCGGGACAAGCTCTCCACCTCAGCGGACAATACAGACTGGTGCACTGCCCCACCCTGGTGGCAGCAGCATGCCACGACCACAGGGTTTCAGCAATTAGGTATCAATCATAAATATGGGATAAATTTTTTATTAGCTTACTAACAGCATTAAAAGAACATAATCATTTCAGAGATAAAGAAAACTTAAGGTATAATCTGGAGACGTTTTTAATCTTTACTATTGCCAGTTACACCTTGGTCTAACCTTTGTTTTAAATGAAGATCATGATCGAAATATACATTTTTCCCTTCCATTTACTCCTCTCTTTCCCCTTTTCAACCTGTTCCCAGTTAGAGATGTGAGATTATAGGACTTTGTGGACATGAAAATGCATGAAATAATGTATGTAATATGCCTAGAAAAATGTCCAGCACAAAGTAAGAACCCCAAGATTCTAAGCCTGTGGTTGCTGTGAATATTATTTAGCTGTCAAAGTGCTCACAGGGCTGGTCTATACCTCGGTGAAGGTAGCTGTTAACCCTTCCAGCTGAGCTGTGACAGAAAACTCCTGCTCACAGAATCACTCCTGCGCCACCCTCTTTAGCAAGCAATCTGCTTCTTAAATTAATCCCCACTTCGGCTTCTCTGAGACAGCTGAGAATCTTCTGCACACCAGAACAAAGACAAAAAGTGAGGTCTCTCTAGAGCATTTTGCAACAAAGGAGATAAGGGCCTACACCTCCCTTTGTCCCCGAGGAGACAGAGGTACTTTTCCACTTTTTCGCTTCTTTGTGAAATGGACTCATTCTTTTTTCCAAACTACTTAACACAAGCTGGATAGGAGTGGCCTGAATTCATTTCCCATACGACTTACTTAGTGATCTGTTTGCTACCAGCAATGGCTTCATATATAATCCAATACACAGCCCCGGTTATTTTCTTAAAGTTTTTAAAAGTACATTATCACTTCATGGAAAGAATGTTTGATCCACAAACTCACTGACTTAGCAAGTCATGAGTTAGCACAATACAACTACCACGTTTGATTCGGATTTCACTCACGTGCTCTCCTGAGATATGGGGTCAGCCCCAGCCACCAGTCAAGTAGAATCAGTGCCTGATTCAATATTTACTTATTTGAAATCAAGACTCTGAAACTTCCTGTTACAGGCACTGCCAGCGAACACCAAACAGAAGGGAATGACAATTAGTGGGACAAAGGAAATGATCCCTCAGACTTTCCGGGCTTCACGAGGGAGATCAAGTCGGCAACTTTCAAGCACTCCCTGGGGATGTGGGATGGCTGGCGCAGCAGAACTCTTTCTCCTACTAGGACTACTTCCTAAGTGCCTTAAGCTGCTCGACATCACACTGCAGAGATGTGCTAAGCGACGGGCAGATATGAACGCGTGACTGGGAGTATGCCAAACAAAACAACTTGTACTGGAAACAATTTCTCAAAGACTTCTTATAAAAAGTAAAGCCTAAATACCCTGTATTCTTTCCTGCTTTCCAAATAAAACCATCATTTTCTCAAACATTTTTCTGTTTTTTTTTTTAAAAAAAGGAATCGAATTTTATTAAAAATGGAGTGCAAGGCTTTCATTCCCAGAATAAACTCAAGGTCCAGGGGCAAGTACAAGGTACAGATGCTGTCTAAGCAGATATGCCAACACGACTGGAATATTTACTTCAGCACATGAGAAAACTGAGCATCAGTCTTAAACAACTAGTTCAGCAGAATCAAAGAGATATACCTGCAGGTTTTCGATTTCTTCTTTGTGCTCCCTCTTCAGCTGTAAAATAGCAGCATGGTATTCTGTAAGATCACAAAAGAAGCCAATTACAAAGAAGCACAAAATGAAGCACAAGATTCAACTGAGTATCTCCAAGATTCCAGGGGCCTCCTACAAGTCAACTGAGTTAAATAAATACCATGGTTTAGCATCCACCTGACGAGAGATGGTGAAAACTGGAGCAAAATAGAACAAGTAGCTCAGGATAGAAGGGAGATTTCCTCCAATTTAGCAAATCCTGAATTATGAGAAGCCCCAAATTAAGGAGATACGATAGAGTTAAAAAAAAAAAAAAAAGCATGATGAGTGTCCCAGATAAAGACTGGGTCAGGTGTTTGTCTTTAAGGAGGAATTGGAAGCTAAGGCCCCACAGAGAACAAATACAGACGTGTTAGGAGCAGACACACAGGAAATAAAAGAAAACTTCTTTATGTGAGATCAGTGAACTCTATTTTTAACTGTTTCCAAAAAAAAAAAAAAATCTCCATTTGAATGCAAGGCACCCAGGGCTGATTTTAATCTTTAGATCACTTCAGAAAGTCAAGATCATTTGTCATCTGGATAAGAGAATCTAGGGTGAACTGAGGTTGAAAGGAGGACAAAAATAAATTTCTGGTCCAATTTTGGTCTGAATCTAATAATGTTTATTCCAACAATAAGTTCCCAGTGTACACAAGAACTCCCGCCAGCCACTAAAACTACCACCCTGCTGGCTAAGCATGAAGCACCCAGGACAACTGCGTTTCCAGCAGGATGACTAAGTGAGGGATCACAGAACTCTACAGTCTGCAGAGAACCACAAAGCAAAGTGCTGTAAGAAAACATTTTTGTGGGATGTCGCCTTTTTTTTCCCCCAAACAAATGTGTTTGCGGCTGTGAGTATGAGTAAGAAGGAAGTTAGTTAGACATCATTTTTAAATGTATGAAAAGACAGGCTCTTTCTTCAGGTGGATTCCAGAAATCAGGCATGAAAGTTTAGGTTTCAAGACTCACAGATACAGAGAACAAATTTATGGTTACCAGGGGGCAAAGGGAGTGGGAAGAGATAAACTGGGAATTCAAAATTTGCACCTCTTGGGGAGTGATGGAAATGTTAGCTATCTTGACTGTGGTGGTGGTTCCATTGGTGTCTACATCTATCAAAATTCAGCAAATTATACATCTGAAATATGTGTAGTTTACTGTACAGGAATCATACCACAATAAAGATGTTTTTAAAAAAAAGAAAACAAAACAAAACAAAAACAAAAACAACAGTGGATGAGGGAAATCTCTGGGAAAGTCGAAACGGGAGAGGACTGTTGCTGTTGATAACTACGACCAGCCTCACTCCTACTCAGACAGGGAATGTGGTCCACTGAACTACGAATCCAGCAGCAAGTCCTGTGGGTTCTACAAACAAACCCTACCTTCAGTCAAACCGCTTGTCATCCTCACAACAACCATGATGGTCCAAGCCACCAGCATCGTTTCCCTGGACCACTGCAGTAACCTGCCTGCATTCTCACAACCGTCCCCCAGAACTCGTTCTCCTCACTGCTGCCTGAATTATTTGTTAGAGGCCTGAACCAGGTCATGTCTCATCCCTGGTTTTCTGCTGTACTTGGAGTAAAATCACAACTCCCTGCTGCAGTCCATAAGGCCTCTCATGACCTTGCTCCTACACACCTTCCACATACCATCTTCCCCTTGCTCATTATCCCCATTACAGAGAAAGAAACTGATGCATAGAGAAGCAGCTTGTCCAAGGAAGCTGACAAAGCTGCAAGGCTAGAGGAGGGGAGGGTATAGCTCAGTGGTAAGAGCACGTGCTCAACAGGCACGAGGTCCTGGGTTCAATCCCCAGTACCTCCATTAAATGAATAAATTAAAAAATAAACCTAATCACCTCCCCTCTCCCTACCCCCAAAAAAGTTGCAGAGCTGGAAAACATACATAACCTAGTGGGTGAATGTGTAAACAAACTGTGGTACATCCATAGAATGCAATATTCCTCAGCAATAATAATGAATGAATAATGATACATCAACAGAGATGAGTCTCAAAGGCATTATGCAGAGTGACAGAAGTCAGTCACAAAAGGCTAACTATTGTTTAATTCCATTTACGTAACATTCTGGAAGAGGCAAAACCACAGGGATGAAGAACAGATCAGAGCAGCAGTGGCCAGAAGTTAGAGATGGGGGAAGGTCTGACTATGAGGGGGTAGGATGCAGAGGAACTGTGAAGGTGATATGACTGTTCTCTATCCTGAGGATGGGGGTGGTTACACACATCTATATATCAGATTAAAACTCCGAATCAGTTTTTATACCAAGAAGAAAAAAGTTAACTCTATAGTATGCTAATTTTTTAAAATTCCAAATATTTTATTTTTGAATGTTTTCCCTACAAGATTCAGCAAAACACAAGAAAGCCTGTTCCTACCACTTCCATTCATTGTGTCCCTAAGGGTACCAGCAGGTGCAGTAGGGCAGGAAGAAAAGAAAACACACATGCATACACATGTATTTACACAGATAAAGGGGAAAATAAAGCTACTATTCACTGTGATTGTGTATTTAGAAAAATCTAAAAGATTCTGCAGATAAAATGTTAGAATTAAGATGTGAGTTTAGTAGAGTTGCTGGATATAAAATCAGTATACAGAAATTATGATACCAGAAGCACTTTAAAGAAGGCTTAACATTTACATAGTACCTCTAAAAACATAAAGTACTTAGAAAGAACCTCACCAAAAACATGTTAAGACCTCATATGAGACAAGAGAAACCCTATACTGAAATGTATTACCAAGAAAGACAGAATGTGAGCTAGCCATGCTTTCGGTAAGACAGTATCATAAGGATGTTTATTTTTCCAAACGGGTGTAGAGATTCAGTGCAGTCCCATTCAGCATTTCTAAGGATTTTTGGTCTGTTTGAACTTATGCTCATTCTAAAGTGGATATTTAAGCATGAACATGCAAAAAAAGCCATTAAGAGCCAGGAAACTCCAAGAAAACATAAAGGTGAGACAACTTGTCTTACCACCTAGTGAGAATGACTTTTCATTGCCACAATCTAATCAAGTTGGGTGTGGTACTAAAAGAGGAATAACAGACTAATAGATCAGAGAGCCCAGAAATACAGCATAAATTTACAGTCACCTGATCTGACAGAAGCAGCACAAAAGCTTTCTTTACAGTGAGAGTGGTCTTTTCAGTAACTACTGGTTGGGAAAAAGAGGATATTCATATGAAAAAAACATGAAACTGGATCCCAACTTTATACCATGTAATAATCTAAGTCAATAAAGAACTAAATTATAAAAAAACAAAACTAGGTATTTTATAAGATAACAGCATAATACTTTTTATAACTTCAGGATGGGAAAGAATTTAAGATTCAAAAAAGCAAAGGAAAAAAACTAACAAATTTGGCTACATTAAAATTAAGAACTTTTTCTTCAGCATATGCCATAAAGAGACAGAAAAGACAAGCCACAGAGTGGGAGAACACACTTGAAACAAATCATCAAAGCTCTAGTATAAATATACACATATATGAATAATTCCTAAAAAAACACAATGAAAAATAGGCAAAAATGTCAACAGGCACTCTAAAAAGAGGACATGTAAGTAACAGATGTATTCCGTGGTGCTCATTCTCATTAGTAAGCAGGAGTCAAGTCAGACACAGCTGACTGTGGGTGAAGACGTGGAGCAGTGGAAACTCATATGCTTGTGGCAGGCGGGCAAAGGGGTACAATCACTATGGAAAATGTTCGACACTGTCTAAGAAAGTTGAAGACCTTCATACCTCCTTACCAATAACCCTAGTCCAAGAAAAGGCTACAGGAAATGCAAATAATATTCACAAAATCAGGACAATGAGAAGAGGAACTGAGTTGGGGCACAGTGGAGCAGGGTGCTGTCCCACGGGCGCCCATTTGTTAACCTCTCTGAGTTTTACATCATTTTCTTTATATATAACTAACATTAAAACATAAGAAAAAATGGTTGCTCTGGTTACATTAGTCTTCTCATATATCAAATAAAAATTATATGGGCATAAGAGAGCCTCTAGATGGATCAAATAAGAATAAAACAATTGAGGAAGTGTGAGTCCTAACCTATATGATGATCAATAGCCAAACCTTAACCAGTCCCAAGCCTCTACAAAGCAGGTGAAGGCAGCTCAAACCAACCTTCTTGCACAACGGAGGCCCCTTGGGAATAATGTCTACATCCTAAATAGCAATCACGTTGAATATATTTTGAAATGGTTCATTTTGAGTAAACTGTCCCTATAAGGGTATGAGAGACATAGTTATGACTAGTTAACAGCCTGATGAAGCTCACTGCAAAGCTAACACCCAGTAAATCTTGATTCTCCTCCTCCTCAAACAGGTATTTCTGCCAACAGTCCCAGGGTGACAGATGGCAAGAAAACACACCCCCATTCCTGACAAAGATGACAAAACAGAACCTCCATGCAGCACGCAGAAGGAAGACGTTAACACCCTCACAAATGGAACGCTCACTTCAAGGGTTCATAAAAATGGTAAGAGAATATGAAGGTTACAGAATAATGAATCATGGTTGGTTGGTGGGTTTTTATTGTGTCCTGTTAGTGGCAGTCCCCTCCCTCCACGTTTTGGGTTTGCAAATGCCTTGGCGTGGACCAAGGCAAATCATCCCTGTCTCTTGCGGATGGTGGTGATGATGGTGAGGGAGAGGTCTCCATTCAATACGAAGGATGTTTTTGTTTCTTAAAAAGAGACCTTGACCCTGATATTCAGTAGCTCTGGGACTCTATGAATGTGTGAAAAGGAGGACTAGAGATTTTGACTATCAGGGCTTAAAAAGGGCAGACCTCTTTGAAGCCTCATTAGTCCCAGTGGAAATTAACAAGCAGATTCAGACAATCAAATAACCAAAAAGAATCCTGAAGAATGTCTTTTAAGAAAGCAATACATGACACGAAAAGACAGAAAAAGGAAAAAGGATCGTGACTGGCAGGATTCAACATTTGGGGGGAAAATACCTAAGAACTTCCCTGTGTAAAAATATAGCTCTTTCTAGTCAAGTACTTGGTCTAATTACTAGCGGCCCCTTTTCTTGTACAAACCTTTCTTTTTGATCAGCTCACAACAAGACGTCCTTTCTGCTGGGTGCCATGACAAGGTTGTGTTCTCCAACTCACAGGGGCAGAATTCAAGTTGATCTTTCTAACGTGGGGGTGTGCGGTAACCACACTGCAGTTTATCACAGACTCAGTGCGCTTCTCTTAATTACACAGGGGTACAGGTAACGGGATTGAGCACTATTTCTCAGAAACTGTTCTAAGCACTCTACACAGATTAACTCGTACTGTCCTCACATCACACTTACAAGGTAGATCCCCTCGTATCAAGGCCCATTCTACAGATGAGGAGACTGAGGGGCACGAGTTGAATAACCTTCCCTAAAACCGCATGCTGGTGAGTACCAACGATGTCATTCAAGCCCAAAGAACCTGTGCTATTTTGTCCACAGAGTTTCTGTTTGCTCACTTTATTTGTGAGTTACTGTTGTTCCTATGGTTGCGGAAGCATCAGATTAAACCAAAACTCAAAATTCCTAAGAAATTAAAGGCTGTTGGCTTTATCCAATTACTAGAACCACTTGTAAACCTGGAAAAATTTTTTCCGTAACTCTTTGAAAGAGGCATGGGGTATATTTAATCACAGGGAGATTTGATGAGTCTAGGGTCAACACGAACAGTGTGAGTTATGATGGTACCATCAAGTTAGGTGACTATGACTCATCCATCTTCTCTACGGGGACTTCCAGGCCTGCAGTCACCGGTCTGTGGTTCAATCTGGTTTTCATTTATACTCTCGCTTACACACATATCCCATATATGCGAGCCCCTCCCCACCCTACACACGACACTGGCAGAACGGGATTATTCACACAGCTGGGGGATTAGAGAATTTCTGATTTCCCAAATAAATGAAAACCATTTGTTTTCTATTCCTGCCCATCAACTCTAATTTGTAAACTGTGTGTGTCTCACCTTGGCTTCACCCACTGCCTCGTATTGCTAAGAAACGTGTTCGAGTACACACCTTCAGTTTTAAAAGGAAAGGATGCTTCCCTCTGAATTAAATTTGGAGAATGCTCAGTGCTTCCAAGGCTCTGCACACACACCAGTGAGGTCATTTGTTTGGTAATAGACAGCTGGAGTTTATTTTAACAGTTGAATATTGATTTTAATGTGCATTAGAAAAAAACCAAACTAGCATATAAAACCCATGATTTTTACTATTATAAGACAGTTTTGATAAGACACTTTTATAGAGTAGAGTTTAGTCCCGGGACGAGCAGCATCAGCATTACCTGGACCTTCTTAGAAATGCTAGTTTTTAGGTTGACCCCAGACCTACTGGTTAAGAAGCTTGGAGGATGCTTGAACAAGCCCTCCAAGTGACGAGGCACGCTGAAGTTTGAGAAACACTGCTTTAAGATAAGGTTAATTTTATCTAAGCAAAAACTAAATTAAAAAACTAATTGGCTTAAAGAATAAATTTTAAAATAGTAAAAGCAGTATAAACATATGCCCCAAATTAAGGAGCTGGTACATAAAAGATGACATTTGGGAAAACACGCTAATTACTGACAGATTAAGAAACTTTCCAACAAACTCATCCATGAATGAATGCAGAAACTTTCTCCAGCCATCTCTAACCTTAACAACAATGGTGCTGGTCATGGCAGGCAAAGTCACAGACCATGTGCTCCAATACCTAAGAATGAAGCCAAATTTGAGCTCTCATATTTAATAAGCAAACTACGCGTCCTGGCGTGGGTGCACAGTTGGTTCTTCACGTCCGCTTCCTCACCAGATGCCTGTCAATAACGCACTCTGCAGTAACTATACTGTTGAAAAAGGGACGGCTGCCTTGGTACCCGTCGGAAACAGTAGAAGCCAAGAGAATAAAGTAGGGTGTAATTAAAGCCAGCAGCTACCACGGGGTCCATCCAACAAACAATCCAATGTCCATACAGCACCTCGTACCTATCAGTGGGCTTTCACAATCACACGTGTGGTGGGAAAACTTCAACGAGGAGTCTAACTTCACTTTCTTCTGATACTTGACTATCGACAACTTTTAAGCTTCACCTTTCCCTTTCTCTCTGTGCTTCACATCTGGGCATTCTGATTACTAAGCCTTTGACACACAAGAAATTCAATCGCACAAGCCGCTGCCCACATGCAGGGACCCTCGGCTCAGCCCTACACCATAAAACCCCATGCCATTCTCCCACCCTCCCTCTCTCCAGGCATTTTCCAGCCAGTTTGAGAGACATGTCCTGCTGTCCCCAGCGGTCTCATTATGCTTGGGATAAATCTTGCTATACGTGTGAGAATAGTCAGTCTTGGCATCTGAATCCAATTTGGGGTAGCAAGTCCATCGTGCCTCTTCAAAAAGGATGAGCCCACCCAGACGGTACATAAATAATCAGTGTGAATGTACCTATGATGTTGTTCTAAACACATACAGAAGAGAAATGACTAGTTCTCGTATCAGAAAAATACAAGAATTGACAATAGATGGGAGAAATCCTGTGAACTTTAGGAATTATCATTTTCAGCATCTCTCCTTGTTCAAGAACATTCAGAATTTTATCAGGCAGAAATATAAAAAATGTCAATATTAAAAGATGGTAGTTAAGGGGTATATCTCAGTGGCGGGGTGCATGCTTAGTAAGCACGTGGCCCTGGGTTTAATTCCCGGCAACCCCATGTTTGATGATAGCCAAAAAAATAAAAAATAAAAAGATGGGAGAAAATCTCAGTTCTGCAAGCCCACCAGTCTGCTTGGTAGCTCCTCCATCCATGTGTTTATTAGCATCTCTATAAGCCCTACACTGAACTAACCCCTGGGTATAAGGAAATGAATGCATATACTTCGGTCTTAAAAGGCTTCTCAGCGAGTACATCTTTGAAATATCTAAGAAGCTTTTGGCACTTATATGTCACTATTCATGCATTAAGACTTTTTTTCTTAAACAACTTCATTTGAATTCACACAATTCTTTTATTCGTAGGTGGACAAGAGCCTCGGTCAGCGATACCCATCCACTTCTACCTCTGCTTTCCGCTTGGGATGTCGGGTACCTCCCAAGGCTTTTGGCTTTGGCAAGTGGAATGCAGACTGACACCATGTCAGGAGCATTTACCTTTGCTTGCACAGAGTCTGGCCTGCTTCCTGCACTCCTGCTACTTCACGAAAGAAGAACACACCTCGGGCAGCCAGTAATGACACAGCCTGGGTCCCAGAGACACAGAGAGCCACAGGCGGCAGCCAAGCCCAGTCCATGCACAGCCTGAAAGCGCCCAGATGGCTTAGCTGCATCACAGCTGAACTTTATACCTATGCAAATAAACGCCTAGTATTGAAAATTACTGGATGCCACATTGGTGTGTTACAAAGCATCATCGCATCAACAGCTGTTGCTAAGTTTCCAGCCAAGTGTACTATTTACAGGCTCCATACCATGTCGGAGGCTTTAACTAACTGGAATGGAGTCTCACCGACCAATACAGACAGAACAGGGCTTAGGGGAAGAAGATAAATGGAGGAGGAAACACACAACACATTTTATATCCTTTAATACTCAAGAAAATGGGCTCAGAATAAAAATTCGAGTCTCTGTGTCTTAGGGTGATGATGTAAAATAGGTACAAAGTTAGCAAATGTACGGCTATGTCTCCTTGACATTTACTTGGATTCCCAAGGTCAGTATTCAAGGCCAAGCATCATTTTATGGACAGCTTACCACGGGGAAAACAGTCATTAAATCAAATTCTAGCTGCCAATGCTTGGGTAATTTGCCTTTTCACTCTGTCCTTTACTCCTCTTCTCTTACCCTTATTTTTTGTTCTCTTAAAATGAAGATACAAAGCCGTTTATAACTCCAGGAACCCAGGCTCCCTAAAACTTATATTCCCTTTTCTATCTATGCAGTTTTAAAAGCCAAGAAACAAATCTACAGAGGAAAACAACTTGTCAGGATAAAATTTAGGCTGCAACTAAAAGTATCCAATGCTTGCCACTAGGTGGCAGTCAAAATATTTCATATTTAAACTTTTACTTGCTAAGTGAAGCAGTGACACCTTAAAGCTTTGGTAGGGGTGGTAGGTGGGGAGAGATGAGGGTGGGCCACAGCTGTGAAATGAACAGTTTTCTTTGCTATGAACTATGGACGACTATGGATATGGTAGCTATATGAGAAAAATTAGAACAGTAAGGGGCATTTCCAACCACATTTCAATAGACTTCAGTTATTAAAGGTGTACATTTTTTAGTTCCCTCCTTAGCCTGCAGAGAAGTGCAGGCTAAGGAACATTTAAAATATAAAGCAAGAAAGTTAAAAGTCATAGGTGAGTACTGAAACAGGATAACATCTTGGAGAAACAGAAACGCAATAGAACAGAAAGGTGGTGTTCTGGGCCTGAAGCTCTGGGTCTGCTGTGCCCCAGTTCCAGAGGCAGGTAGGATGGCCTGGAGTTAGGTGAATGCAGAGCGACAGGGCTAACAGGGCCTTCAGTGGGGCAGGAAACCAGGGCGAGGCTTGCTGCTTAGAAAAAGAGACACAGATGGGGTTCCCAAATGGTAAAGGGAACCTAGAAGTAGTGGCTGTCAACTGCTGCCTCAGGACTTACACAGGAGCATAGACAGGGGTTAAGACCAGACTCCAAGACCTGTCCATCCTTCTCCCCAGTAACTAGAGCTGCAACATCCCTATTACCATCTTGGGTTGAAAACCCCAAAACACCGTTGTTAGACCAACTCGTCTGGTCTGGGAGTGTTGCAAGGACCAGGTGAGCCAACTGCAAAACAGAAGAGTGTCAGGGGAAGGGAAAACTTGTTTTAAGCATCCCATATATCATATCATGAGCCTTCAAATCCAACTTCCAATACATACGAAGAAACCTAAATGTCAAGACAGGCAACAAGATCAACAAATGAAACAGAAAATCACACAATACAAATTGTAAACATTAAATTTAAACATTAAAAATATTTTAGTAGATGACTTAAAGAAATGGAAAGATATCCCATGCTCTTGGATTGGAAGGATCAATATTGTTAAAATGGCCATACCGCCCAAGGCAATCTACAGATTTAATGCAATCCCTATCAAATTACCTAGGACATTTTTCACAGAACTAGAACAAATAATCCTAAAATTTATATGGAATCATAAAAGACCAAGAGTTTCCAAAGCAATACTGAAGAAAAAGAATTAAGCTGGAGGAACAACCCTCCCAGACTTCAGACAATACTACAGAGCTACAGTAACCAAAACAGCATGGTACTGGCACAAAAACAGACATATGGATCAATGGAACAGAATAGAGAGCCCAGAAATAAACCCACATACCTATGGTCAATTAATCTTTGACAAAGGAGGCAAGAATATACAGTAGAGAAAAGACAGTCTCTTCAGCAAGTGATGTTGGGAAAACTGGACAGCAGCATGTAAATCAATGAAGCTAGAACACTCCCTCAGACCATAAACAAAAGTAAACTTAAAATGGCTTAAAGACTTAAACATAACACAAGACACAACAAATCTCCTAGAAGAAAACACAGGCAAAACACTCTCTGACATAAATCTTAGCACTGTTCTCCTAGGGCAGTCTACCCAAGCAATAGAAATACAAGCAAAAACTAACAAATGAGACCTAATTAAACTTAAATCTTTTGCACAGCAAAGGAAACCATAAGCAAAACAAAACAACAATCTACAGAATGGGAGAAAATATTTCCAAATGATGCAACTGGCACAGGTTTAATTTCCAAAATATATAAACAGTTCATACAACTTAATAAAAAAAAAAACCCAATCCAAAAGTGGGCAGAAGATCTAAACAAGCAATTCTCCAATGAAGACATACAAATGACCAATAGGCACATGAAAATATGCTTAATATTGCTAATTATCAGAGAAATGCAAATCAAAACTACAATGGGGTATCACCTCACACCAGTCAGAATGGCCTTCATTAAAAAATCCACAAATGATAAATGCTGGAGAGGGTGTGGAGAAAAGGGAACCCTCCTACACTGTTGGTGGGAATGTAGTTTGGTGCAGCCATTGTGTAAAACAGTATGGAAATTCCTAAAAAGACCAAAAACAGGCTTATCATATGATCTAGCAATCCCACTCCTGGGCATATATCTGGAGGGAACTCTAATTCAAAAAGATACACGCACCCCAATGTTTATAGCAGCACTATATACAATAGACAAGACATGGAAAAAACCTAAATGTCCATCAACAGACGACTAGATAAAGAAGTTGTGGACTGTTTATACAATGGAATACTACTCAGTCATAAAAAAGAATAAAATAATGCCATTTGCAGCAACATGGATGGACCCAGAGATCATCATTCTAAGTGAAGTAAGCCAGAAGGAGAAAGAAAATACCATGTGATATCACTCATATGCGGAATCAAAGAAAAAAGAAAAAAAGAGAGCTCTAATGAACTCATCTACAAAACAGACTCACAAACATAGTTACAACCTTATGGTTACCATGGGAAAAGGGGTGGGAAGGGATAACTCTGGGAGTTTGAGAATTGCAAATGTTAGTCATTATATATAAAAATAGATTAAGAAACAGATTTCTTCTGTATAACACAGGGAACTATATTCAATATCTTGTAATACCCTTTGATGAAAAAGAATAAGAAATGAATATATGTATGTATATGCAAGACTGGGACATTGTGCTGTACACCAGAGGTTGACACACTGTAGCTGACTTTACTTCAAAAAAAATTTTTTTTGTAATGTTTAGAATTCTTTCATCTTACCAAGATGAGATTTAACAAGCATTATAAACAATAATGATAGTAACAGCACACTAAGAAAAAAATATATAAAAAGAGGGAAAAGTAGGCAATTACAACATTTAGAAATATTAGAAATGTAAAATATAGTTATTGAAATGAAAAATTTAAGAGATGGATAAACTCTGAGATAGTTAAGGAAAAAATTTGTGAATAAAAGATAACACTAAATAATTAACTAAAAATGCCACATGGAACCAAAAAAAGGATACTAAGAAAGAATCACGATTAAGAAACTCTAGCACTGGTACCTAGATAACAAGATAAACCATGAAACAGAACAGAAAACAAAGCCTGTAAACAGAGACCTGCACATATGGAAACCGAACGTGCGATCTGAGGGTGCGTTAGAGTTTGTGACGTTAGGATAAACTATTTATTCCTAGTCTATATAGGAATAATTTAAGATTTAAGAAAAATATTTATATTTCAAACCATACATAAGAATCAATTTCAGTGGATTAAAAAATCTAAGTGTGTAAAGCTTAACAGCAAAAGCCTTGGAAGAACATTCGAGTATCTTTATGACACAGGAATTCAAAAAGATTTAAGCAAGACATTTAAAAAAAAGGAAAACACATTTTAAATTCAGTTTCATTAAAATTACCAAAATTATGTATGCTAAAATACTGGACTGTGATAAGCCACACACATGGAGAAGGCATTTGCAAAACACAGAAAGAGAGATGAGCATCCAGGATAAACACTAGAAAGAAATAAGTAAAACAACCCACAGAAAAGTGGGCAATTGGGCAGTAAGGCCATGGGAGAGGAAATCCAAATGGCTAATAAACGTATAAAAAGACACGCAATCTCAATCTCACCTGTCCTCAGCGTGTGCAGATTACAACTACAGTGGGATACCATTTCACACTTATCAGACTTGAAAATATTAAAAAGTCTGCTAATACTAACTACTGGTGAGAAACAAGAATGAGAATTCCACCCACTTTTGATGGAAGTATTAATTGTTACAATCACTTTAAAGATCATTTTGACATGTATTAAAGTGAAAGGTACACATAAATAAAACCAGAAATTCTACTCTACAATTTACCCCAACTGGGGTGTTTACCATGAACACAAATGTTTAAAAGAACACTTGAGGAAGCACTGTTTCTAATCGTGAAACATGAGAATAAACTTAAATTTCCATCAGTAGTAGTACAGATGCACAAATATGGAACGATACATTCACTCAAAGTGATACTATGCAGACATTAAAATGAATGAACTGGAGCTATACATACCAGCACAGATTAATCTAACATAAATAATTCTGAGAGAAAAAGTTGCCAAAACACACACACACACACACATATACTTGGATGCTATTTTAGAATTTTAAAAGACATAACTGTATTATACACTGTTCAGGGATTTTTATACCTAAGTATAAAGATTTTATACCTAAGTGTAAGTCCCATGTACTCATGGGATTAATAAACAATTTCATATAAGGGAGAGGTAGAAGGCACACAGGAGTCTGCAAATGTATTTCTAATGTTTTCTTTCTTGAGTGAGGTGGTGGGTATGATCATGATCTTGAATGCAACTAACATCTTAGCCTTGAAATACATAGAGCAAAAACTGACAAAATAAGTAAAATGACAGGAGATAATACTCTCTTATTAGAAATTGATAGATCAAGCAAATAAAAACACGGTGATTGACACAATTAACAACCTTGACTATCTATATCCCAGAACCCAACAAAAACAACATGCTTTCTTTTCAGACACAATGTATTCACAAAAATTGATGATTCATAGAGAAACCCTCTCAAAAAACTTCAGAATAATACTATTATACAGACCATGGCCACTATCTATAATATAACTAAATTAAAATCGGTAAGAGGATAGACTAAAAAGAAAAACTAAAATTAGCAAACCTAATCAATCAATTAGTGAAAATAAGCCATGTCACTATGCAGCATTAGATTCTAAGAATGCAAGAATCATATATCATCTGAAAATTTATCAGTGATATCTACTGATAAATACACTAAAGGAGAAAAACCACCACATCTCAAAAATCTCAAAATGATAACGATACAGAAAAATATCATTATAAAGCGCAACAGTCATTCTTGATTTTCAAAAGAAAAGAAAAAACTCATCTAATTTCGAGTAGAAGGGAATCAAACTCAGGACATCAAGAATTTTCCAGCAGACTTCATACGGAACAGTGAAACTTCAGCAAGCGAGATTAGGAATACCTATGTCACTCCTATTTTCCTACATATATTAGAGGTCTGGGGCAATGCAGTTAGAAGAGAAATTGAGATGTAAGACCTGGAAAGGAATAGACCAAGCTGTTATTATTTATAACGAAATGACTGTCAAAGTTTACACAGCGATACCATTTGCACAGGGTTTAGAAAAGGCAAGCTCTACACTGTCTAGGAACACACAGATGGTGCCACTCACAACGGACCCTCCTGGAGCCGTGCACGGTGGTGACCCCCACGCAGACTCTGGGAGAGTGGCTGGGGAGACAAGCAGAGAAACTGGATGGAGGGGGAATCACAACAGGGGTCTCAACCCTGGCTTCAGAAGTCTGAATAAAATAAGGCAAAGTGTTTAAGTACAGATGGTCTTCCTGTTTCTCTATCTGTCTATTAGGTTGAAATTATGCACAATTCTCTTTGACAGATGGTAACGGTTATGTTCAAAATCTCACACCTGTACTTTTTTCTACATAAGACTTGGTTTAGTTTTAAAGTCAGTGAGAGAGGAACTGCCCACCTCCAACAGAACACATACACAAAGTGCCGGTCGAAGTCCGTTCCTCATGTGGCACACACAAGCATTAGCTGGTTTGGTTGAAAACCTTGGGAGAAGTTCCCCACCCTTCAGCTTCTGCCTGGACTCTGTGACTGACAGAGCCCTTTAAGGCCAACAAGAGGAGCCACAGGGGAAGGGGAGGTGAAGGTCAGCGCCTGGAGAGGCAGGCGAAAGCCAGCCAGCTTTAACTTGACTGAGAGTGGAATTTTCTAGTAAGCCAGGCCAGACAAGTACCAGGGAGGCCAGATCACCTGCCCAGGTTTCCAAGGGAGACGGGTCACTTGCATCTCCCACAATGTGGAAAAGTACTCCAAAATACAACGTATTACTCCTGCCCCGGGGCTTGGTGCCTGTAAGTGTAAGGTCTTGACTTGTGTTGCTTCTACCACTTAGAACTTAAGAACTGATTTTGTGCGTGTGTGCAGATCTATTCTCAAGTCTCTCTCTCTCAATTCTAACATAAAAGATGAGAAACCGTATGAGACACAGGAAAAATAGCACAGTGAGAGTCTGGGATGAAAAGCTGAGTAGCGGCTTCTCTGCAGGAGTGTGGTAAGAGGAAGGGTCACAGAAAGACAGTGCTCTGGCCTCTGGTCTAGCCCATACCTCCACAGGGTCGTCAGATTTAGAAAATAAAAATTCAAGATGCTCAGTTAAACGTGACCGTTAGATAAACAGCAAGCAATTTTTTAGTCTCATGTCTCTTGCAATATTTGGGACTTAGACTAAATAATCATTGTTTATCCGAATGTCATACTTAACTGGATGTCCTATATATTTTATCTGGAAACTCTAGGATCTCTATCCACTCTTAGTGGGAACTGTACACGACAGGTCAGAAATTTCGAGAAACCGGAGACTATGTGTGCACACAGGCAGAAAGAGGGTCATGCCAGAATCTTCTAGCTAGCCAGAAACACTGGTTCTAGACATTTCAGTTTAACTTGTCTTCTTAAAATCTTCTGGATTTTCTTGTTTTTGTTTTACCACAGTTTGAGTTTCAGTTTTTCCCCAAGTAATCTGATCTTTTCAGATGACTTTTCACTGAAAGTTATGAGGAAGCCAATTATCTACTTTTCAACATGAACACAATGAACGATGACACCAAATGAAATGGAGACAACACGACACAGATGCACACATCCCCCACCTCCCCTTCTCTCTCTATGAGGGTGCGGCTGATGAGAGCACATGAAGACGAGCACACCCTGATTCACAGACAGAAAGCACATGTGCCCCTCAAACACACACTTCTGGAAAAATGAGCCATGCACAGCTGACCACCTCTGATCTTGCTACAGACAAAAATCAGCCAAGATCAACTGCAGATATAGCCAGCTCACTTGTGAGAAGCCAAAACTTCATCAGCCAACAGTTTAATCCCTCCCTATAAAGCTTCTATTCAGTGGTTCTCAGCCTTAGCTACATATTGGAAGTACCGGGGGAGAAAAAAACTACTGAAGCATGGATCCCAGCCCAGAGACAGACTTAATTAGTATGAGCTGCACATCAGGCACTGGGGTTTTTAACAGCTCTCCAGGTGATTCTGATAGACAGCCAAGGCTGAGAATTCCAGCATCTTTCAGCGTTATCCTCAATGATGTCTGGTGAGGCTAGACAGTGACGTGTGTACCTGGACTGTCAAAAGCGTAATCCCCCGTCTGCTGCTAACTACAAGCTCTCTTCCATTCAAGCTGATGAGGCCACAAAAGCTAAGTCTACATTGAGCCAAGAGTCAATGCACAGAACTTCGGTTCTTCCTTGCCCTACTGCAGTTCTCCTGAAATGTTAACATCCAGAAATAACGTTCAAATAGCAGGAATACATACATAGGATTGCAGAGGGGAATGAAAACAGCAAGGTCTTCTGGTCAATTCTATTTTAGTGGTAAACCCCATTGTAACCTGTCAGATTATCTTTCTAGAAATGCACCATCTGGGCAGCATGTGAAGGACATCAGCTCATTTTATAGAAATGTGCAGCTTTTTTTTTAATTGAAGTATAGCTGATTTACAATAATGTGCTAGTTTCAGGTGTAAAAAGTGATTCAGCTATATATTTTTTTCACATTCTTTTCCATTATAGGTTAGTGCAAGATACTGAATATAGTTCCTTGTGCTATACAGTAAATCCTCATTGTTTATCTATTTTATGTGTAATAGTTTGTATTTGTTAATCTAATATTCCTAACTTATTCCTCCCCTGACATTTCCCTTTAGTAACTATGTTTGTTTTCTGTCTATGAGTCTGTTTCTGTTTCGTATATGGATTCATTTGTACTATTTTTTTAGATTCCACATATAAGTGGTATCATATATGTCTTTCTCTGTCTAACTTGCTTCACTTGTTATGAAAATCTCCATCCATGTTGCCCTAAATGGCATTATTTCAATTTTTTTACGTCTAAGTGGTATGCCAATGTAAAATACACCACACTTCTTTCTCCAGTCGTCTGTCAATGGACATTTAGGTTGCTTCCACGTCTTGGCTATTGTATACAGTGCTGCTATGAACACTGAGATTCATGTATCTTTTCAAAATAGAGTTTTTGTCATTTCTGGATATACGCCCAGGAATAGGACTGCTGGATCATATGGTAAATCTATTTTTAGATTTTTGAGGAAACCTCCATACTGTTTTCCATAGTGGCTGCACCAAACTACATTCCCACCAACAGTGTAGGAGGTTCCCTCTTCTCCACACCCTCTCCAGCATGTATTACTTGTTGACTTTTGATGAAGGCCATTCTGACTGGTGTGAGGTGGTACCTCAGTGTGGTTTTGATTTGATTTGCATTTCTCTAGTAACTAGAGATGTCGAGTATCTTCTCATGTGCCTATTGGCCGTTTGGATGTCTTCCTTGGAGAAATGTCTGTTCAGATCTTCTGACCATTTTTCGATTGGGTTGCTCGTTTTTCAGATATTGAGCTGTGTGAGCTGCTGGTACATTCTGCAGATTAAACCCCTGTCCATCGCACTGTTCACAAGTGTTTGGAAACGTGCAGTTTGGCTCCTGGCAGCAGAGCTCCAGGTGCTGCTGGCCGACACACCCCACCCATTCTTCAGAGTGAAACCCGGTCAGGAAACATACATTCTTCTTCCCCAGAAGCGCCAGTCTGAGGTTCAAAGTCCTGATTAACTCTATTACAGAAACGAGATACTCCGACTTTCTCTTCCTTCCTATTGATAACATGATAGGTCAAACCATGTGAAGCCATTTCCAGTAGTTCAAAAATAATACAACAGAGAAAGGATAAATTTGTCATCATAAAAGGTAACATGCCTTCCAGGTTTCTATGACAAATGAGAACTTTCCTATTTCACCTAGGGAATGACATTATCAGAAAACATTCTCTATCTGCAAATGAAAGTTAGTCTGGAAAAATACACAAAACTTGATAAAATCACAGACTCTTGAAGACATAATTTCAGAAGTTACTTAGGCCAGAGCTCCTCCTTCAAAGCACACAGGAAGAAACTAATACCCAAATAAAATGACTCATTTGCTTTAGAGCCGAAGCTCAGATCCACACACAGGTGAAAACATATTTCATAACTACAAGGGAAAAACCACACGGCTGTTGAGCAGCACTCAGGTTTCCTGACTACCTCTCATGCACTTGCTGCTACACTCTGAAACCTCCTCATGACTTTTAAATGAGGTCAGACGTTCAGAGTAAAGGGAGAGAGCAAGAACTGGACGTTTCGAGGGGGGTGGAACGCATTTGAAAAAGCAACTGCTGTGAACGTAAGAGTGCCTTCCAGGAACACACACTAGAGTCATGGACCAGGTTGGGGGTCGGGGGGCACTTGCAAATGGAGACCACGAGCCACAGTGGCAGAACCCGGACAGTGGTACCATCTCCTCCAGCTGCTTCTGCGGTCCAGCTCAAGGAAGGAAGAAACAAATGACTGGATCTCTTCAGGGCTGGGGTTTTATCAGATGGCTGTGACAGAAGGTGATGGGGTCAAGATATCAAGGACATTGCCAAGTATGTAACTGAGGGGAGAACTTCAATGCCCTAAGAAGGAAGGGGAGACAGGAAAGGCTGACAGACATAAAGGAAGACGTTTGGAGTCAAGTCCCTGAGGAAGAGAAGGAGTCCGTGTTTTTGGAGAAAACAAAGGGGAAAAGCTGGGATGATACAGGATGGTGGACAGACGGTGGGATGTTCTAATTTATCTTTTCAAGATTAAAGCTGTCTTGAGTAAAAACAAGGTCCAGAATGCAGACACAGTGTTTTATCAGCTGACTGAAATTCAAAAGACTACCAACGGAGGGGAAGAGAGACCAGGATGTAGATCGGGTTATCCAGGTGGTTATTAAAGGAAAGTGGAGGGAGTGACCTGGGAGGACAAGGGACAAGTGCAACAAGAAAACGTGACCCTGACAGTCACAGAATACATCTTGAAACCCACCCCACCCCACCCCACCCCAAACCAAAAGATCACAGGACTCTTTACGGGTTAATATTCTGACTTATTCAGACTTTTGTTTTGTTTTTAAAAGCTCTCACAGTACAAAGGATGAGGGGCTTGTAATGACTATATCTTTATGGGTTTAGCAGGGTCATTAAGATCTGGTTGTGACTAGAGAACCAAATAACTGTTAATATTTACACGCAGCATTTTCTATTACCAAGCCACATTTAGTGCTTTACTAACAACCTATGGTATTTCCACAAATATGAGACACTGCTGATTTTAAGATGAACCCATATCTATGTATCACCAAGAAAGAAAAAAATGCTGCCAATTGTCATTGTAAAATGTCAACTGTAAAACACACTGGTTTTAGATGTGAATAATGTGCACTTTACATGAGGTGAAATATTTGTTAATTCATTTAATTCTCATAAAGCTCTTACATGTTCTATGTGGGAAGTAGTTATTCTTGCCCCCACGTCAGAGAGACACTGAGACACAGAGAGGTGAAGGACTTGCCCCTGCTCACACAGGTAATGAGGCATACAGCCAGGATTTGAACCCAGAAACCCTGGCTATAGAGTCTACTCTTAATCCCATCCCAGCTCAATCACTGTTCGTTGACAAAGACAAAAAACATCATGGAAACACCAACCCAAGCTTTCTACTCTCACCACCGGAAGGAGCCGGCATTTGGAGTGTCTGCCACTGATGCAGCCTGAGGACACAGACTTCCTCGGAGGATTCACATCCCACAGACCTGTCTCAGGCCCAGCCCTCTGCAGAGGCCCTCCCCCAATTAGCGGTTTCCTGAAATTCATCCCTCACGGTACCAACTAGTCAGCACCAACTCAGCCCCACACATCCACGGGGTTTTTCCACTTGGTCATTATCCTATCCATTCATCTCTGGCAGTATTTACTCTTCCTCTTCCAACTGTCATCATGTGCTTCATTTCGTGAGGGCGACTCCTGGAGCCACATTCACAGCTGCTCCTAATGGAGAAGCCAGAGCTGAGTAAGTACCAGATGCGTCCAGCCATCAGATTATACAGCCTCAGCTGCGCCAGCCCCGTCGGCCCTCTCACCCAGGAAGCTGGAGGCCAGGCTCGTGAATTCACACATTCCCCTCACAGCTCACTGCCTTAGTTACTGTGGTCACAGATGTCACAGAAATACAGTCAGAGTCACTGTTTCCATGTCCTGTAAATGTAGGAACCAACGTTCAACCTTGCTGGTAATCAAAGAAATACTGACAAAGCATAAGATACTGTTTCTGTCCCTCTATTTGGAAAACTTCGTTTTTTATTATAGTATGGTGAGTTCACAGTGTTGTGTCAATTTCTGGTGTACAGCATAATGTTTCAGTCATACATACACATACATATATTCGTTTTCATATTCTTTTTCATTATAGGTTGCTACAAGATACTGAATATAGTTGCCTGTGCTATATACTAGAAATTTATTGTTTATCTATTATATCTAGTAGTTTGTATCTGCAAATCTCCAACTCCCAATTTATCCCTTCCCACCCCTTTTCCTCCCTGGTAACCATAAGTTTGTTTTCTATGTCTGTGAGTCTGTTTCTGTTTTGTATATAAGTTTATTTGTGTCTCTCTCTTTTTTTTTTTTAAATTAACCCAACGTTGTCTGAAAAGCAATAAATAGAATCAAGATGTGTTAACATCATTGTCAACAAAAATGTACTGCTGCTAGAACCAGTGAGCATTCCATTTGTTGACTGTCTCCTATGAATCAGGCATTGTGCTGAGAGGCTGACCTTTTTTTCTCCAATTCTTAGAGGTAGACAGGATAGTGTTCCATCTCACAGGATACAGCACTCAGGATCACTGGCTAAGAAAGTAAAACAGGCACTACCGTTGAGAAGGTGTTTGGCTGTAGGTATGATCGTGTTTGAGTGAACGGACCCTGGACCCAGGAGGTCCGGTTTGGATCCCAGCTCTGCCACTTACAAGATGTGGGATCTGGGCTGAGTTACTTGCCCTTCTGTGTCTGTTTTCGCATCCTTAAATAAGGATAATGATGATTCCTACCTCACAAGGTTGTTGCAAAGATGAGTTAATATTTGTACAGGACTCAGAGCAGTCCCTGGCACATAGGTGTGCGACACAGATTTCTAGCTGTTGTTACCATTATTATTTCATTTTCACTCTTAACTGATACTTTGCTTCCCATATCACCGACAAAACATAAGCAGCCAGAATTTCCGCACCCTCCCACAGACCAACACTGATGTCCACATTCTCTGCCCTTCGATCTATTACTAGAGATGACTTTCCACCCTCCTATCAAATCCCACCCCTCTGCTAGTACGTAAGATCTCTACGCTAATCATTTTCTTAAAGAGATCATGCCACCAAGTCTTCCTTCCTCCTACATCAAATTTCCCCTTTCTACTGGCATCTTCTCTCTCCCATACAAAGGAGCTATTATGTCTCCCATCTTAATTAGAACAAAATGAAATCTTTCTTTTGATACCACTTGCCCCACCAGCTACTAACCCAATTTTGCTCCTTTTGCAACAAAACCTCTCAAAAAAGTTGTCCATGTACTGTCTCTGATTGTCATTCTCTCTTAAAGCCACTCCGAATGGGACTTTTGCCCCCAAACCCCTCCTCCAGTATCCTCTATGCTTTCAAATTCAACAGTCAATTCTCAGGCTTACTTTTCCTGCTCTACCATTTGGCTCCCTCCCTTCCGCCTTGACACACCTTTTTTATTTAGCACCCAGAACTCCACAATCTCTTGGTTTTCTTGCTACCCTGTTGGCCATTCTTTCTCAGTTTCTCTGCTGATTCCTGCTCTTCACCTCATGTTCTTCCTGCCGGCGTGTCCCAGGCTCACTTACTCCTGGTTTCCCTTTTCTGTCTACACTCAGCATCTCATTGTCTGAGTTTTCAACATCAACTTCAACATGTGTAAATGACTCCTCAGTATCTACCTGCAGCTCAAAAGCCCTTGTCCCCACCTCTACGCTAATATGGTATTCAAATGCCTAACACTTCCTTGTGCATATCAAATCAACATCTCAAGTTTCACATGTTAGAAATAATGCCTGATCTTCCCCCTGCCACCCAGTCTTCTCCTCCAGTTGACAGCAATGCCATCCTTCCACTGCTCAAGTCAAAAACTCTGACGTCACCCCTGACTGTTCTCCCCCACATCCAATCTATCAGGAAGTCCCAATGGGTCTGCCTCCAAAACAAATCCAGAATCTGATTGCTTTTCATTGTCTCCTTTGCTACCACCATTGTCCAAGCCACCATCCCCTGATCAAGTACAATCTCTTACCTGGATCTCGGTAATAATCTTCTAGTAACTGTGATGTGGGTCCACCTATCCCCATATCCCCCTCCCCACACCTCAGTCCCTAGTTCAACACAGCAGCCAGGGTGGGCTTTCCCAGACACAGAGAAAATTATGTCAAACCTCTGCTCAAAATTCTCTCACAGCTCCCCATTTCACTCACAGCACAAAGGTCAACATCAGATAAGATGCCACACTGGCCTAAAGGGCTGCCCATCAGGGATTCCTTCATTGCTATGGACCCCTCTGGCAGTTGTCAATGACTACAGATCCCATCTAATATTTTTAGATGTATAAAATGAAATAAAATAGATTACAGAGGAAACCAACTCCACTTTAATTTTAATTGTGATACAGTAACACATGTAATTCTTTATTAATACATTAAATAACATAATCTAGGCGCAGGCCTAATTACGAACATAATTTTGGCATGATGTGATGAACATAACCATAGTTTAAGATACCTGCACCAACTATCATGTGAGGTAATAATATCTGTGACTTCCATTGCTGACAAGGTCATTGGTTCTATTAAGTTACTTAGGCTTTTTACCTATATTTATGACTGAAAAAAAAAGTTAAATTTCAGTTAGATGTTCTTGTTAAAAATAAAAATAAAAATTTTTCCCATCCAAATGAACAGACCCCTGAATTCTATCCCTGGACTCCTGAGAAGTCCTAAGACCCCAGATTAAGAACCTCTGACTCTGTATTTCTTCTCAGAGCTCCTTTCCTGGCTAACTACTTCACGCTGCAGTCACCTAGACCACACTCCACACATTACGTACTCAGAGCCTTCACACTGGCTATTTCCTTCTCATGCAATCCCTTATCTCTTTCTCTTTTCTTATTTATTTGCTCAAATGTCACCTTCTTAAGGAGCCCTATGGTGATCGCCCTATTTAAAACTGCAAGCAAGCCTCCCACCACAATGCCAGTGCCACTTATCTGGCTTTTTTTTTTTCTCTTGCTTCCACCACTTTTATTCCACATTTTACTGGAGGTTCAGACCATAGAAACTGGGCAAGAAAAAGAAATGAAAGTCATACAGAATGGAAAGGAAGAAGCAAAACTGTCTCTATTTACATATGACATGGTCTTGAGTATGGAAAATCCCAAGGAGTCTACCAAAAATATTATCAGAACGAATAAACAAGTTCAACAAGGTTACAGGATATAAGATCCACACACAAAAAATCAGTTGCCATCCAAACACCAGCAATGAACAATCCAAACAAAATTAATAAAATAATTCCACTTACATAGCATCAAAAAGAATAAAATATTTATAAATACATTCAACCAATGAAATATAAGACTCCTATACTGAAAAATGCAACCTACTTAAAAAAGTTTTTTTTTATTGAAGTATAGTTGATCTGGCTTTTCCACAGCATTTATCATCATCTAATATATATAATTTATTTACATTATTTCTTTATTATCTCTATTTACCACAATCATGCTCCATCACCCCCTTATAATGCAAGCTCCTAGAAGGCTGGAACTTTTTCCTGTCTTGATTCCCTGATGTATTCAAATGCCTAGAACAAGGCCTGACATACAGGAGGTGCTCAGGCAATATTACTTAAATCAACGATGCATTTCAAACAAAATGATCGCTAGGTATCTTATTATGTGAAATACTTCCCCTACACTCAACTCCATACAAGAACCCCTTGTAAGATTTTATCCATTCATCACTGCATATCCAGTATTTCTTTCGATTCATTCCAAACTGAATCCTCATTTCAGTTCTTAGAAATGTCCCTATATTTACTGAGAAAGGACAGAGCATGGTGTGAGCTGATCTGTCTGTCAGTTTAATGGCGCAAAACAGTGGTTTGAGAGCCAACAACCAAGGTCCAAATACTGCCTTCTCTCTTTACTAGCTTTACAAAGCCCAAGAAAAGTATATAACTCTTCTTTGGTAAAATATAAGTCATTATGTCATAGCATTATACTAAGGATTACAGTTATTTAATCCACGTTTAACAGTTCATTTCCATGGGGCTCAGCAGATGTAACACACAGATTCATTATTAGTGTTATTATCGGTGAGAAATGGAAGTAGCCTCTTGTTGTACAGGTGCAGCCTATCAGTTTGTGCCATTTATGAGTGCCCGGTATCCCCTCTCTCAGAAAGGATAATTTAGAACAGATTTCTGAATTGCAAAAGCAATATGTGCATGCATATATTTAAGAATTAGAATTTAAGAAACAGGAAAATCCATCCCTCTAAAAACAACACTGTTGGCATTTTGTTGTGCCTCCCTCTGCTCTTTGTCCCATAACGCTGCATCAAGGTTATAACCATTCACATCTGTTTTTTTTAAATGACGTGTTTCTGATCCTTATTAAAATTAAGAAACAAAAGCAAGACAGAAACCACATTCCCATCTCAGTGACCTCCCAGAGCCCAGGCTCAGAGTTCTGGCAGATCAGCGCATACCTGACACAGAAGTGGGATGGTCCCCCAGGTACAGCACAACAGGACAGAATCTCTTTGTTCTTGGTAGTAACAACGACATTCCCACTCTCCTCCAAATACCCTACAGCTGGTCTGAGTTTGGGTGAAGAGGTCGGGGAGAGAGTCCAGAAGCTCCTCTGAGACTCTGTGAAGATGGGCTGACTCCACAGGTGCAGGGGTGGGGAGGGACGGGGAGCAAGTTCTTGAGGGATTTGGCTGTGTCCTTTGTAACCTTAGGCTCCGGTTAGAGCCGCTGAAAACCAGGCAGTAAGCCACAGGGAAAGCGGCTGTGCCCTCAGGAAAGACAAACAATATTGACATGTTTTGCAGAAATGGACCTGTCACTTTCACTTGCTTGGACACACAGCACTTAGCCAATGTCAGCTCTTGTCATACACGTTGTTGTGCCTGGATCAGACCCAGTGGGCTCCATTTTTAACATGGTCACAAGTGATTCTGATGCAGTAGCTTTCAAAGCACAAACCAGAAGAGTGTTCTTCATGCACTATCGCTCAGGCACTCACTACAATTTTTCTAAAAAATAGCACAATCCTCACGTTTTTAAACTGGCATCTAAAATTTGCCAATGTTGTTTAAACAGTTGCAAAAACAAATTCTGGAGACTTGATGAATATTGAATTAAAAGTAAAACTATTACTGTTTTAAACGTAGTTAATAGAATCTAGTATCATCATAATTTGCCACTCAGCACTACTGTTTAAAAAGGCTGTGAACAAACTGATTTAACATTCAGACATCTGACATGATTCCTGTTTAGCCTTCAAGGCATTTCAGTTTCTCTTGTTTCCAACAGAATTTATACAAAAGCAATAGTTTTATGCTTGAATCCCTATTATTCACTCTCTTGTAATTTTCAAGGGATACAAATATAAAAGTGATTTTTAAAATTTTCCTGTGATCACAATTAGTTTTAGGTTACTTCTAGGCTGAGTTATCAAAACTTTTCATTAGTATCCAACCTTTGAAATCATACTAAAATGCGACAATTGGTAAACATTAAAATTTAATTGGAAATGTATCTCTTATTGGAATGGACAGGATAAATTTTTTGGTGCTCTAGTAAAGAAAGCTTCCCAGATACCATTATTTGGAATTATCCTTTTTTTTGGACACCCTGGAGGTTTTTACACCTGGGCAAGGGTACAGCAAGATTTGGAAGAGGTGAGATACCTTTCTGTTATAAATTGGGTGAAAGGTCCACTTAAAGTAAGAGCATTCTGAAGAAAGCTGAGGATCTGGAAGGTAATTTGCTCAAAATTATTCATGCCCCCACCTTACCCATTGGAGGGTCCATCTGTGTCCCCCAGTTTGAAGACTGCTGACCTAGCACGATATCCAGATTACCTGCACATCTTGTGAAAAGGCGGATTCCTGGATACTACTCCAAATATCCAAATTAAAGGGCTCCCCAGATCACTTTTTTCCCCACTAAAGACTGAGAGACTGAATTGGGGCATAAAACAAACATAAAATGTTACATGATGTAAGACAAATAAAAATTCAACAACAGAAGACCTATTATAGGCAGTATCTGGCAGCCAAGGGATTCAGAGATGCTCATGAGAGGGTGGGATAGTCAAAGACTTTCTAAAGGAAGCAACACTGGAACTGGGGGAAGGATGGGCAGAATGTGAAAGATAAAGAGGCAGAGGTAAACGGTTTACCAAGTCTGAAAGACACAGTCAATTTTGTAGGCTAAGAAGGTACAATCGATGTCCTCAGAAAGTGAGTGACTCATCACAGACATTCGCTGGTGGGATGGCAATGGGTTATGCCTGAGTGTTGCAAACATGCTTACTTACTGTTAAAGACAGAAATAGGTTGTTGAGAATATTAATTTAGGTAGGTTGGTTTTAGACAACTGGTTTTGTGTTTGTTTCAGGCAAATTGACCTAGAGCTGAACACGTGTGTTTTATCCGTGAATTGGGCAAACCATAAATCTAATAAAGATTACCGTCTATCACTATTAAGTTCCAGATTCATTCCAGGCTGGGCAAAGAAAAGAGTTTAGATTCAAATCATTTTATTCCTCCAGTAGCCCTGGCAATAGGCTTAGCAAGAGGTATAAGCCCATCACCTTAAATGAATCCAAAGTAATCTAAGTTTTTTATTAACTCTGATTCCATTATCACCGAGTACCACAAGTAAAGATTTTTTGAATGTATCTGATCACAAGAAAACAGAGATCATTGACTGCCTCTTTCACCTATCCTTTGGACCACTCAAAATTGGTCTGCCTACTTCCCCACAGCAGCCACTCACCTTGCTCCCACATCCACAATCACCCTCAGTGCCTCTAAAGCAGTCCTACAACCCCCATATTTGGTTCTGTCACTCCCCTGCCTGAAACCATTCAATGACTCCCCGCACTGTCTACAGCCCAAGGTCCTCAGCATGGCACACCATGGGATTTCTCTCTCCCCCAAAGACCTGGCCTCCTCCAAGTCTACACCCTTGCACATCATTCCCTTTGCCCCTTGTTCATCCAGCATAATGAACTACCTGCTATTCTTCAGACAAATCCTGCCCCGTCTTTCCTCTGCACGTTTGGTCTGCCTGGCCTTCACCTCACTTATCCTGCCTCCTATTGTCCATGTCTGCTCAGGAGGCCTGCCCTAGTCCCCCCAGACAGGATTGATCATCCTCTCCTTTGTGCTCTATTATATGCTATCCATTCTTCAATAAGAGCTTTAGAATATGTTAGTGCACTTATCTGTATGCATTTCACCTCTCTCTTCCCCGTGCTACTCTCTGCCACCTACCTACTGCCCTGCCACCAAAAAAAAAAGTAAAAGTGGAAAAGAAAAAGAACTGAGTTGCTTGAGTGCAAGGATCTTGTCTGATTCATCTTCATATTCCAAGCATCTATCAAACTTACCAGTACATAGTAGATGTTCAGTAAATATTTGCTAAATGGATGCATGAATATATTATTATTTGTAACAGTGGAATTAATAATCAATTAATTAGACACTAATTATGTGCTCGATGTTACTAAATAAGAATTAGATATGATCTAGGAGCAACAGTAACTCTGATGTCACCACCATTTACCTGCAGCTTCTAAGGGTACAACACAAGATAGAATATGTGTTCTAACTAAGTCAGGGGACATCACCGAGGAGTCGTCCTAGCTGTGGCAAGTAACTCAGCAGACAACAGAGCTATTTTTCAAAGTTCACTTCCACTTGTCTTGATTGGTGGTCCACGCAAGAAGAAATCTTAACGTTAAGGAAAAAATAACATCAGAGAACAACACAGAGGCAGATCTAGAAACCATCTGGTTGCCGTTTCCATTTTAACAAACCAGTGCTCCAACACGGGGTCACTATATACTTTGCTAATTAAAATACAGGAAATGTCTCCATAGTTTCCTTTAGTTTCCCTTATCTTAAATTCCCAAAAATCATTATATTTGGCTAAGACTTTTCCTTCTTTAAAATGACCAGAAAATCAGCAAATCAAATTTAGCATTTCATCATGATGAAATAGTGCAGAGATGGTTCCACATTAATAAATCTAAAATGTCATTACTAGATAATCAGATTAAAGAAAATCACACAAATCACATGGTCATTTCAATAAATACACCCCTCGTACGTTAAACTCAAACTACTTTTTGTGACACGAACACTTAGAAGCCCAGGTATATAAAGAACGTCCCTTAACTTGATAAAGGTTATTGACCAAAAATCTCCGAGCAACATAATGCTTAACTGGGAAACATTAGAAGGAAGCCTATAAAATCCGAAATAATACAAGAATGTCCACTATTCACCACTTTTGTAGCTTTGTTTTGGAGGCCCTAGGCATAGAAAAGGACTAGGAAAGAAATACAGGTAATGATTTGTGTTTTATTTTCTCATCTTAAAAACCTGATTAAAAATAGGCAAAAGATTTGAACAGACATTTTTTCAAAGAAGATATACAAGCAGTCAACAGGCACATGAAAAAACACTCAACATCACTCATCACTAGAGAAATGCAAATCAAAACCCAGTGAGATACTAGCTCACACAGATTAGGGTGGCTCCTATCAACAAATAAAAAACTCAGGAAATAACAAGTGTTGACAAGGTAGAGAAATTGGAACTCGTGCACTGTTGGTGGGAACGTCAAGTGGTACAGCAGCTATGGAAAAAGTAAGAAGGCTCCTCGAAAAATAAAGGTACCATATGATCCAGCGATCCCACTTCCAGGTATACACCCCAAACAGTTCAAAGCAGGGTCTCAAGGAAATATTGTACAGGCATGTTCCTGGCAGCATTAATCACGACAGCCTCAAAGTGGAAGCAACCCAAGTGTCCACTGACAGTTGAATGAATAAGCAAAATGTGGCACAGACGTACAAGGCAGTACCATTCAGCCTTAAAAAGGAAGGAAACTCTGATACATGATACAACATGGATGAATCTTGAGGACATTATGCTAAGTGAAACAAGCCAGTCACAAAAAGACAAATACTGTATGATTCCACTTATACGAGGTACCTGGAATAGTCAAATTCATAGAAATAGAGAGTAGAAGAGTGGTTGCTAGAGTCTGGAGAGAGAGAAGTGAGGAGTTGTTTAATGAGCAGAGTTTCAGTTGTACAAGACAGAAAAGTTCCGGAGATCTGTTACACAACATGAATATACTCAACTCTACTTTAAAAATGTTTAACTCCAATTCACTTATTTTATGTAAACCATTATGTGCTACACATACAAAGTGTTAATTAATGTTCTGAATGAATAAAGTGACAAAAACTTAATGGTTAAGATGGTCAATTTTATGTTATGTATATTTTAAAATTAAAAAAAATTTTTTTTCATGATTTTTCTACCAAAAAAAAACTAAAAATCCCAAGGCTCTCAACTGGAAAACTAGCAGAACCAACATGAGGATAAAGTCAGGACTGGAAACGTGAAAACTGCTTTGTTTTACCAACAAAACTAGTTTTAAAACATAGTGAGAAATGAATCTCATTTATAATCAAACATGCAAAAACTGATTTAAATGTGCACAAGTTATAAAAAGCAAATTGTATCACTTTACTGAAGAAGATAAAAGGAATCTTGAATAGCTGGAGAGAGAAATTATGTTCCTGGATGATAAGATTCAGTATTTATCAGGCCCTCTCACACTGATTTAATATAATTCTAATTGAAATCCCAGTGTGATCGTTTCATAGATCTTGAGAAACTGACTTTCAAGTTCATATACAAGAATTTATGCGTACAACTACCCAAACAAAATTTAGAAGGAAAAAAAAGAATTGAGGTGTTTTGAATTGACAGATATTTAAATAACTTTAAAACTACCTCAACTGCAAAGACGTAAAATTGGCACAAGGTCTAGATAAATATAAACAAAAAAAATTAAAGGATCTAGAACTGGATCAGCATATAGGAAAGAATTTATATATGTGAGAGTTGGCACTCCCTATCTAGAGAGCAAGAACAAACTGTTCATTAAATGATGTTGGGGCAAGTAATTATCAATCTGGGAAAAAAAAAACTAATAGTAGCTTACATTATTTTGGTTTCATAATGTGCCAGGCACTGTGCTAAGGTCTTTAAATGCATTATTTCATTGACTACTAAAAAGAAAAATTTTTTTACACAAATAAGGAACCCAAGGTAAATAGGTAATTAGGTCACTCAGTAACTTGCCCAGTAAAAGGCAATTAACTTGCTTCAGTAACTGCTGAAGCCTAGTTTGACTCCATGAGTCAAGCTCCCTACAGCACTCTGCCATCCTTATGTGCACCACACACAGAAACAAATTCTTGACTGAATAAAAATCTAAACATATATGTGTAATAGTTAAAATACACATATTGTTAAAATTTAGGTTAGGGAAGGCTTCCTTAAGACTAACAACAGTAACAATTCCAGAAAAGATATGACTGCATTAAAATAAAATTTCCATATAATGAAAGACAGCAAAAGGTAAAACACACAGCAAACTGAAGATTACGATTGTGATACACACGACAGTCAAAGGACTAATTTCCTTAATATATTAAAAAACTGCTTTCAAATCAGAGAATAAAGACTAAAGATTCAATTTACAAAAGGGCAAAGAACACAAGCAAGCAAGTCACAAAAGCAAATAAAATGAAAAGATGTCCAACTATGCTAGTAACAGAGAAATACAAATTTAAAATAATAGGATGCAATTTTTAAACTTAGACTGGCATAAACTAAATGAATATTGGTGAAGTGTGAGCAATGGACATTCTTGTTCTAGCTGAGCATTAATGGGTTAACTATTCTGAGAGAGCAACCATGCAGTGCACACCAGTGGTTAAAAAGGGCAGGAACTCTAACACACAGTTCTGCTTCTATTTTACCAAACCCAGGTATGCACAAAACAGACAGACAACAATTTCATTAAAGCACTGTCTGCAATAGTAAAAGATTTTAAGTAATTAAAAGTTTCATCAATAAGGAAATAGTTCAACAAGTTACAGTTACTATTTTATTGAGAGAGATTCTCAAAAAAGTCAGAAAATGGAATTTTCAAAAACATATGCCACCTGCATCAAAATTTTAGAATACTTAGGAAAAGATTTAAATTTAAGGTAAACTAAAACCTTCACAAAGAAAACTAAACAGAGAAATTAGAAAAGACTATATTCAAATAAGTATTTATGGAAAGATATACATACTATGTTCCTGGAATTAAAAACTCAGTACTGTAAAGGTGTCTATGCAATCAAAAACCATAATGTCAAAATTGACAAAGTAACTCCAAAATGCATATGGAAATACAAAGAACTGAGAATAACCATGGTAAAAGGACACACTCTAGCAGATCATGACTTATGATAGCTATGGTCATTAAGGCAGTGTTAAACTGAACAAAGGTAGACAAACCTAAAGAACACTGGAACAGAACAGAGAGGCCAGGGGAGGAAGGTGAGTTTTTCAGTAAGTAAGTCTAGTTAATTTGGATACAGAAAAGACAAATGTGACCCCACCTCAACTCATACAATATACTGGGCATTGATTTTTGTGTAAGTCTAAACGACAAATGAAGAGCACTAACACCTTTTTTAAGATAATTTAAGAGGATATTTTCATGACTGAGTTAGGGAAAGATTACCTTAAAAAGGCACAAAATGCCCTAATCATAAGGACAAGAGTGATTTTAGGGAAAGTGAGAATTTATTCATCAAAGGGCACCATTAAGAGATGAAAAGACAACCCAGAGTAAAACACTTCCAGCACAATCAAAGGGCTCACATCCAGCACATAGAAAGAACTTCTCCACAAAATTATAAAAGACTACTTACTTAAAACAGACAAGTGGTTTGAATAGGTGCTTCTCAAAAGAGGACATCTAACCACCAATAAAACATATGAAAAAGTACTTCATCAGGGAAACACCAACTAACATCAGAATGGCTCAAATTAGAAAGACAGACCAACCAAACCAAACGTTGGCAAAGATGTGGAGCAACCAGAACTGAGATCTTCTGGTGACAGGAGCATAAATTGACACCATCACTTTGGAAAACTGTTTGGTATCATCTACTGACACTGAATACAGATATAGCCTATGACCAGCAATTCTGCTCCCAAGTATATACCCAGGAGAAATGTGTTCCCACATGTACCAAAGACACGTACAAGAAAGTTGATAGCAACATCTTCATAACAGCCCCAAACTGGGGACAGCACCAATGTCCATCATCCTTAGGATGGATAAATACATTGTGATACACTCACACAATAGAATAGTACAGAGCAATGAAAACAGATAAATTACAGGTACATGGAATAACAAGTTTGGTTCTCACAAGTGTAATGTTGAGGGAAAGCAGCCAGATACAAAATGAATCCATTTATATTAAGGTCAAAAGCAACTGAAACTAATCTCTAATGTTAGAAATCAGGACTGTGGTTTCTTTGGAGGAAAAAGGAAATTGTGGTGATAGGAAAGGGGCAAGATGGGGGCTTCTGGGGATAGGCAATATACTATTTCTTGATTTCCATGGTGGTTACAGAGTATGTTCACTTTGTCATAATTCATAGAGCTATACACTTGGGATGAAATAAAAATTCATATTCTAAGGCAAGTCAAGGAAAACTTACACATAAAAATTTTTCTCTGGGCTTTGGTCTCCTCTCTGCTGTGCACTGTATATCTGCATGAACCACTGACCAAACCTCTCCATCAGCAGAAATATCTGCTCAACCATAAAAAGCAACATTCTCCTAGCATCAGCAAGGTAATACCTTAGGAGATACCCTTCCTTCTTAATCTTGTAAGGGGCCACAATGACCCACTATTCACTTTGGACACGTAGATCTGGGATGTGTAAACTGTCAATAATACATCATTTAATGCACAGCCTTCTGTCTCAAAAACTTATATAACTGTGCCTGCATCTATAATGGGCAGAACAGTTCCTGGAGCTTTCTGAGAGGCTGTTCCTGGGTTATAATCCTCAATTTGGCTTGAAAAAAATTCTCCATTTCTTTCTTAGATAATTTTTTTCATCAACACTTGTAATATTAGCAATTTTCCATATGTACGTTACACTTCAATAAAAACTGTCTTTTAAAAAGTCACTGTGATGCCACCAAGCTTCAAATATTGTCTCATTTTATCTTAACAATAATTATTTTAAATTATCATCACTGAACTCATTTTTATAAAGGGGGACACTGATACAGGTCACAGCTAGTACATGGCAGAGCCAAGCTTCAAACTCAAATCTATCTGATGCTCAAATCCATGAAACCCAAACTAAAGGGAATTCCAAAGTTAAGCATGCCCCTAAGATTTCCCTGATTCAACTTTACTTTCTCTCTGTGAAGGTCTTCTACCTTTCTCGTCTTATATTCTCACTCATTCCTCCAGTGCCTCCCTTTATCTGGGGAGCAATGCTCAAGAGTTTAGATATTGAAGCTTTGCATTTAGTTATTTCTCAGAAGTACAGTCTTTGTTCTGTCTACAGAGGAGGAAAAAGTATACGGTTTCCCAGCTGCTTTCCATGGAGGAGGGATGTGAAGGAGTGAGTGCCCTTTCTTTGCTGTGCTAATTGGCAACCTGGGCACACTAAAGGCGGACAAGAGGGGGCCTTCGAGTGAAAGGACATGGTGGGGTCTGGGACAGGAGGGTGCCAACGGTGGAACAGCAAAATGGCTACCTAGAGGATCTGGAGCACTGGGCAGCTGGTGATAGAGGAAGATTCAAGGGAGACAAGAAAAATGGGGCCACCTGGATAGAAATTATGAGAAAGAAAAACACTAAAGGGAGGTATTTGTGAAAATGGGGCAAATGATATAGCATATCAAACTTCAGTGGGGGAGGGTATAGCTCAGTGGTAGAGCACATGCTTAGCATGCATGAGGTCCTGGGTTCAATCCTCAGTACTGTCATTAAATAAATAAACAAATAAATAACTATACTTCAATAAAAAAAGAATGCAAAATAAATAATAAATCTAATTACCCCCCAAAAAAAAATCCAGTCTCATCTCCCCCGAAGCAGCCTCAAAGTGGATTTGAGTGCTCATTTTATTTTCTCTGAAACACAAAATACTGAAATACGTAACTATTACAATGAAAATATTTGTTCACACACCTCCTAAAATCAAATACTGGTGCACCCCACACTTCAGCACAGACACTGTCACTCGGTGATGAGCCCCACCTGAACTTTGCAAGAATTCGCAAACCAGAAGCATTTTTATTTGCTTTACATGGCTTATGCGACCCTTGAGAGCATTAAAGATACCATTTAAAAAAAAAAAAAAAACCCTTTTTTATTTTTATGAGTCAAAAAGCAGCATGCAATGACCCAGTCAATTTCTGTGGATGTGTCTGGTGAGCCGGTATGGTCCTCATATGCTCTCTCCTTTATTACTCAGATGGACTCACTCCGGTCCCATAATTCTTTGCTTTCTAATAACAAGCATAATTCTCAAATGCTCCTGATCCCGTGTGTGCTTTCCCCTCCAGATCTTTGTTGGTATATTGGCAGAAAAAAAAAATCCATCACTCTCCAACCACCCCCTGCCCCCAATCTGAAGCTGCCGTTCTTTTCCAACTGTGATTTCGGCTCTTATTAATTACATGTATCTTTCAGTAAGTCATACAGCTCTGGCTCTCATTTGTAAGATGAATAAAATGATTTCTAAGATGCTTCCAGCTCTAATTTTTTCATATGCTAAAAATTTCAGATTCTATATTTTAATTTTTTACCTCAACTCCCCTGAGCCAAAAACGTTCACTAATATTTCCTGGAACACAAGCATTTGATTCCTGAGTCGCTGGTCCACATTTGGGGACTCCCTCTGCTTAATATCCACTGTTAGTTCCCATCTGTGCTGGGGAAGTCAATCTCCCTCCCCACAGCCCCCACCTATAGTCAGTGGAAGCTTGACATACCCGTGTCACCTCCAGTTTCCCTGTACACCCTCCTTCTACAGCCACAAAATGCAAGGCTTTCCTGGTCTTTAGTCTGTACAGCTCTCAAGTTCCGGCCCATCACCATAATTCCATACAAGTGATGGTAACATGTCACAAAATCCTATAAAAGGTATAAGAAGCAAACCTATTACCTAGACAGTGAAAGAAGATGTTTAGGCTATCTGTCTAGACGTACGATGTTAAGGGAAAATTCATTCATGGCTAATGCAGCCTGTTGGTTATGAGTGAAGAAATTTTTAAAAGTACGCAGACCACAATATTCCAAGATATTTATAGCTCTCCCTGGCTGGTGAGGCAACGAAGTCTGACTCACCAGGAAGGATGACAAACAGCTCTATCACTTTATAACCAAGGGAACTCAAAATAGCAACAGACCAGAAAGTAGGCAGATCTTTATTAAACTGAAGGAGGCTTATCTAAAATAGTCTAAATAGGGATGTTTCTGAACTACTCCCAGGTTCGGGATGATGTGAGGAAGCCCCAAGAGATGCCACACACATTGGCAGCTTGCCTGCCCCAATAACCGTGACGCCTGGTACTGGGTTCTCATTGTACAAAAGCCATGGTGCTCACCCTTAGCAGAGCCATCCATGGGCCAGGCCCCAGCCCCAGGCCAGCTTGAGGTGCAGCCCGTGGTGTGAGGAGTTTTCCAGATGCACATTGAAAGAGAAATCAAATATGCACAGTTCATTTTGTTTCAGAAAACCTGAGTGCTTTCCTTCTTGGTACTTTCATGCTCCTTTTTACGATGGGTAATTAAGCCACTGTCAGTTTCCCAAATGGTACCGTTTCAATCTCACAAACATTAACTTTATTTCCTCTCAGGATGCTGAGGCACATATTATGACATTTTTTAAATACCATAATAAATAATGAGATGTTTCACGCCATCCATCATAAAACAAAATCGGAGATGAAAAGGAAAAGAAGCCCAGCTCTGGGCCATGTGTTTGCAGCAAAGTTTCTTCATCTAAACCTAGGGTGGTGATGTCCACAGATGGGTAGGAGAGGCCCGAAATACTACAGAAGCAAAATTAAGTGTAGTGTCTTCTTCCATAGCTTTCTATCATCATTAGGTTTTTAAAGGAGTCTCAGAATATTAAGAATCACTAACCAGAGTAAAACTGAGGGATGGTACCCCTAAGATCAGTCAGTCAGTCCTAATGTGCCCTTCACTCAGTCCAGCTCTGACCTTGGGAGGGAAATCTATAAAGCAGTTAATGTGCAGGAGTCACTAGATTCTTAGGAATGCATTTGACTTTTAGTGAAAATAAATCATAAGATTCAACTTCATATCACGTAGTTCAAAAAATAATATACCTAGGAATACATTTAGAAGCAAAGTACGAGATATAGATAGATAGATAGATAGATAGATAGATAGATAGATAGATAGATAGATAGGTAGATAGTTTATTGAGTCAAAAAAGAAAACTTGAATAGTTTCACAAGGTATGTTCCTAGATAGAAATACTAAGCATTTTAAAGATCTCAATTCTCATCCCCACCTTCACATTAATGTATAAAATAATGCAATTCCAATTTAAAAAACCCAAAGGAATCCTTTTGAAATTTGACCAGGTAAACTAAGGTTTTCTGGAAGAATCAATAAGAGGAAAACTAAAAGCAGTTTTTAAAAGTATGCATGAGAACTTGAACAGATTCTGAGAGTTATTATAATGCTGCAATAATTAAGATCAGTACAAAACACAAACACTAAGAGAACAGAAAGCCCGACAGCCCCAGACTCAGCACAGACAGGAACAGTTACTCCAGAAGCCTGCTGTACAACTAGCTACTCAGGAAAGCAGAAGTTGTCTGAGATCCCTACCTCAGGTTATGCACCAAAGTTTTTTATATGAAATCAAAAAAAGAAGAGACGTAAAGAAACGGTGGAAAGAAATTACTTAAATTTAAAAATACAGACGATCTCTGAGTAGGGGAGGTCTAAAGCCAGAAGAAAAGCTATACAACAAAATGAGGGTAGTTAGACTATGTTAGAACTTAAAACTTCTATATACCATAAAGTGTAAGTGAAATTAAAAGGGAATGATAAGAGGGAAAATATTTTCAGTGTTTTCAAAGTCTTAATTTCATACTGATTAATTTTAGATTAAAAATTGAGTTTGGCACATAGAAAACTAGGAAAGGTGGAATCAATTTAACGTACATATACACCACACATACACATACAGATGCTGGGAAGAAATCTACAAAAAAAAAATTAAGTTTGGCAATAAGTATGCACCAAAAACCTTAAAATATATATACACTTCTATTGAGCAATTCCACTGCAAGGAATTTATTCTAATTAAAGGAAAGCACTGATGAACAAAAATATGTACAGCATTATTTTCATTATTATAGTAACTTGAAAAGACAAAATCTCTGTAAATATAATCATTGTTCAAATGTAGGAAAAATCAAAGTCACATTTTCAGGTATAAAAAAGAATCTATTCAGTGTGATAAAAAAATGTAAGTATCAAATTTACATAGGCCTGTTGTAATTCAACACGGTGGCAATGACTTCTCTACGAAACACATTACAGAGAGTTTGTTTTGCTTTATGGTATTTCTGGCTATTTTCGATATTATTTTATTTTGTAAGACCGGGAAACACTGAAAGCACATGGAAGATCTCTGAAATCAGTCAACAAAGCCTCTACGCCAGGGTGAAGTAGGCGTACCCAGAGCAAGGCTCTGAGCGACAACCATTATACTTTCCATGAGCTGACTGGAGTAGAAAACATAACCCTCCCACAGGATGAAAGACACGAGTCTTTACCGGTGTCCTTGCATCAGAGCCCTGTGTGGTCAGGAGTAACGAGGAACACCTGCCAATTCTGCTCCAGCAACTGACAAGCTTTAGAACCTTCTTTCACTTGGAGTCTGCTGGCAGTGTAACCATGCTGAGCATCTTCTATTGATTCCCAGATCCACTCTCCCCCCACTTCTGGGCCCTGCTGTCCAGCTTAACATGGCTCCCAGTCCTCTGACTTCTCTGGGTTTGGATAAGGGGAGTGATGACAGGAGACCAGAAAGCAAGAGAAGAAAATCAAGGTATTTATTCCCCCAGCTCCCTGCCCCTGTCAGGTCCCTGTGGACTGGCTGCATCTCTCCACTGAAGGCCATAGGTCCTGTTGGGCAGGCCTCTCCACACCCCTCAGCCTGCCTCTGATGTTCTGGGTTTCCCAGAACCTTCTCCTGGCCCCTCCCCTTCAGGTCCAGGGCTGTAAACCCTTCTTACTATTACTAGCCCAGTGCTGCTCCATCTCTCACTGCTTTCCCCAAACCCTGCCCACACCTTTGTAAATAGTCCCCAACCAACTCTCAATCAAATCATCCTCACCTGATTCCAGACAGGACCTTAGGTGATACAGTAAGAGCAAATATAATTATCCAAAGAAAAAACAAATATGGCAAAGTGCATTTATACTTCACAAAGCAAAAGGAAAAAGTGTCTTAATACAGTTTAGAAAACGTTTTCTTTCAAGTTTCTGATAATAAGTTTAACCCCATGTTATCTTTATGGTTTCATTATTCTACAATACCTAGATCCTTTAATTTCCAGTCCTTTTTTCCCAAGATTTTGGGCATGTTACTAACCCTTAAATAACCCCCGTGTACAGGACAGAGGATGACTAGACTAGAACACAGGTTCTCTATTTCTCATAAGACACAGTGCTTTTGCCACCTCACATTGAAAGGCAGATATTTTTCTTTTAGGTTCCCCTTGTATTGATTCATAACACACCTTTTCACTTGGCTGTGACTGGGTTTGACTTTGCTCCGAGCTTCACAAGGTAGTCAAGTTTATTCTTTCCAGATGTTTCTGGTCTGCAGCAGAGGGACCTCAACTCAAGAGAGTTGATTAACCATTTAAGGATGTCAAGATCCCACTAAAAGATTCTTCCTAAAAAAAGCAAGACTATCCCACAAGCTTGTTTCATTGGCAAGCTCCTGTACTCAGAGGAGGAAAGACAATTCTGAGAAGAACGTGGGGTCTGTCCCTGATTGCCCCCAGCCCAATTCCGAGGAACAGGAGGAAGAATGCTCTTTTCACTCAAAATTGCTCTGAGGCATCCCAGACACAACGCAGAACTGCACTGATAACAACATATGAAAGGACAGCACAGGACGTGGGAGAAAGTGACTCTTGTTCACTTGAGCAGAGCAATTCACGCACAGCAGTGAGTTAACACTGGGGTCCCTCCCTGCATGGTAAGCTGTCAAATGCAGCATCTCCGCAAGACCCCCGAGTGACAGCTCTGGGGAGTGCTAGTGCTCCTCTCAACTGGCCCACCACCTACGTTCCAAGAGCTCACAGATCGGCAGTGGAAGTGTCCTTGAGGGGGATCACAGTGTCATCAGGATGGAATCAGTGGCTCCAGTGGGAGCCAAAGGCTTCAGCGGCCAAGTGTCACAGCTACAGGCGATGCTGGTGGCTTTGGTGGCGGCAGGAGACAGCATCCTTGGCAGCAGGCACCAGCAGCAGTGGTCAGCTGCCCCCGTATGGCTAAGAGGCCTCTAGAAGCCATAGACTAAAGGGACAGCTTCCCTTATATCAGCTCTTTCTTTGTATCCTTGAAAAAAAAGTAAGTTTACTATATTAAGTGATCTCCCAAGGCCTCAGAAAAAGATCACTGAACGAGAAACTCTGAAGAGAGGGAAACACAAGCAGTGGCAAGTCCAAAGAGGCCGAGGGCAGCACAAAGACAGTGAGAGACTCGTGATGGAAAACACCATCTCATTCCCAGCTCTGCCAAGGACTGGGCTTCGATGCCGACAGCACCGAATTCCAATAGCGCACTTGAAATATGAATGCTGGGGTCTTGATCTCCCATTTCACTAACTTAATCAATAATGCATGCCAGAAAAAAAGAAAAAGCACAGAAGATGTTAAGGTGTAAGACTTCAAACACCTAGAAATGTTTTAGATCTAATTTTTTCTGTTCGTAGGCTCCACACAGAGCGGCAATTCTTACTTATTTCCCTAGGGGCAGGCAAACCAATGGAAATACCACAAAATGTCTTAAGCTACAAGCCAAATGCTTCTAGGACTCCAGATTTCTCAACTACAGCGTTTAAGGAAATCACAAGGAAAATGTTAACTTCCTCAAGATTAGCAATAAATGACAAAGCAACCATATGCTGGTATCGAGCAATGGGGTAAAAATAAGTTTCCTGCAGGCATGGGGTATCTTCTTGGATACTCCCTCCCCCTAAAGTGTATCAGCAGAGTAATTAGCACTACAAGGCTCTGGGAGCACTGTAAGTCAGCCGCAGTACCGCCACCCCTGGGAGCTGGCTGGGGACCTAGATGCCTTCTCCAGACAACAGCCAGCCTTCTTTCTGTCGCAAGGTGTCATTGTGCCATCAGAACCCACCCAAGAGAACTGTTATTATTCACCGCTTCCTCCCTCTCATCCCCCATCTCATCCAAGACCAGAGCTCTGAGAACACACATCCCATGAAAAAAAAAAAAAAAGAGAGAGAGAGAGATAGTGGGAAAGCCACTGACTTTCAGTGTAATTAATTACACTGAGAGGTAATTACAGCTCTCTTCTGAGCTCCTGGAAATGGAAGAGGACAAGCACAAAGACTAAGGAATCTCCATAGAGGTATAAATGCACCAAAATACTATTTGAAGTATATTGAAAAGCCATTTACGACATTTATTTCCTTCTCAACTGAGCAAATCCTCATCTTACAAGGAAGACTGCCATAATACACTGGTAGGGACAAGAGATGACCAAAGTCAACTATGAGAAGGAATTCACAGGATTCTGGTTTTTCATGAAAGCAAACTTCAGTACTTTTCACCAAATTGTGCTAGATCATGAGAAAGACAACTTGGGAGGTGGTTCGATATTGCAATTAGAAGCATTCCAATTTTAGAAAAATTCAATGTAGGCAAGAAGAATGAAATAGCTTTATATATTTTCACTGAGCCTATGAGGACTTACAGAATAAAAACTAAGTACTGCAGAAAAAAATGCTATGACGTAGTTGATGTCTTGAGGAAGTCACAAATTGGCAATAGTGTCAGTGAAGGCTAAATGCAATCAGGTTGTAGAACTGAGTCATATGTGTGTTCAATCACTGAAAGTAATTTTATGATCCTGCAGGAAAGCCCATATATTACTAAACCACCCCAACTTTTATCCTCTTGTGTCTATCAATGAATAGGAATGAAGTATTTTTGTATAACCAAACCAACTGACAACACACACACACACACACCCTAAGACAATCAGCAAAACCTAAGCCTGTACAGGTTATCTTCAAACATCAGGAAGATGAAGAGGTTTCACGAGAGATACATACAGACACACACACATACAATTAAAATATATCATCCTCTCATTTTTTTTTTAATTTCAAGTGACTCCTTCATTTAAAGAGTAAAAATATCTAGATTCCCATTCTATTTGAATATATTCAAGCAAAGCTCCTGGGAAGGTCTCCCGAGAGTTAGACCACTTTAAAATTGGCCATGCGTTAAATAAAGCTCTGTCTAACAAAAGTGAGAGTAACTGATATGGTAACTATGCAGTCACTGTGCACAAGGTTCCTGTAGCTTAAAAGCACTACTCAAAGAGAAAGAACAAATCAGATTACAGCCCTGGGGACTCACACTCTGCCTCTTCCAGCAACCCTGCCGGCTCACACAGGCTTATATGCGGGCCAGCCACCTGCTTCCTGAGGCATCTGTAATCTACCTTCTCCATCAGGTCCCCAAAGGTTCCCCTACTTTACACATGTGCCCCCCCTTCATTCATTCCACTGCATTCACCTTTCATCTCTAAGAGATCCACTAATGATATGTGTGCAAAAGTTCACTGTAACAGAGAAACCAAGAAGAAAAGGCTTCAGCATTACATTTTCTAATGAAACAAAAACTCAAATTCTCAGAGTCTACTGAGCTAGAACGAATAGCCGTTGCATCAAGAGATTCATTCCTGGGTGCCCAGCTTCTTTTCACATTACCTGCTTCAGTGTACTTCAATCCCACTTTTTCTTCTGTGTCTTTTGTCTTCGGGGGTGGCCAGACAGCTTGGAGTCGGCCAGGAGTCCTATCATCCTGCTCAGTGGGGCTGTGGTCAGGCTGTTGAAAAAAGTGGACAAAGAAAGGAATCGGTTAAATGATATGTGGCCAGAACTACCCATTCCCGAGAACAAGCGTGCTAACTCTAACTCTAAAGTTAATTTCAGTAGCCAGTTGCACACTGCCCTCATTCACGGTAACTGAAACGTGTCACTACAGTACGATCCTCTTCCAGAAATGTAAAGTGATCAGTTGGCGTGAAAACAAAGACTCAAGGCCAAGTATTGCACAACCTTCAATAAAGTTTTATCATATAACTTTTTCTTAAGAAAATCACAAATATACTTTAAGCTATAGGTACAAATGCACTATAAGGTTACATTTATAGGAATGTTTACAAATGTATCCCAAACAACTCCAGAGTTATTTATAATAGAAAGACCAGTTCTGCATTTTCCATAAACATTAGGTATAGGCCAAGATACACTTCTCTAGGCAGTCCACGTTGATCATTTCAATTCTTTTCTTTCCTACAAAAATAAATGAATGAGATGGCTTTCACATTCAAGGTATTTTTATAGGGGTTGATTTTTACAACTAGGAGAATGCTATGTTTTATTTAGTTTTTAACTGCAACCCAAGATAATTTTTCCAAAGACCTTTAAATTTAATGTTTTAACCGATCAAATATTTAAGAGGGAATGATAATTGTATGCCAAGTTCATACTAAACAAGAAGTTCTATTCATTGCCCTTACGAACCTTTAAGTTCCATAGGACAGGTGTTTGCTAGTCTTTACAAATTACCTGAAATTTTAAAATAATAGTAACAGCTGTCATTAATTAGATGGTTACCATTTGTTAACTTCATTTAATCTTCACAACCATATAAGATGAAGGTTATTTTCTTCATTTTGCTGACGAGGAGATTGAGGCTCAGAGACAATCAAGGTCACCCAGGCAGGAAACCACAGAATTAGAATTAAAACCCAAGTCTCATACAAAAGCCAGTGCTCAATTAGGAGGCCTTGAAACCAAGGCAGAACATTTTAATCACATCACAGACATGTATTTTGCCAAGTGGCAGATTTTCAAAGGAAAAATACAGTTTTCACAGAGATATAATTAAGTGGTGGGGAAGCCTGGGCTGTATTTCCATATTGCGTTGATTCTTCAGGCTGCTTGGTTTTTATAAGAACATTTACTATTAATGATTAAACTCGGAGCGGCAGTTTCCCTTTCTGACCTGTACATGTTTACTTATACCCTTCTTACAACAATCCAGAAAAATATAAGAAAGAAAATGCTTCTGTCCAACTCTGCACTCCTTACAAGAACAATTTGATTATAATCATCTTTCACCTAGAAGAGGGTCACTAACAGTAGGGAACTGGGATTCCCCTCGACAAGAAACCTGAAAAGAAACACAGCAGCCTCACAGTTTATAACAAAACCCCAAGCCCAAAGCTACATACGCTTTTGGAATCCGAGGGGCCATCCGCCGGCCGTGGCTTGGACCGCTCAAACACAGCTCTTAGAGATTCCTTCTCATGCTTCATCTTGCGCTTGAGAGCTTCTAGCTCAGAGGTGTCAGCTGTGGTCCCCTTCTTGGGGGGACGGATGAATAAGGCTTTAAAGGCCTCCAAGGCAGTCTCCGGCGGCTTTGGCTTCACCTCTCCACCCTGGGAGGGGGCTCCTCCCGGGCTGCTCTCACTCTCCTGGGGAGCGCTACAGCCCATGTCTTCCCCGCTGGGCTGCTCAGGGTCTTCTGCCTTCGGTTCTGCTTTGGGAACGTCGATGCTGAGCAGCTGAGAGAGCTGCTCCAGGAGAGTGGGAGTGGCCTTCGGATCATCTGTTTTCTCCCCAGTCTTCACTGTCTGAGGCCCTGCCTGCGCTAAGGACCTCTGCACAGGCTGAGTTAACCTGAGCAGAGCCAGGTCCCCATCCTTTGGTTTAATTTCAGTGATGGTCTCCCCACCCTCGGCTGTCGCTCCCTTCTTCAGCACGCGGAACCCACTAAAAAAAGCTGGAAGCTGGAAGGACCTCTCTCCAGGGACTTCTTTTTTAGAAGAGGTCTTCTCAGTGACATCAACACTTGCGTTCTGGTCTGATACCACAGACAGAACTCTGGAACCTTCTTCATCAGCTTGGCCTTGGCTGGGGCTGTGCTTTGTCTGAAGGCCAGCATCCTCAGGTTCCGATTTGCCACTTGTCTCTGGTGGAGTCCCTTGAGGAACTTTTGCACAAAGCTCTGCGTCACCCCTTTCTCCAGTGTCAATATTTTCCCCATCATCTCCTGGCTTTTCTTGGAGCGCCTCAGATGGTTCAGATAAAAAGACACCAGGGGACTTGGGGCCGGGAGCGTTGCTTCCCTCTTTCGGCTCCTGGCCTCCCTCATCAGAGTCGGAATCACTGGTGGTGTTCACCAGGGTCCCACGAACCAAAATGACACTGTCTCTGCTCACACTCAAAGGAGTGAGTGGAAGCAGCTCTTGACCAGGGAGAGAAATCTCTGCCTCCGCTTCTCTCCGACTTCCCTCCGTTTCCGACTCGGTCTCTACCCTACCAGTCTTCTCATCACTTCCGAGGTCAGGTGGGGCCTGAGCCTCTGCCTTGCGCGGATCCGGGCCACAGCTGGGCTCAGTCGGCTGAGGCGTGGGATCCACGACCAAACTGCGGAAGGCTTTCAGCACCGCATCCTCCTCATCAGGCTTCACAGCTTCCAATTTACTCGTAAACCCAAACAGGGATCTCATAGAGAACTTACTTAGGATCGACTGGGCCATGTCAAGCCTGGCTTCGGGTTGTCCTGGTTCCGAGCCATCACTGCCATTCAGAGCGCTACCAACGTCCTCCATGTCACTGCAGTGCCCTGGGTGGAAGTTCTGACTTCTGTTCCCTTCCCCTGCTTGCTCAGCTTCTCCACTCCATCGGCTCTTAGCTTCCAGGACGGAGAGCAACAGGACAGGCCAGTCGGGCTGAGCCGCAGAGCGAGCACACTTGGCCCGGCTCGCGTCCCTCCCAGCCCTCCTTCCGGCTCGCGCGGTGATGGGGCGCCCAGGGCGACTGCAAACAGTCCGAGGAGCTTTATGCGCAGAAGCCGCGGAGGCTGCGCACCTTACTACACACGGCCTGGGGAGGCTGCTCCTCGGGGACTTCCGTATTTATTCCCGGGGACAAAGGGCTTTTTGTCGTCGGGGAAGTCAGCCTGCCCCCAGGCATCCCAGCCCAGGACTTGCCACGAGCTCCGCCCCAGTGCCGGCCGGCCCTGCTCCTGGTCGCTTTCAACTTCCTCCCTGGTGAGCAAGTGAGGCTCCACAAGTGCTGAGCCGGCAAGCGGATCCTGACAGCCCTCAGCACCCCCCGGAGCTGCCCAAGAAATTCAAAAGTGAATCAGAAGAAAGTGACTGGCATACTTCTCACCGGCCCTTTTTTGCCACCTAAATCATGGTCAGAAGCCTGTGCCATCCAAGCCAAAAAAACACCAAAAAACAAAAAACAACAACAACAACAAAAAAACAGCAGTGCACACAGACCCACAGCCACATACAAAGCCTAAAGCAAAGAAATCAAAGAAATAGATCATCTCAAAATGCCGGGACCTTCAAAAGCAGTTAATTTACTGCCGTTGAAGCTTTTTTTTTTTTTTTTTTTTTTTAAAGTTTTTTCTTCCGCTTCCCTGCAGGTTTCATCTGGAATGCAGATTTTAGCTGCCAGAGCTGGAGCAGGAAAACCAACACGACTGGTTTCAGGTTACTGCTGTTTTAGCTTAGCTGGGTGTCTCCGTGCTCTACAAACAGGTACTTAGGCAAGCACGCCCACCACGCCCAGTGGTCACCAGCCTTAGGGTGGCAGAGTAAACAGCTCCGGCCCTGCAGGAATGATAACCCTCCACACTGTGCCAACCTCCGGCTTCTGCTCAGCAGCTCTGACTTCCTGGCTTTCTTAGCAATCTTGCTGGCCAAAGGGCACCCCTCTCTGCTTCAGCAGTCCAACCAACAAATTGAAACCTGGCATGATACACGGAAACACACAACCTGCCTTGTTAGGCAAAGCACTTCATCAGAGGTCCCCAAGGAGCCACATTCCCCTAAGGGGCCAAACATCTGAACAGTCCCTATCAGTCAGGTCTCTGTCACAGACCCAACTTGCCAAAAACAGAAACAGGACGGACAAAACTACCACCAAATATCAGCTCAGTGTAGTTTCCAACACTGATTATATGCTGGGAACCTGGCGGTGAAGGGCATGGAAAAATCACAGCTCTGTTTCCTAGCTGCATAGCTGCCTCTTGGGACAGCTTCCTGTCGCACCTGAAGGTCTCGGTGTTTTTCAAATCCCATCTAGTCAGCAGGCATTTAGTAAGCACCTGGGATGGACAAGGCACTGTGCTGGATCGGGAGAGTCAAACTGGCTTAGTAGTAATCATGGCTTAATAGCAATCACTGGCTCTCTGAGTGAAGCTGCAAGAAGATTGAGCCGCAGAGTTAAATGCAAACAGAAATTTACTCTGCAAAAAAGAAGCTGTAGCCACAAGCAAAACAACTGTCTTGCTTGATCTGCAGCAGGGAATGGCTGTAGCTCCCACACTGATAACTTGAATCATGTTCCCCAATAAATATTAATACTGAGAAACTCTGATCTCAGTAATAAATTTCTACCAATGTGTTCAAAAGAAACCCTCACGCAAAAAGGGTACATATTATTATATCCCATCAACCCCTGTGGGAAAGATAAGTCAGTACATCCTAATCCCTGATTTGACCTTATGTCTAAATGGGTAGTTCCCTGTTTGCTCCTGATCAGTGTATTTTGGGATTATTAAATAGGTCACACTTAATCAAAAGGCCACACGATAACACACAGGAAAATTCATTGGTGCCATTTAAGTCTCAGAGCAAACTTCCTGTCTAGAGGAAATGCCCATCGATAAAATCACACTTCTGCTTCAAGAAAGAAGAAAGGAATCATCACACCAGATCGCAAGATGGGTCTTCTGAAGAACTATGCAGACCAGCTGATACACGAGAGAGGGGAGGAGTCGGGGCACGTACTTGGTGCTTTTTAACTGAGAAGACTCCAGTTTCTCAGGCATCATTATTGATTTCCAGAAGATTCCCAGAACAGCTTTCCAAGCACTTTCAGCAGATTTGGGCAAAATGGGGCACAAATTGGAAGAGGCTGGTGGCTCTTCCATGCTCCAGCATGGAGTGGAATTACAAAGTTTCAGCACCCTCTCCGTACCCACAGACACCAGTACAATTTCACGGAAAGTAGGGAGTCTTGGGTCCCAGCTCCTTGGCTCGAGGTAGGTAAGGTATTATTAGGTTCATTTTAAAAGTTAAGCAATGATGGCCAAGAGAATGCAACTGACCAAAGCTGCATGGCCGGTAAGTGGGGAATGCTAATAATACCTGACACTTACGAGGTGTTTACAAGCACGGTGCCAGGTGCTCCACGTATATTAGCTGATGGATACACATAACGATTAGGTTGGTATTATTTTCTTTTTCCTGTTTGGAAACTGAGGCACAGAAAGATGATGTGGCTTGCCCATGTTCACAACATCAGCGAGTGGTGGAACTGGAACTTGAATCCAGGCAACCAGGCTCCAGAAGCCACAATCACTCTTCTGCAACCCTGATCTCTGCTTCCTGCCACAACAGGACTCCACGCATGCCTGCGTCTTGAAGTGTGTAGGGATGTCAGCCCAGTCAGTTGGTGGTCTCTCCCTAGGACATGTATTGTACTTTACCCTCTGAGATGATACAGAAGACTGACTTCACAAAAAATACACATATGAGAATGACCTTTCTTTCCCCTTGTAATTTAGGGGGAATGTCTAGAGGGGCTGCTTAGAAAAATCAGGCAAAAATTCCTAGTTGGCTTGTCTCCTGGTCACAGATGAGACAGAATCATCGGAACTCAAAAGTATCAAGGGGCTTTCCAGCTTACCCACACAATTCGCCTTCATTTTGGAAGCACAACTATCACAAAGACGCATCCATCCAACAATCGTTGTTAAGCACCAGCTCTGTACCAGGCTCCTGGAATATAAAGATGAAGGAACTCCAGCCCTCCGCCTTCAAGAAACATGTAGTTTAATCGGGGAAATCAGCCAAGAAGGAGGCGACTCCCTGTTCACAGATGTAACTACTTCATACCGCAGACTCAGTCTAAATAGCAACAGGTGGACCCAAGGCAATTTTGAACGAGAACAGGCAGTGGCCATGTAAATACGAAAGTGAGTAAGAGCAGCATGGTGGTTTAAAGAGAATTGAATAGTGACTCTCGGACCCCTGGTTCTCCGGACCACGACAAATGGTACTACTTCTGGCCATCTGGGGAATGAAAAAATGTTTCAGACCATAGTGTTCATGTAAGCAGCCTACACATTTGACCTTAGTTGGGTGGTCTTGAAAAATAAATCTATTTAATGCTTTAATAACCTCAGGGGGGAACATCATCACTTCTCTTGGACATTATTTCTCTCGGTTTTGTTCTGTGACACATACTTATTAAGTACCTACTACACAAAACCAGCGACAACCGAGACTTTCTCCTTCACAGCCTCACCTGATTCTCTTTCATTCTAACCTCAAGATACTTAAGAAACTCTCTAATAGCTACACCTGTGCAAAAGGCCAGCAACCCCCCCCCCTTTTTTTTTTCAGAAATGATCTACCTTAGACAACTAGTTGAAACAAGCATGATCAATAGCAGGTAGAGTTTGACCCATGTGTTGTTCTTTGTAACTATTTGTTAAAAACAAACCCAGCTGCCTGAAAACTGAACATAGTATTTGTGTGGAGAATTTACTACCAGTGAATTGTCCGTGTTCCTCCCATCACACCTCTCAGATTGAGGCTAGAGCTAATTATACCTCCTGGCAATGAGGACATTAGTCCAACAAACAACACCTAGTGAAATAAGCCTAAAAGAATGGCTGCAACAACAAAAAGGCACCTCATCTCCTGGATGAGGAGGAAGCAGCAGAACTTAGCTTCTTGATGCCCAGAATGATTAAAGGAATCGGCCTTACAAACTTTTTAAAATCCATTTGCAGAAATTGGACCCTGCCTACAAGAAAAACTTCCTAAAGCCCCCCCTTGTCACTCAGCTTAGATAATCCCCTCCCATATTCTCCCAAAAACTCAGCAAGACAAGGGAAAAATAAAGTAAGTGAGATGAATTTCATGGTGTTAGGCTAAATAATTCTCCTGTTTCTGCTTATTCAATAACCTTCAAGTTCTGGGCCTGATTTTAATGACTAACTGCTTCCAGCTTCTGGGGGTTCAGCTAGGTTCATGTAATGATTGCTTGAGAAAAGTAGAAAGGAGTTCAAATTAATAAGGGTAAGTAAGAGGGTAGAAACTATTTCTGTGAAAGAAAAAAGTTTAGAGCAATGGACCGGGAAAAGTAAGAGAACTATGACTAAAGATGTGAGCGGGGTACTGGGTGGAGGTGGGTTTGGGGGGTTCAGGAGGTGTGTTTTGACTAAATGAAGTCTGATACAAAGAGCAAGCTCCGGAGAAATGATGACATCACAAGTACCCAAAAAGACATACGTTAAATGAGAGGAGTGTAAGATGATGGAAGAAGGTGGAGAGAATCAAATTTGGGGAGTCTGAATGGGACTTTAGAACTACTAGAAGTCAACCAGCTCGGCATTCTTGTTTTAAAGATGGAGACATCTGAAGTCAGAAGACGCTGAGGAACTGGTACCCCTTCACACTGCTCAAGTGCAACAGCCAGATGGGAAACGAGGGGTCCTCACACCCCTCATCACATCCCCCTACCGCCTCGGCATGAAGTCTTACCTCCTTCCTGATCAGCATCCCCTTTACGCTCACTTTCCGCATCTTCAAAATGGAGCCAAATGAAAGACAGAGCTGGAGACCTCCTTAGGCTTCTCCTTCCCTCTCAGGCTTGGAGCACCCTCCCTGCCTTCATGGTGTGGATTCCCCCTGCCAACTAATGCAACACTCAGAGCAGCTCCTCTGGGTCAGCCTAGGAGACACACACAGCTGTTTTTACTAATTGATTAAAGAGAAAACAGGCTGCACCTGCCTATGGCAAGGCCAGGGCTCAGGGATTAAGGCTTTTTCCACAGAGCAGTGTGAGTGCAAAATGTTTCTAAGACCGGCTCCACTGAGCAGTGTCCCAAGCTTCTGTGGAAGTGGGTTGAATGTCGGTAACAGAGTAGAAGACTCGGAAAGGCAGAGGAGAGGCCCAGGCATACTCAGGGCTGACGACGAGAAGAGAGCATCACGTCATCTTGCAGTGACGGAGGAGCCAGGGCAGCGTGCACAGTTAAGAACCTGGCCCTGGGTCCTGGGCTCCCGTCCTACTCTGCTCCTGCAAGAAGCATGACCTTGGGCAAGTTACATAAGCAACCTGGGCCTCAGCTTCCTCACCTAGAAAATGTGAAATAAGAAAAGTACCTACTTCATGGATCATGGAGAGCATTAAATCAACTAACCTGTATTTTACACTCTCAGCAATGCCCTCGCATAGTAAGCACTGTATGGATAGGATAGATTTTCATAGCAAAGGAGCGACTTTCTTAGAGACATCAACCAGCATCTAACAAAACTTTTCTTTAACCTTGTCAATATGAAGCAAGTATTTACTGATAAACTGACAGCCCAGGCAGGAAGCTGCCCCTCCCAATTCCCTCCTACGCATGCTCTTGGTCAGAGGAGCCATTTGGTCTGAACAGGATTATTCACGATAGATAAGCCTACTAAATACAGCTTCCCAAGCCACATCTGTGCCACAAGTGCATTGAGCTCCAAAGAAAACTCAAGGAGCCCCTTTGGGGGTTTCAGGGCCCATGCTCTCTGGATGGTTTCTTTCCATCTGTATCACCTGAAGAGAGCAATTAACGGGTTCCCGGGTAGCCACTGTCGAGGGTGACAAAGCTCACCTGTTCTTTATTACTTTTCCTGTGCTCTAAGATGATTTTTTTAAACCAACTCCATCAGTCAAAAAAAAAAAAAAATCCATGAATTTGGATTTTCTCCTGGAAATCCTCTTCTCAGGAGTCTATTGACACACGCTGATGCTGTGCAGTCCCTTAGCAACTGTGATGTCCCCTCCCTCTAGGGAAGGGCGTGCCCAGACAATGGCTGGCCTGGGCATGAGCCCCCGGCGTCAATAGTTGAGCAAGGACCATTTTGGGCTGTTTTTAGGCCAACTCATTATACTTCAAAGGCTTACGTACTTCATTTAAAATGTCCTTATTTTTACAAATAAGAAAATCAAGCTTGAAATAGTTATGGCATTACTGCCTTAGGGTCTTACTGTCAGTTATTCCTAAGATTGATTCCACCAAGCAGTACCTGAGTCCTTAGAAATGGACTGGATGTAGATGATGAAGTAAAGTATTATAAGAGAGAAAAGGAAAGGCTGTGACTTAGCTGTGGAGCTGGAGAGGAGGGGGAGAAGGAGTGTTCTTTAAGGCACAGAATTTCCTGGGATGTGTTTTTGAAGAGTTTTGAGCTTTTCCCAAAAGAGTAATAGGATGTCCCACATACATGACCACTACAGAAGGCACGGAGTCCGTGGAGAAAGCATGTCATTGTGGCTAAAAGTTGTTCATGATACAAGCTTTAGATGAGGATCTGGAATCTAATAAACCACATATGCTTCTTGCTGCCTGGACTCTCCTTCTTCCTGACACTGGCTCCACTGTGACTGGATATCTTTTTCTTGTCCTTACTTAATTTTTTTTTAAGTAAAAGTTATCTTGAGAATATTAGTTCAAACACCAAAGATCTAGTTATCATTTTAAAATTTTTTTTTTTAATTTAAAGGAGGCAAAGGAGAAATGAGGGGAAGATGAGGATTTCCCTAAAGGAAAATGAAGGCAGGTGAGAACATCATGAGGGGAGAGGGGCGAGAGAGCTGGCGTTGTTTTAGGGGGTCACTCTGTTGTCCCAAGGAGGCACCAAGCTCAGTTCTTTATGCAAGTTTTCTAGTACCTTAATCCTCCCCATAGCTCTATGAGAAAGGGGTCACTGACGCCAGGTTGTAGATTAGTGCAAGTGTCTGTGATGCTGGAAATGTTCTGTATCTGTGTCATCCAATGCAGTCCATACTACCCATGGCCTCTGTGCACTTAAAATGTGGCTAGTGTGACTAAGTAACTACATTAAAAAAATTTTTTTAATTGAAGTACAGTTGATTTATAATGTGTTAATTTCTGGTATACAGCATAGTGATTCATTTATACATATATATATATTCTTTTTCATATTCTTTTTCATTATAGGTTATTACAAGGTATTGAATATAATTCCCTGTGTTATACAGTAGGACCTTGTTGTTTGTTTATATATAGTAGTATCTGCAAATCCTGAGCTCCCAATTTATCCCTCCTCACCCACTTTCCCTACTGGTAACCATAGTTTGTTTTGTAACTATATTTTACATTTTATTTAATTTTAATTAATAGTCATACGTGACTAGTGACAACTGCTTGGTCACTGCCTTAGATGTTAATACTGAGGCTCAGAGAAATGAAGTCAATTCTAAGATTACACAAGCAGTGAGTGGCATACCCCGGATCTGCTCTGGATCAACCCGATTCTTTTCATTCCAATAAGTCAAAAAAATATGGAGTTTTGTAACATTTTCTTTCACATTGAAACATCAGAATGGGGGCAAAATAGATCACCCAGTTACCGGAACCAATTTGCCACAGCAGTTAGAATTTGCAGAGAGCAGAAAGGACACATTATGAGCTCTGATCTGCTAAGTAATGATTCCTGAAGTTAATACTCACATCATTTAGTCATTTTAAGAGACAAATATGGAAACCAATGTAAAGGCATTAAAATTATAAAGGAGAAAGTAAGCTAGGCGCTATCACAACTATGACCCTATTCTTTTTTTTAAAATTATTAGGTTAATGCCTAGATATTGTCTTTCTTTTTTATATCTAGAAATAATAATTTTTGGTTGCTGTTATGTTTGGAATCTCATTTTTTAGTTTTATTTTTTATTGAAGTATAGTTCATTTACAATTTTAGTTTCAGGTGAACAGCAAAGTGATTCAGTTATACATATACCTACATATATTATTTTATTGTTTTTTATGGTTGAGTAATATTCCATTGTATATATACACCACATCTTCTTTATCCAGTCACCTGTTGATGGACATTGAGGTTGTTCCTATGTCTTGGCTATTGCAAACAGCGCTGCTATGAACACTGGGGTGCATGTATAATTTTTGAATTATACTTTTCCCTGGATATATGCCCAGGAGTGGGATTGCTGGCTCATATGGTATGTTTATTTTTAGTCTTTTAAGGAACCTCCATACTGTTCTCCATAGTGGACGCACCAATTTACATTCCCACCAACAGAGTAGGAAGGATCCCTTTTCTTCACACCCTCTCCAGCATTTATTTTTGTAGACTTTTTAATGATGGCCATTCTGACTGGTGGGAGGTGGTCCTCATTGTAGTTTTGATTGGTATTTCTCTAATAACTAGCGATATTGAGCATCTTTTCATGTGCCTGTTGGCCGTAGGACCCTGTTCTTAAACACAGTTAAAGAGAAAGCAAAGTAAAAAGAGGAGGAGACAAGAGCTACGGTTTTGGAGGGAGATGTGTTTGGGTTCAATATGGGACACTAGCTGTGCCACTTAGGCAAGTTCTTTGGCTGCGAACGAGTATCTACATGGATAAAATGGGGAAAACAATAACTGATAGGATTGTTCTAAGAATTCAGTGTGATAATATTCCTAACCCAATGCTTGCCTGATTTACCTCAGACACTCAATAAATAGTGGCCATCATTATTATGGAGCATATGTAGTTACAGGGATCAATGACCTGGGGGAGAGGAAATCACCGTTCCATGGTTTTGAAATATATTCACTATTGCCTCCATTTTGCACATCATTTTAATTGGGGATTTAAAAAAAAAACCAAGTATATAGAGAGCACTACTGTCATTTTCAACACTTTAAAAAATACCATGAAATATTCTGGAGAAATGTTATAACAAGTCCCTGGAATCATAGTCATAGCTGGAAAGGGAAGTTTATGACGTTCATACACAGGACATTTAAGGAGTAGCTGCAGTTTTTAATGCAACTGAGAAGAAATAATAGTAATAAATCAAGACGGCTTAATTAAACCCTGTTAAAGTCAAAAGGCAAGAGACGAATAGATGGGCCCTGAAAACTGGAGCCCATGTTAGCACAGGAGTGCTCTCAAACCTTCTCTAGGCAAAGGCTGCTGAATTTCAGATTTTGCACGGAGCACATGAGATGTAATTTTAACCACAAATCCCCATCTCTATCCCGGAGAGGAAAGAAAGAAAATACTTTTCTGAAACAGACACATGGAACATAAATGATACACGTGGAAGGAGACCAATGTTTAAAGAAGCGATGAGAAGCTCGCAGCACTCCAAGTCTAATGAGTGCGGACAGCTCTGAGGTTCTGAGACAGAAGAGGGAGGCTGCAGGCGATGGAACTCATTCAAAAGGAGCACAGAAGCGATCATTTGAATTGCAGAGACGCCAAATAAAATATTTCAGTGTGATATTCCAATTCATTTAAATTGAATTCATAGACAAATTCCTTACCAATTTTAGGAAACTCAGCCCTAATCTGTGTTCTCTCAGGCTCTGGCAGCATAATACAAAGTTTTCTCCATGTAGACGCTTCAAGAGTGCAAATTTTACATAAACTGCTATTACAGCTCATGTCAGAAGAGACAAAGAGAAAATAAGGACAGTCAGTGTCATCGTCATCAAAGAAAAGCAAACTGCACAGTTTCAGTAACCATTAAGGTGTCCAATGGTTAAGACAAGCCTATCATTCTTTTTGTTGTGTAAAGAAGTCTGAGATGTTACTCGATTTGTCATGATCTTGCAGTATATCGAGAGGACAGGTAGATGCCAAGGGAAGTGTGAGAAATGGCCGAAGAACTTGAACTTTATGATTGGCATAAATTAGGATTCCTTTTAAAATGTGATAACAACCTTCCACGCCAATTTCAAAATTGGAACTAATCTGAGAGAGATAATCAGTTGAATTTCATGGGGTTTAGGAATAAAATCAGATAACTCTTTTCCAACTGCTTTATCATGACTTAAAGTGGTGAGCAGTTTGTAAGAAAAAAAAAAGTGATTTTTTTTCCAGTATGATCAATAATGTATCCCTTCCAATGTTCTTTTCACCTAAATCCTTTCTTGTACATTTATCATCAGGCGGCAGACACATGATCTGTGTCTCTTTCTCTCTCTTTCACGCGCGTACACTCACACATGCATACTCACACATACAAATAGACCTAGTCCTGCAGAAAACAAGCCACTTTGGTATTTCTGAGTTTACTTCACCTGCAAATACAAGCCCCCAGGCTGTCATGAATATGCTAGTGATTTGGGGAGTCCACCTGTAGCCTTGAGCGTTAAGTGACAGGCTCTCACTGGCTTCCATGGAAACAAGACAGGGATGTAGCCCTTTCTAGGTGCAAAGGCACTGCCTCAGAGAGTGCTCTGCATTCATTCTTCGCTATCGAAGCTAATTTACGCTGTGGAGTCTGCCATTTAGCAGAGAAGGACCAGGGAGCGACTGAAATCTGCTCATGTTCCCATCGGGGTTGCCCCATATTTTGTAAAGACCCCAGGTCTGCAGCATCTCAAGTTCCATGTGAGCAGTTGCAGACTCTTCACTGGATTGAGTTCTGGGGGGTGATTTTGCTTGTGGTTCTAACTTCTAATTCTGAGCCTGGTTCTCAATCCCTCTTACTGAGTACATGAGCTAACTCATAGCCATTAAATAAATTTGTTTCTTATATTAAAAACAAAACAAACAAAAAAAGCATCCAAACTAGTAAAGAGGCAGAGAGGCTTAACATTTAAGCATTTGGGTCCAAACTCAGACAGACCTGAGTTCAAATCCTTCACCTGACTTTACTGAACCTCTCTCCTTATTTGTACAATAGGTATAATAATACTTCAAAGGGTGGTGCCCGGCAATTTAGGAAGGAATCAATACATGGAAATTTTGTTGCTTGTTTAGACACTTAGGGTTGGGTGTGAACTTGGTAATTATATCCTTTCATTCATAAGGTGCAATTACTTGGAACCCAATGCTGTGTCCTCCCCAGACATTTAAGCCAATTCAGCAAGGAGAATTCCAACAGGTGAGGTGATTCAGATGATCCTTGGAAACCAGAATCACCAAGAAGAGTTCTAAGTCTATGTTTGAAAAGCTGGCAAGCAAAATCTTACTTTAGAATTTATGCAACCAATATAGACTTCTACGTACTGCTTACCTTTTCTGCTTTCATACTTTTTGTCCAATCTTAGGCCACACGTCTTTACATCTCTTTGAGTGTCTTTTTCTACCCTGCCCATGTCCCTTATTTCCAGACACTTTACAAACCATCCTCCATGGTAACATTCCTCTCAAGTGGAATCTTTAAGAAACTGCTCTTATAATAAGAATAAGTTTGCACTGTGGTCTGTACAGATTAAGTTGCTTTGATACATCTGGTTTGTGGTGTACTGGAAACCGAGGAGCATAGCAAATGATTGTTCCCAGTTTGGTGGACTATAAGAAACTGCCCTTTGAGAAATGCACACTAAAACTACAATGAAGTGTCACCTCACACCAGTCAGAACAGCCATCATTCAAAAGTCCACAAAAGATAAATGCTGGAGAGGCTGTGGAGAAAAGGGAACCCTCCCACATTGTTGGTGGGAATGTAGTTTGGTGCAGCCATTATGGAAAACAGTATGGAGATTCCTCAAAAGACTAAAAATGGACTTTCCATATGATCCAGCAATCCCACTCCTGGGCATGTATCCAGAGGGAACTCTAATTTGAAAAGACACATGCACCCCCAATGTTCATAGCAGCAATATTTATAATAGCTAAGACAAAGAAGCAACCAAAATGTCTACTGACAGATGGCTGGATAAAGTTATGGTATATTTATACAATGGACTACTACTCAGCCACAAAAAAGAATAAAATAATTACATTTGCAGCAACATAGATGGACCTGAAGACTATCATTCTAAGCAAAGTAAGCCAGAAAGAGAAAGACAAATACCATATGATATCACTTATCTGTGGAATATTTTAAAAAGACAAATGAACTTATTTACAAAACAGAAACAGACTCACAAACATAGAAGACAAACTTATGGTTACTAGTGGGGAAGGGAGTGGGAAGGGATAAGTTGGGAGTTAGAGATTTGCAGATACTAATTACTACATATAAAATAGGTAAATAACAAATTCATACTGTATAGCACAGGGAACTACATTTAATAGCTTGTAGTAATTTGTAATGAAAAAGAATATGAAAATGAATATATGTATATATATGACTGAACTATTATCCTGTACACCAGAAATTGACACAACATTGTAAACTGACTCTACTTCGATAAAAAAATATCAAGTAGACTGTTCAATGTTTTAATATCAGTATGACTAACATATAATCAATATAAAATCAATACAAAGAAAATTATGCAAAATTTTAACGTAAATAGAGATATTTAAATGTAGCTCTGAAAATTAATTTTCAAAAAAGGAAAAAAAAAGAAACTGCCCTTTAAGGCTGACTTTGTAAAGTTCATGCTCTAAATGGGTGCTCTGGGGTGACTGAGAGTTTATCACGTAGAGATGCTACCCTAAGGCAAGTCACACATTTGGTGATTGGATGTGGCCCCAAAATTGATACCTAGGGTAGCCAGATGTAGTAAAGAAAATACAGGACAACCAGTTAAATTTGAATTTCACACAAACAACAAATAATTGTTCACTCTAAGTCATATTTAGGAACTTTATGACCTAAAAGTAGAGCTGACTGAGCATTGGGTTTAAGCTTTCAGGAGCTTTGTAGGTCACCCAGAATGGTCTACAGGATCTGCTGGAGCAGGCTGGTCACCCAGACAGACGCTCTCTGCACGGCAGTCTGACTGACATTCAGCTGAGTGGCCCCAGGACAGCAGCACTGGTTGCTTAAACATGAAATACATACCGGTTGGTAAAGAGATGCTGCTGGGAGCCGCCCTAGTGTCTACCCTACACCAGCACCCCCTCCTGCCACTCCCCTGAGGAACCCTCGGAGTTTCTCATAATTCAGTAACCAAAAGATGAGTGTGACATGCAACATGGACAGACCTTGAGGGCATCATGCTAAGTGGAATAAGTCAGACAGAGAAAGACAAATACAAATACTGTATGTTGTCGCTTACACGTGGAATCTAAAAAAAAGCCAAAATCATGGAAATAGAGAACAGATTGGGGGTGAGGGGTGAGCAGAGGGGGAAATGAGAGAAGGTGGTCAAAAGGTACAGACTTCCAGTTGTACGACTGAGAAGTCCCAGGTATGTAACATACAGGATGGTGACTCTAGTTAACAATACTGTATTGTATATTTGAAAGTTGCTAGGATAGTCGATCTTAGAAGTTCTCATCACAAGGAAAACGTAACTCTGTGAGGTCATGGAAGTGAACTAAACTGATTGTGGTGATCACTTCACAGTATATGCATATATCAAATTATTATGTTGTACATTTGAAACCTATACAATCCTACATGTCAATGACACCTCAGTAAAACTGGAGGGAAAAAAGCATAGCACGGGAGAAACAGTGGTATGAGCCTTCAAATAGAGTTAGGAGACTATAAATTTTGGTTCCGCTGTCAGAGGGGGGGTCATCGTTCCTCGTATTTAAACAAAGATACACATTGAGAATATTAAGATGTATTTGCTTTTTTAAAAATAATTTCCATTGTTCTTTGTATTTCTTTTAAATAATTTCCATTCCCCTTACGTAACACTGCTTGGGTTTAAGAGTCAGGAAACTTCGTATTAGAGCTAAAAGGAGCTTTGATCTGTGCCTGTTTGTCCTGCTCTGTCAACACACACTTGACAAAGACACTGAGGCCCACAGAAGTTAAGCAGGTGCCCGGAGCCCCCTGGCCAGTTAGTGGCCGGGTCAGAAGTACAAGTGAGGTCACGGAGGAGAGGTCTCCGTCTCTTGGTCTAGAGCAGAGGTGGGCAAACTGCAAGTCTGACCCACTGCCTGTTTGTGAATGGCTCGTAAGCTAAATGTGATCTTTGCCTTTTTAAATGGTGGGGGAAAAAAAAATCAAAAGATGAGTAATATTTTTTTCTTATGTGAAAATTATATGGAATTCAAATTTCAGTGTCTGTAGACTTTTATTGGGATGCAGACACACTTACGTGTGCGTCTCCACGGCCGCTTGGTGAGCAGGGTTGAGTGGTTGCCACAGACACTGTGTGGTCCCCAAGGCCTAAAATATTTCCTCTCTGCTTCTTTACCAAAAACATTACTGTACGGCCAAGCAAGGGGCCCTAATCACAGCCCCAGCTCGAATGCCAGGGGCCATGCTGATCTGTGAAGACCAAAGCGCCTCCCCCAATTATTAAATGCTTTAGCTGTCACCCCTACATACTAATGAAAAGCTGCATATCCACCAAGAAAGGCTGATGAAAGTAACTTCTCGATGATGACACTGCAAATCAGGTTCAAAACAGAAAACAGAGCAGCTCTGTCCAACATTTAAGGCTGATCAAAACATCCCACAGCAACACATGCCTCCCTGACCTTAGTGTTCGAAGAAAGTCCCTGTGAGCTGGTGTGGTG